>NW_022589713.1:43541128-43647396 GCF_004348235.1 Phoca vitulina
GAAGAAGAAGAAGAAGAAGAAGAAGAAGAAGAAGAAGAAGAAGAAGATAGCAGGAGGGGAAGAATGAAGGGGGGGCAATCGGAGGGGGAGACGAACCATGAGAGACTGTGGACTCTGAAAAACAAACTGAGGGTTCTAGAGGGGAGAAGGTGGGGGGATGGGTTACCCTGGTGATGGGTATTAAAGAGGGCACGTTCTGCATGGAGCACTGAGTGTTATATGCAAACAATGAATCATGGAACACTACATCAAAAACTAATGATGTAATGTATGGTGATTAACATAACATAATAATAAAAAAAAGGAGAAATGTGTACGTTCTATCATGATCTGGGTCTTAGTGCCCCATTTTTTTCTATTAATCAAAGTCAGAGTTCCTTGGAACTCTTAAGTGGATGAGTTTCTTGCACACTGCAATTAGCAGTACCCCCTCAAGCCTTAGAGTCCCCTCTCATTTTTTCCTTGCTCCACACCCCTCTCCCCTCTCCTTGGAAGGAACAACACACCAACTGGGCTGTGTTCCCTAACAGGTGAGGTCACTGTGCATTAAATCTGGGGCTCATGTATATTATTTTATTTTTTAGTTTTTAGTGCTACAATCAATGCTCTTTTATAAAAAGTAATTCATATTCTTATTTTACAGATTCATATTCACTTTTCAATTAAATTAAAGGTGGCCTTTCTTCTCTCCCATCCATGACAAAGAGCAGGGGCCCTCTTCCCATGCATATTTACATCATAATGTTAAATAAATCATATGTTTTCTTTCCTGGGTTATCTTTAACTTTTCTACTTAGAACCAACATATGCAAAATCATTCAGGTTGGCCCACTGTATTCATCTAGGATCTAAATAAATCAACACTACCTTTTCTGACATTTTTTTTTTTTTAAAGATTTTATTTATTTATTTGACAGAGAGACACACAGCGAGAGAGGGAACACAAGCAGGGGGAAGGTCAGAGGGAGAAGCAGGCTTCCCGCTGAGCAGGGAGCCCGATGCGGGGCTCGATCCCAGGACCCTGGGACCATGACCTGAGCCGAAGGCAGACGCTTAACAACTGAGCCACCCAGGCGCCCCCTTTTCTGACATTTTTAATAAAGCAACAAGGCTCTAAATAAAGTTCCATCACAAGGGCCAACGGAGAGCATCTGGGTGCATTAAATCTGGGGCTCACATATATTATTTTATTTTATTTTTTATTTTTTGGTCCTTCAATCAATGCTCTTATAAAATGTAATTCATATTATGATGTCACAGATTCATATTCACTTTTCAATTAAAATGAAGGCCTTGATTCAAAAATGTTAACAAAAGCAGATAGTAGGTATTTATACATTGACTCTAATTTGAATAGATTATAGTAGTTTTTGCTTTATAAGATAATATCACAACATATAACATTAACATTTAAAGTATTCAATTGTTGTTGTCAAATGCCATCATTTTTTAATGACAAGCTTCCCTGCATTTTCTTACATTGTATAATTATATGTAAACAGATAACCTACATTCAAGTAAAAATTTTAACTCTGATGATCACTAACCTATAAAGTGATGGCAGTTGCTCTTTGTGAAACAGCAACAACAATCTCTTCAAACCAGAAATTTTGTTGTTTTTAAACAAAATTTATATTAAAATGTAACATAAGTACAGAGAAGTGCACAGATCCTGTGTGTAACTTGATGAATGTTGGTTTTTATTTTAATATTTAATTTTAAGTGATTTCGGGTTTGCAAATTATTCTAGTGCATCTTTCTAAAGCACCAGTAGAATTAGACTAAATTTTGCTTATTCAAAAATATAGAATGATGAATCTTGAAAACTGCTTTATCATATGTTATCTGTGTGTCTTTAACTTCTAGTGGCTGGGAATTAGAATATCCTAGAGGACACCTGTCGGCTGCATAGGATCACTCACCCTGGACTGCTATGCATCTGAGAAGTGACCTTTTATTGTGTCTCAACTGTTACATGTTTTTTGTTCCATTTGTTACAGCAGTTAGCATTATTCTAATGTATAGGTGGTGCCACGGAGTTTTGATTTTACTCTCAAAATTTTATTTTGAATTCTATTTTGCTCTAAGTGTAGTAGAAAGTCGCTGAAGGATTTTAAGCAAGGAGATCACACGACCCGATTTCCACTATAAGATGATTACTCTGCTTGAACAAATGGGAAGGTCTAAAATTCTATAGTAAACAAGGCAAGAAATGATGATGGCTAAGATTAGTGATCACAGTCAAGAGAGAGAAATTTGGGTGTGTGGGATCACTAGGATTCAATGATGGTGGGTGGGAGAGAGAGGGAGAGAGAGATGTTGAATGTCTGTTCTGACTGGAGCATGTGGGTGCTCTGATGGTGAACTCTGGGAAGAGTGCTGGCTGTGGGGTGGGGGGTGAAAGGGAAGGTCCGAGCGAGTCGAGCAGAAGCGGGGGCACTTCTGTAGCATACCATCTTTGACCCTGTTAAGTCTTCACTGTGGAGCTAATCTTCATGGGATCTTGCAGTCACATTAGCAGATGGAGTGTGGTCTGTATGGTATGGGGCATCTTTCCATTCTATGTAGCAAACGCATCACATTCTTCATTCACTTGTTCATTCATTCACTCAGTTGGGCACTGGGCTGGGGACACAGCCCTGCTCTCAAGGAAGTCAGAGTCCTCATGTTCTCTGTCTCTAATTATTTATGTAAATCTATCCCATGGAATCAGTAGCCAGAAAGAGGTGGCCAAAGAAACCGACAATAATGAAAATATTGTTTCTGATATAGAGAGGGTGGTGTGAGGGACAAAGGTGGAAAGAGAGCAGATCTGAGAGCAGAGAGGTCAAGAAAGGATGGTTTCCCTTAGAAATTTACAGGGTTTCTACCTATGCAACTTTATGGGATGCTTAAAATATGGGAGGGAGAAATCAAGGCCCAGATGCACATGGAACCTCCCCCCAACACACAAATATTACAACAAGAACGGCCTTTGACCCAAGGTCCATTTGCTCATCACTGCTCGCCACCATGATGCTTCCTTAGAGTGGGAAAAGTGCTGTTTACAAACTAGGTCAGAGAAAAATGGTAGAATGTGGGGATTAGAAGAGGCTGCAGCTGCCGAGGGATAGAGTGACACCTCTTCACCTGAACAGGTGCTCAAGGTTGCCTGGCTGTCTACACTGGGTAAGGTCCCAGTGGCTGCAACTGATTTGGTCAGGTTCCCAGTACTGAGCCAGAAGGCCATGGCAGGCTGTGTCCTGTGGAGCCTGATGGCCAAATTCTGTCTCCAAGTCAGAGAGGAGGGTGTTGGGCTGGAAACAAGGACGTGCTAACAAGGTCAGAAGATGGACAGGCAACAGACGAGTGGTGTGTGGGAGACACAGCTGGTTCCCAGACCACAGGGCCCAAGTGGATGTATTATGGGGCCTGTTTAGATCCAGCCAGAAGCGATGTCATTTCATCAGAGCCTGGAGAGCCTAGAAGGCTAATCCTGGCATGTCTGTGCTCATGTGCGTGCATGTGTGTGTTTGTGTATGTGTGTGTGCCCATGAGCATATGTGCACACTCACACACACACACACACACACACACATACATGCTCAGGGCATGCTCCGTGCTGGTGTGGGATTGGGAATGGGTAGAATGAAAACAGGGGACTATTGGAAACAGAAACAGACTTACCACTAAGACAGCTCGCCTGGGAAAGCACTTGTTTTTGCCCCAGCTGGCTCTCTCTGCTTCACTAAGTCTTTCTGTTTTCTTCCCAAGATTCATCACATGCAGTTCTTTTTTGCACTAGTCTTATAGCTGAGGAGGTATATTGAAGACTTGGGGCTGCTTCCAGCTTTCCCCAAGATAGAAAGGGCCCCTTAAGCCTTTGCTAGAAAGAATCAGTGGCAAAAACAGATACTGTGCTCATATCAAACACTTGGATTCTCTCTGTGAAAGGTGGTCTGTTAAATACAAATATGCTTTAATGTTTCCACCTTCTGTAAGACTTTTCATGAATATATGCTTATAAATCAGGAAAGCCCTGCTTATATATTCAGTGCCTTGATTTTCAGATTGGAAAAGGGAGTGTCTCAGCCCATAATGGATTCCTTAAGGATTATGTGCAATTTAACACCAAAGTGCTATGATATGCCAACCACTTTAAAAAATATTCTTTTTATCCTCTATCAACCCCACCAGGTAGGAACTATTATCATCAGATGAGGCCACTGAGGCTCAGTGAGGTCAGATAACTTGCCCCAGGTCACACAATAGGGTGTGGCTCAGGCAGGATTTGAATCCAGGCCACTGAGCTCTAGGGGCTTTGCTCCTAACTGTGCTCCTCCTTCCAGGAGCAGGAAGGGCCTCTGTTCTACCTCTTTGCCGCTGAATTGTTACTAGGCTGTCTCCTGCACTAAATGGGGAGCTCAAAGGCAGAAGTTGTTTCTCATTTCTCCTTGTTCCTCCAGCTGGAGGGCACAGGGGCTGGATGGCACATGAAGGAAGCCCACTGAGGCTTATTACCTGCTTGTTGTTGGACCTGGGAAGGCCTGTCAAGGTGATCTGACCCATTCCCCTGCCCCTGGCATCATTGTCTGGGATTCTGCACACAGCAACCTCACCTATTTCTCCTCATCCCCATGATGGCTTTTCCTCCATAGTCTAGTCCCTTCTACACAAGCTCCCCTGGCAGACCAAGTCCTGGTTCATGACCATGGGCATCTGTCACTTCTGTGCAGGGCCAACAGGAAATGTGCCACATCACTGAACAGTAAACAATTCTGAGTCTCAGCCACATTTTATCTGGGCTGGGCACCAAAGCAGGCTGTGGTCTCTTGTCACTTCCACAACAAAACTCCCTCTAGTTCCAACAGTGATTTATCAAGTAAGCCCGCTGCCAGGTCCACTGTGTTTCTTTTGTATCATGGGCACAATAGGTAAAATCCATTGGTGAGGCAGAATGGCGGATTGGATTTACAGATTTGAACATAGACACCTCCCTGAAAAGGAAGAAGCATTCCATACTGCTTGGGTTTCTTCCAGAATATAGCCCTGAGGCCTAATCCGAATAAGAAAAATAGATCAGCCTTTTCCATTTCACTAATAAACTTGGAAGAGAAGAGAATTTCATCATAAGGTCCTAACCACATTTTCAAAATGGCAGACCTTGACCCCCAGAACAGCCGACCAAAAGAGGGAAGAGAGTGAGTGACATTTATTGACCTTTTACTTTGTGCCAGACTTTTGCATATGTTCCTTAGAAAGTCATAATAATTTTACAGTGATTGTTGCAAGGCACAGTCAGGGAGGAGACTGAGATTTGGAGGTTATGTGACTTGACGAAGGTCACATGGCTCATCGATCACAGAACTTGGATTTGAACCCAGGTGTGTGTGACCCAAAAATTTATAGTGTTCACACCACACAGAGCAACCACAGGCCTTTACTGAGCCACCTACAAGAATGATTTTTCTAGATCGCTGCAATAGATGTCTCTAACCTTTAAAACAGCACAAGCTTATAAAGGAAATTTTCCTATTCTGAACACTTCACATCCGTTCCAAGATTTCTATGGTAAATAGCATAGTGGCAGATTATATTTTTGAAATATCATATTTTTGAAAAGCTATCCTGACCTAACTTAATAAAAATAAACTGTACCAAGTAAAGGTGAAGAAAGGTACATATTCAAACAGTTTCATCCCATGTTTCAGGATTTTTCTTTCTGATCAAAGCTAACAAGCAATGTAGTCAAACAAAGAGACAAAGTTAACTATTAACTTTGGGGTGAAAAGTCAATGTACATTCTTTGTACTACCCTGCCCACACTCCAGCAAATACTAACATATATGGGCAAGAACACTTTCCTGTGAGTGTTGTATACACTTGAGAAACACCTGCAGTGAAGGCGTTGTTCAGGGCTAGGCCATTCTGTTACAGAGGCCCAGAAAAGGGACCTGCTTAAGGTCATGGCCACTTACAACTAGGAGCACAGAGGAGAGTGGTCCCTGGCATTCCCACCCTTGTGTGATGGTTGGATAGTTTCATCCTGGTTGCACAGAATTGCAATACATGAAATGACTACTTCCAAGAGTGATGAGTTCATCATCCTCCTAGATTTAACACCATACCTGAAATGAAAACCAAAGAAAACGTGGTCCATATATACAATGGAATACTACTCAGCCATCAGAAAGGATGAATACCCAACTTTACATCAATGTGGATGGGACTGGAGGAGATTATGCTAAGTGAAATGAGTCAAGCAGAGAAAGTCAATTATCATATGGTTTCACTTATTTGTGGAACATAAGGAATAGCATGGAGGACATTAGGAGAAGGAAGGGAAAATGAAGGGGGGGGAATCGGAGGGGGAGATGAAACATGAGAGACTATGGACTCTGAGAAACAAACTGAGGGTTTTAGAGAGGAGGGGAGTGGGAGGATGGGTCAGCCCGGTGATGGGTATTACAGAGGGCATGTACTGCATGGAGCACTGGGTGATATATGCAAACAATGAATCATGGAACACTACATCAAAAACTGTAGTGTTATATATTGTTGTTGGACCTGGGAAGGCCTGTCAAGGTGATCTGACCTGGGTCTGTGTTGGACCTGGGAAGGCCTGTCAAGGTGATCTGACCCATTCCCCTGCCCCTGGCATCATTGTCTGGGATTCTGCACACAGCAACCTCACCTATTTCTCCTCATCCCCATGATGGCTTTTCCTCCATAGTCTAGTCCCTTGCATTTGCATAGACCCTATTTCCAAGTAAGATCACATTGAGGTTTTGAATGGAAGTGAATTTGGGAGGGGGCAGTATTCAACACACTACATGTGGGGATTATTACATAATAGTGTTTCCATTTTATCAGTGGGAAAGCTGAGCACCAGGAGGGGAGGCCACTTGCCCTGTCACTCATCTGCCCCCTGGCAGAGCTAAGTTGTAGGCTCAGTTCAGTCTGATGCCAAATCCATGCTTTTTCTACTACACCATGCTGCTTCTAGAAAACCCATCTGCAAACTCAAGCCTAGAAAGTAATGACATCAATGGTCATCCACCCTTTGGCCCCCAGATTATACCATTGGAGGCAAAAGGGTCTTTGAGACCTGGCCTTCATTTTCCCTTCCTTCTCCTAATGTCCTCCATGCTATTCCTTATGTTCCACAAATAAGTGAAACCATATGATAATTGACTTTCTCTGCTTGACTCATTTCACTTAGCATAATCTCCTCCAGTGATGTGGCACATTTCCTGTTGGCCCTGCACAGAAGTGACAGATGCCCATGGTCATGAACCAGGACTTGGTCTGCCAGGGGAGCTTGTGTAGTATATCACACAGTGATATACTGTAGAGTGATTAACATAACATAATAAAATTAAATTAAATTTAAAAAAAAGAAATGAAAACCAAATTCTCAAAGACCCTTTTGCCTCCAATGGTATAATCTGGGGGCCAAAGGGTGGATGACCATTGATGTCATTACTTTCTAGGCTTGAGTTTGCAGATGGGTTTTCTAGAAGCAGCATGGTGTAGTAGAAAAAGCATGGATTTGGCATCAGACTGAACTGAGCCTACAACTTAGCTCTGCCAGGGGGCAGATGAGTGACAGGGCAAGTGGCCTCCCCTCCTGGTGCTCAGCTTTCCCACTGATAAAATGGAAACACTATTATGTAATAATCCCCACATGTAGTGTGTTGAATACTGCCCCCTCCCAAATTCACTTCCATTCAAAACCTCAATGTGATCTTACTTGGAAATAGGGTCTATGCAAATGCAATTAGTTAACAATCAGGATGAGATCATACTGGATTAAGGTGGACCCTAATTCCAATGACTGATATTCTTATAAGAGGAGAGGGCACAGAGAGACAGAGATGAAGCCCACATGGAGGCAGAGGTTGGCATTATGCTGCCACCAGCAGAGAAACTCCAGGAGCCATCAGAAGCTGGAAGTGTCAAGGATAGATCCTCCCCTAGAGCCTTTGGAGGGATCACAGCCCTGCCAACCCCTTGGTTTTGGACTTCTGGCCTCCAGAACTATAAGAGAATAGAATTCTATTATTTGACACCACCAAGTTTGTGGTCATTTGTTACAGCAGCCCAAGAAAGCTAATACACTATGCAGAGGGGTCAACAGAGTGCTTATCACATAGAAAATAATTGAAAAATGCCACCAACGATTAATAGTCGCACATCATAACGTTCAACCAGCAATTAGGGTACTCTGCAGTAGGTGGCAGAAGTGTCACAATTCCAAAGTCTAAATGAGCAAGACTAGAATCACTGGTTTGATTTTTTAAGATTATTTATTTATTTATTTATTTGAGAGAGAGAGAGAGAGAGCGAGCACGAGTGGGGGTGGGGAGGGGCAGGGGGATAAAGACAACAGGAGCCGTGAAATACAGCCCCCAAAGGTATATCATGGCCCACCGGGCAGTGGTGGAAAAAGTCAGAATATGTTTCTCAGGGGCGCCTGGGTGGCTCAGTCGTTAAGCATCTGCCTTTAGCTCAGGTCATGACCCCAGGGTCCTGGGATCGAGCCCCGCATCGGGCTCCCGGCTCAGCAGGAAGCCTGCTTCTCCCTCTCCCACTCCCCCTGCTTGTGTTCCCTCTCTCGCTGTGTCTCTCTGTGTCAAATAAATACATAAAATCTTTTAAAAAATAAAAAAAATATATGTTTCTCAAGCCTCAAAGCCTTAAAGCCTAGAATTTCCCCAGAGTCCACAGCTTACACTCTGTTTAAAAAATCAATACCATCAATATCAAGTAGGCTTGAGGATCTGGGCCCCTCAAGGTGGTGATATTAGAACTGAGGATCCCCCCCCCCCAGTATGAATGAGATCAAGACTATCGATGAATATCTGCAGCAGACCTTCTGGAGGAGAGGGGTTACCTAGTTCAATAACCCCACCCGATCCCCTGGTCACCTCCCTGACCCCACCTGTGAAAATGGGCCATGTCTCTACCTGCGCCTTCACTTTCTTTTGCCCTTAACTGTTGTTCAGAGATCCACATGTAGATGCTGTACCCAAGCTGAGCCAATCAGAGTCTCTGTCCTGGGAATTTGAAATCTGGAACATACACAAATACAGACTGGCAGTCTTTCAAGCAGAGTCACGTTAATGGGAGACATTTAAAGAGATAGCTCTGAAACTCCAGACTTATGTTATGTGCTCCATGCAGCTCTGATCCCAGGCTTCATGGAGCTAGGGCTTTCCCTGGTTTCTTGGATTCCATGAGCCACCTTAGCATTCTTCCAGTAGATTCTCATAATTAATTAACTAATGGTTTCCATTGCTTTCGCTCATACCATAGCCTGCAGGTCACACCAAGGTGTGAGTTGTATGGATGGCCTGTCATCACCAAGCAAAGGTGGTACTAGGAGGGAGTGTTGGCAAATAAGCCAGTAAGGAAGTGGGGAGGGTGGGAGTATCTTAGCAGCAGGCCCAGAATTTCAGGTAACACATCCATGAACATCACTAATGAAATGAATAGGGTAATATTATCCTTAGTAGCTGGCACCAAACTTCTCTTACTTAGAGAACTATCTTTGTTTTTAAATATAAAACAAAACTTTCATAAGGACACAGGGAACAATTTTAAAAGCCCCTCGACGTTCAGAGCATCTAGTGGACAAGTTTGCTGTGAGCAGCGCTGCATAACAGAAGGAGAATATTTTTGAGTTCCCGTGACATTCTTAAAGTTATTTGTGGTGGCAAAAGATGGGAGGGGGAGACAGAAGGAAGCAATAAGGTGTTTGAATTCTATGTGAAATGGGGTGAGACCCCCTTCTTCAGATCCGCGCTCCCCAGCCTTTAGTGAAATTCACCAAATACACACATGCTGGATGTGAGCAATTGTTTGTTGTCAGAACGAAACCGAACTTGAGTTTCTCATTGGGATTGGTGTGTTATAAAACATCCCACGAAGTTGGAGTCTGTGAGGCAGTGGACCTAGAAGAACAGAAACTCCCAAGAATTAGCAGAAGTCTGGGAGAGGGTTCTAGGCTCTTTGTGGCAGTGGAATTGGCCTGGAGGAGATGGGAAGACAGTTTCAAAGTAATTTCCCCAGCCTTCCAGGTGTAAAGAGGATCTTGGATGCCAGCTGGGATTCAGGTAACAATGATACCCCTGAGTGAGTGAGTTTTAATCTCATTCCCTGGAGCATGTGGGGCTATTCCTTTGGCTTCCCTGTACCTCACGTACCATTTTCTGAGAAGAATGTGATGCAGAAATAAAAGCCTTCCCAAAACAGTGTGAGTACCTCAAGGTAAAGAAAAGGTAAACCCCTACACACTTATTTCTCTCAGAGGGAAAACAAGTGTGATTGAGTGGAATCAGGATGGGAATTTCCTGGCTCTTTCCTCGGCATTTGGCAATAAGCTGGCTAAATGGCCTCCTGTGAGCTACAAGAACAAGAATTGAGATGAAAACTTTTGCCTCTGGATAGAAAAAAATGGCTGCTGGAAACTGACCCAGATGCCTCTAGTGACTCAGGACACAGCCGCCAGCCACAGCTACAGAGGACAGTGCTGGGCAGGCTCAGACTCACTTGAGCTGACGGCATCTTGCCACAGCCTAGGCCCTTCCGCTTTCTGCCCCAAGGCTTCTCCCAGGCCGGGCTCGCTCTCTCTCTGCCTGCACCTGTGTACACAGTGAGCCTTGCAGGGGCAACCTCCAATGAGGGGGAAGCTCGTGGATAAAAGCCTGACTGGATAAATGTCCATCCTTTGGATGGACAGCTCCAGGAGATATTTTTTATGACTCCTTGGAGGTCCCAGTGGAACTGAGCCCAGTTGCACACAGTGGTGCCTCACTTCTCAATGCCCCTTTCTTGGCTCTTTCTCTTCTTTGATCTCAGTCTCCCCACTCTCTCCCTTCTGCCTCTTGGGGTCACCTCCGAAATAAATATTCTTAAGTTTTCATCTCAGGCTCTGCTTTCAGGGAAGCTCCAGCTAAGATAGAAATATGAAGTCATTTTGGTAAGATAGGAGACAAGTGGATTTGTTCTGATATTGGAGGAACAAGGAAGGTGTCAAATGTTCTGATGTCATTTGAGATTTCCAGTCAAATGTGCCAGAAACTCTAAAAATAGGAGGCCCCAACTTCAGAAGTCCACATTCATCAACAAAGAAGACATACACAATTCTGAGTTCACACCAACCCTCTCAGGCATCTGAATGGTTACTCCATAATTGCTGCCCACCAGTGGGTAGACTTGCTCCTTTGTTTTAGATGGCAAGCAGAGCCCCCTCACTCCATTCATGGCCAATGTCTTGCCACATGAGAAATGCAGTGGAGAAGTAAAGGTGTAAGTAATTTTGAAGGGTTTTAAAGTAATATAGAGCTCTTAGAATGCAAACTCTGGGAGAAGGCAGCTATCTTGTAAAATCTCCAGCTATTCTAAATCTCTATGCTATGGTGTGGAGAAGCCTAAGCTAGTCTGCTGAGCAGACCCCACGCTTCCAGTTGTCCTAGCTGAGTCTCTGAGCATGTGAGTGACTAAGCCATCTTGGATGTAGGCCCAGTCAACTCTTTAGATGACTTTGACTCTAGCCACCATGTGACTACAACTGTATGAGAGAGCCCAAGTGAGCACTGCCCAGCTGGTTCCAGCCAATCTGCCCAGTAATGAGAGGTAGTGATAAATTGTTGCTTTGAGCCACATAAAAAGCGATTTAAAGTTCTTGTTTTAGTTTCGGTTTTGGTCTCCGACTGCCATGAGAACATGCCTTGGCTAGCCTACTGGAGAATGAAAGGTAGCTGGTACAGAAGCAAGTTGCACCAGCCAAGATCATTCTGATCAGCCAACAGCCAGTTGCCTGTGCTAATGCAGAAGATAGAAAAAGTACCAAATGGAATTTTGAACATGTCCAAAGCATCTCCAGGCAGAATGTTGAAAGTGTCAGTTGGCTCTTAACTAGCTGTATACGATAACCTACCACAAGAAGAAATGGACTCTCTTTTGAGTTTGCAGGCCAACTTTAGAGGGAATATAGCAATACTTGATTTGAAAAATAAAACCTTTTTCATCTCTAGCCACTTGAGTGAGGAAAAGATGATCAAATTAAGACATGCCGTCTAGATAATATCAAATCAAGGATGTGGTTATGAGATGTTGAAAGAATTAAGGTAGTTCCTGATAAGTCCACTCAACTAGACAGGAGGGCTTCCAGGAATTTTAAGGGTGATGTCTTACAGCAAATTACATACCCAAAATAGCAGTGATTAAGTCTATAGAGAGAGACTCATATTGAAAAGGATTATGGATATGACCTTGTCTATTCTGATTACTCTATAAACAAAATAGCACCTAGCACACAATATATATTTGTTCAGTGAATGAGTGAATTAATGAATGAGCTTGAAGGGGGAAAAAAGTCTAATATAAACAATCTATCTGCTAGGATTCATTCATTCATGTATTTGTTCATTATGCAAATACATATTGTTTGCCTAATATGTACCAGACACCGTTCGATTTGTTAGGGACATGGCCAGGCACAAATCTCCTGTTCTCTTAGAGCTTACATTCTAAGTGGAAGAAACAGACATACACATAAACAGTGAAAAATGAGATTTCATATAGTGGCAAGTGGTATGAAGAAAACAAAGAAGGTGAAAGGGATAGAAATTGACCAGGTTAGGAGGGTGGTGGTTTGTATTACATAGGCTGGTTGGGAAAGACCTCTCTGAGGAAGTGACATTTGAGCAGAGCCCTGAATGATGAGAGGAGGGAGCTAGGCTCTCGGAGTGGGGAGGAGGAGGTTCATGGAGAATTTCCAGGTAGAGGGAATGGCAGGTCTAAATGCCCTGAGGTAGGATCAAGGATGAGTCTTGTAGTTTATCTGCTGCAGGGACAAAGTCAATTTTTGATTATCTATTTTCCAGAAGTTGATGAGGACCATCTTGTTGTCTGAATACTTTGCAATACGTTTCAGTGCAGTCAGCTTTCTGTAGTGAGTGAAGGTGGCTTCTGGCAATAGAAGAGGAGGAGCCTGGAATGAGGGAGGAATTTATGGGATAGGGGAACTGAGAAGGATGTTGTGTGCATTTAGGTTTATAATTCCAGTATGAATAGCTGGGGATTTTTAGAATACCCACTTGGTTTGGGATTACTCGAGCTTCAACCTCCTTCCACTAAAGCAGGTATTTAAGAGTGGCTGGTTTACATCTTCAAGGATCTGGTCTAAGAGAAGCACCCAGTAGGACTGGCTATGCTTCCCACTTTAAAGATGGGTAACCAGATGTTTCTTTTTTTTAATTTTTAATTTAAATTCAATTTAGTTAACATATACTGTATTATTAGTTTCAGGGGTAGAATTTAGTGATTAATCAGTTGCATACAACATCCAGTCCCCATTACATCATGTGTCCTTCTTAATGCCCATCACCCAATGACCCCATCTCCCCACCCACCTCCCCTCCAGCAACCCTCAGTTTGTTCCCTATAGTTAAGAGTCTCTTATGGTTTGCCTCCCTCTCTGTTTTCATCTAATTTTATTTTTTCCTTTCCTTCCCCTATGTTCATCTGTTTTGTTTCTTATTCCACATTTGAGTGAGATCATATGGTATTTGTCTTTCTCTGACTTATTTTGCTTAGCACAATACCCTCTAGTTCCATCTACATGGTTGCAAATGGCAAGATTCCATTCTTTTTGATGGCTAAGTAATATTCCATTGTATATCTATGCCACATCTTCGTTATCCATTCATCTGTCGATGGACATCTGGGCTCTTTCCATAGTTTGGCTATTGTGGACATTGCTGCTATAAACATTGGGGTGCATGTGCCCCTTTGAATCACTGTGTTTGTATCTTTTGGATAAATTCCTAGAAGTGCAATTGCTGGGTCATAGGGTAGTTCTATTTTTAACTTTTTGAGGAACCTCCATACTGTTTCCCAGAGTGGCTGCACCAGTTTACATTCCCTCCAGCATTGTAAGTGCGGTGTGGGGAGGGGGGGTTGTTTCAGTTGGCATCCTGAGAATAACTAGAGATGTTAGGAATGGAATTCAGCCATTGGAGAATCTACTCCATATGAAAGCTAACCTCCAAAAGGGCCCCATTAGTATTCATGCCCTCATGTGGCACCTGCCTACTAAATCAGGGCTGTCCTATATGACCAGGAGATTGTGGGGAAAGTGACAGGGTGTGACTTTTAAAGCTAAGTCACAAAAGGTATTGCAAGGATCATCCACTCTAGGGGAAGCCAGACCCCATGATGTGAGGACTCTTAGGCAATCCTGTAGGGAGGCCAGATTTAGCAAATAAAAATATAATTGGGGGGCACCTGGGTGGCTTAGTTGGTTAAGCATCTGCCTTGGGCTCAGGTCATGATCCTAGAGTCCTGGGATCAAGCCCCACGTCGGCTCTCTGCTCAGCGGGGAGCCTGCTTCTCCCTCTCCTTCTGCCTGCCTCTCTCTCTGTGTCAAATAAATAAAATCTTAAAATATATACATAATTTGGGACATAATTATACTGAAATCTGTCTTTATTTATTTGAAATTCAAATTTAATGGCATATCCTGTATTTATATGGCAACCCTACCTCATGGAAGTGAATGAAGGTGCTCCCCCATCAACAGCCAGCCCCCAACTGGCAGCCATGTGAGTGAATCATCTTAGAAGTGGACCTCCAGCTCCAGTCAAGCCTGTGGATGATGTAGTGAAGGCTGAAACCTTGATGGCAACTTCTTGAGAGACCTCCAAGTCAGAACCACTCAGCTAAGCCACTCCCAAATTCCTGGTCCACAGAGACTGTGAGAGATAATAATAAATGATTATATTGTCTGAGGTCCCTAAGTTTTGGAGTGATTTGTTTTATAACATTAGATAAATAATCCATTCCATAAAACTTTATCTAGCCTGTCTTAGTCCATTCAGGCTACTGTCACAGAATGTCATAGACTGACTGCCTTATGAACAACAGAAATTTACTTTCTTGGAGTCCTGGAGACCGGGAAGTCTAAGATCAAGACACCGGCAGAGTCAGTGTCTGGTGAGAGGCTGCTTCCGGGTTCAGAGATGGCTGTCTTTCCATTGTGTCCTCACATGGTGGAAGGGGCAATGGAGCTCTCCGGGGTGTAGTTTATAAGGGCTCTAATCCCATTCATGAGGGCTCTGCTCTCGCGATCTAATTACCTCCCCCCAACCCTGCCTCTAGATACCACCACACTGGAGGTTAGGAATCAACATATGAATCTGGGGGAAGGGGGACACAAACATTCAGCTATGGCAGAGCCCTTCCTCAGTGCCAGGGACAGTGTCCC
Source organism: Phoca vitulina (assembly GCF_004348235.1). NCBI lineage: Eukaryota > Metazoa > Chordata > Mammalia > Carnivora > Phocidae > Phoca > Phoca vitulina. Next base: position 43,556,382 of record NW_022589713.1, read on the forward strand.
TGAAGATGACTAAGGCAGAGTTTCTGGCCTTGAGTTGCTCAGAGTCAGGTGGGGAAGACAAACGTGGACGGGATTTGTTTACACGATACCGTGATAAAGGTAAAACAAACAGCCTTCAGGACAGTGTGACTCATTCTGTCAGGGTTATCAGGGAGGTTATCCAAAGACATGAGTTTTGAGGTCAATCCTTCAGGAAATCCTAGTTCCCCAGGCAGGTGGGAGAAGGGTAAGGAAGCCAGATGGTCCTTCTGGGCAGAGAGAACAGGGAATTATGGGAAGTTCATTTCAGGGAAACACAGAAGGTATGAATGGGAGCCCCGACATCGAGGCTACAGCAGGAGGCAGTGCCAGACCGTCAGAGTCCAATACTGTTCCCGGAGGGAGACTGGATTCGTGGGTGGTCTATTAGGAGGCTGTTGTCACTGACCGATACAAGACAGTGATGTTCTGGGCTTGGGCAGTAACCCCAGGATGGAGAGGAGACAGGCTGGAACTGACAGGGCTTGTTTGCCTGGTGCCTGGCAATAGCAACTGCTCAGCCAAGTTGTTTGTTGAGGGACTGACAGATGGGTGTGTGGGGGCAGACACAAGCAGGGCTGTCTGTGTCTTGATTTGAGTGACTGTGGCTGGCTATTCCCTGAAATAGGAACCAGACATGGATTTTTGCATCATGCATGTGGGGCTGTAAACCATGAAGTTCAAATAACTGTATCCTTGGGGTTTGAAACCTCTCTTCCATCCAGAAGGCGTCACGTGTGACTCTGGCTGTGGTCCCCGATGTTTTCCACGGGGACCAGACTAGGATGGCACATAGGAGCTCAGCAGAGCTGCAGCCCCCTAGGACTGTCTCATCCTTTTGCAGCTCAAGTGTTGGGCAGACCGGATGTCATTAGAGGGCTCAGGTACTTGGTGGGAGGAAGGGACAAGGGGGACACTGACGTTGAATTCACAGTTCTTATCACAGTTGTTTCATTCCTGCTGAAGTGTGATTGGTTATGAGAAGTAAATTTCCTTTTAAAAGGGCTGGGTGCGTGTGTGTGTGCACATGTGTGCAGGTGCAATTTTGGGTCGAGCAGGGCTTGACACAGAGGGTAACGGGATCTTCACCTTAGAAGCCTGGCAATTAATTCTGTACAGAGTGAACCAAGACACAACAGAGAATGAGACAGAAATTTCATGGAGCTATCCTCCAAACAAAAGGAAACTAACGTTTATGAGACATTTCTGAGGGGGGCGCCTGGCTGGCTCTGTCAAAAGAGTATGCGAATCTTGATCTCCGGGTCATGAGTTCGAGCCCCACGTTGGGTGTAGAGATTACTAAAAAAAATAAACTTAAATTAATAAAATGTGGGAATAAAAAAAAAAAAACATTCCTCAGAGCTATCCATACATCTCATTTAATCCTCATAGTAATTCCCAAATTAGGGATGAGTATCTCCATTTCTCAAGGTTACACAACGTAGAAATGATTGAACTGAAATCTGTGAACCTAGGGTTCCAACTCCATGGCCTCAATGTTGTCATGATTCCTCAAGGATGGGCTTTGCAAGGATTTAGAAGCCCCTTCCTTCCTCTTCCATCCGCAGCCAGAGACCTTCCTGGTCAAGGAGGCCATCTCTTTATGCCCCTGAGCCGATGTGGTTGGTCAGGCTGGGACACAAGGGAAGCCAGATGGCTGGAGGGAGGCCCCGAGCTGGAGCATTTTCATGCATAAGCCCCTTTCCTTTCCCCTCAGCAAGGCCTTGGGGGCAGCAGCCTCCTAGAGGTTAGTACCTTTGCCTGGATTTCCTTATGGAGACTCTTTCATGTGTTGGGCATTGCTTCAGAGCTCAAGAGTTACAATAACCAGCATTTATTGAGCCATTACTATTTGCTAGACTCTCACAAACAAGATACCTGCATCATCCCGCTAAGGTTCCGAGGTTGTTACCTTTGATCCCTGTATTTGACAGATCAGGCAACAAGGCTGAAAGCGATGGAAGACTCTGTCTCAGAGCCTGAACTTGAACGTGCCGCAGCATGAACCCAGCACCCAAGCTCTTAAGCACCGAACTCGGCAGCCCCAGAGGGAAAGAGAAATGGGCCATTCTTTCTGGGGCAGAATGATCCCTCCTCCGATTCTTTTCTTGGTTTTCCCAGAAAAGAGCAGACCCAGTGCCCACAAGCAGTGGTGCCAAATGCTTACAGAGAGAGAAACAGCTCCCTGTGAGTGCTGGGCTGTGTAACCTCCTGTGGGCCTGTCCCTTGTCAGTCTGGGCTCCGCCCTCTCTGAGCAGTGTGGGCAGGGTTGACTTCTGCAGGCTGGAAGCTTCTGCAGGCTGGAAGTGTGTGTGTGTGTGTGTGTGTGTGTGTGTGTGTGTGTGTGTGTGGCAGGAGTCACCACGCCTTCCCTCCACCTACCGTTCATACCAGCTGCCCTGCCTCTTTGGGGTACCAGAGGGCTCCCTGAGCCTTTGAACACTGGCAGTCATGTGGCCCACTGCCATTTCCTTTTCTTCAGGAGCATTCACTGAGTTTTGCCAAGAGGTGAGAAATCTCAGGGGCCTAGAATGGGGACCAGCTTTCCTCAGGTCACAGAGCATGACCAACAGTAACGCCTGGGAGTTTTACACCTCCTTTTCCCGTTTCCAGGTGAGCCAATAGCCCTGTGTCTTTCTTCCATGAGAGACCACTCACCCCAAGCCCCACAGTGCCTTGTTCCCTGGAACCAAGCCTCACCCCCTTAATAGCCTCGTTACCTTGCCCTGCCTTCAGGCCGATGCAGATTAGTAAGGCCTAGCAAGTGTTTCCACTGGGGGATTTTCCAGCCCTCAAGCCTGTCGCCCTGACCCTCCAGGAGGTGAGACCCCTCCCTAGCCCCTGCGCCTGGCGTGGAGTACATGGTCACCTCAGCCAGGGAAATGGCTGTGGCTCAGGAGTCTGGGAGTCCACTCGAGTTCCCCTCCTGGGACACCCGCCTGACTCCAGCCAAGGGCAGGAACAAAGGCCCAGGTCTGCTCTCATTCCACACAAGCCTGAGCCTCAGTGCGAGGCATTAAAAGCCTGGGTCTTTGATGGATTGAAACAGTTCCTCTGTAATCACAGCCTCTTGGCTCTATTTTTACAATCCTGCTTCGGATCTCTTGGAGGCAAGGCTCTCCTGGGAGTTTGCTGAGTCAGATAGTCCCCAAGGGAATCCAGGGGGAGACTTGCCAGACAAAGCCACCAGTGAGGCCCTTCCTAGCGGGCCCTGTGGTCACCCACGCCTCCTCCACGCTTCCTGGAGATATGGGGGGGAAGTGGCGGGCAGCTCTGGGACCTCCCGGGGCCACAGTCAAAGACCCTTCAGTGACTCTAGATTCAGCTAACTCCACATGTTGGGGCCTGGAGGGTCTCCTGAGGACCCCAAGTAGCTGGTACAAAGCCCTGCTTTAACACGTGAAGCCACTGAGGCCGGGACAGAGCCCAGCTCTCCCCTGGCCAGAGTGACCCTTCCTGCTTCACAGCGCCCCATGCAGGAGGCTCACAGTGGTTCCACAGCATTTCCTTCCTCTTTCCCTCAACTCCAATTTCCCTTGTTATTTTATTTTATTTATTTATTTTTTTGTAAGGAGATTGATGTGGAGCCAAACTCTGTTGGCTACGTTTAATTTGTGTTTTATTCATGTGGAAAGCCACCCTGGCTGTGTATCCTGGAGAAGAATTCTGGGCTTGGTCCTGTTAGCAGCCACTTTCTGGACTTCTGAAGGAGCAGGGCCTTGGCCCTTGAGCCCTAGCGTGCAGGGGTGAGTAGTCCTCAGGGTGTTGGCTAAATTTTCTGAGGCTCAAAAGTTCATAGGTCTAAACCAGGGAGAAGGGATTTGGGGTGGTCTCAGAGCAGGGGAGTCCCCAGGCCATGGGGCACCCATCCCATCCCATCCCAGAGGGCATAATCGCTTCTGCTTGGCATAAGGGGAAGGTTTAACTGAAGCGAACCATCAGGTTGGTGTGAATGGCTCACAGATCACAACAGGAAGTACATTACACCGTTGGGAACAAATGCTGTGGAAATTTTCTTCACAGAAAAGGGAGGGAGAATGTTACGTCCTGCCAGACATTTGTACCAAATGGTTAGATGTGGAAATAATTAGCTCATTTATTTTTCTTTCAAGTTTCAAGGTTTGAATTTGTTTGTTTTCCATTTATTTTAATATAATTCTCTTTAGTATAATGGTGTGGTATGTATATATAAATGGATCACAAGCCTGCAGACTAGAAGAAGAGCCTCCCCTTAGCGGTTTTTCTTTTATTCTGCAACCAGCAGGCAGCGATGTGTCCGACTGAGCCTTGTGATTGTTGGGCCTCCCTCCAGAATCTCGTCACAGCCCTCCCTGCCAAGGGACTATGATCCTTTCTCAGACACTCTCGATGCCATTTTCAGCCAAACATATTGAATTTGCACTATTTTTTGCACAATTGCTGTTTCATTTAGCATCTTCCCAAGGGGGATGAGGGGAAAAAATGGTTGTTAACTAATTTATTTGCTTATTTTAATTTAATTTCTTTATTTCTCTTTTGCTTTGTGTTCTACCAAAAACAGAGCCTAAGACAAGGACCTGTAGAAGGGTGCCTGCAGTTTTTTTGCAAGGTAACTCCAGGAAGTAACATAAGGAAATGGGGGGAGTGAGATAAGAGGAAGAAGAAAAGCCGGTAAGTGGTGAGCTGTTGGGGTTTTTTTTGGATTTTGTTTATTTGTTTATTTGAGAGAGAACAAGTGAAGGGAAGACACAGAGGGAGAGGGAGAAGCAGGCTCCCCACTGAGCAGAGAGCCAGATGCGGGGATCTATCCCAGGACCCTGGGACCATGACCTGAGCTGAAGACAGATTCTTAGCTGACTGAGCCACCCAGACACCCCAGTGGTGAGTTCTTAAAACAAATAAAAACTGGTTATTTCCGTGGGCACGTGAGCACAATTTTTCAGGGGGGAGGGGTCCCTAAGGAATAGTGTAGAATGCACCTCAAAAGAGTCCACTTGGCCAACAGGAAGCTCAGGCATTTTTATTCTAATTCCCATCCTCCTTTAATAGAGGCCCAACCCTCTGGGCCATGTTCATGTGGGGCTTTGAAGAAGCTCTGAGGCAGAAAAATCGAGAAGTTCAGTGAGTAGGGTTGCTGTTGCATTAAGTCCATTGTAGCTACAAGCTGAGGTTGGAGAGTGTGAACACAGCTGCTGCAATTCTTCGCATTCAAAAGAAAAAGAAAACAGATTTTCAGTGGTGTATAAAAATACCTATAGTTCAAGACATAAAAGATGTGAAGAAATTTGGCAATGAAGGGAGAAAAAAAATAGAACACATTTTCCCTCAGGTCTTCCTAGCAACCAATTCGAGGAGGGAAACTCATCAGTTATACAATTCACAGTGTCCATGAGTCAAGGAAATCTCAGGCAAAGTTAGCCTTCCTCCATGGTCCTTGGAGGAAAGGCAGGACACACAAAGGTGATGCTGACACTCCAACGGTGAATGCAGTGGCCGATCTTCTCTCTGTATAGTCTAATGGATGAAGAGTCTACCCTCAAAACAACAAAGAGCATAATATTCAGGAACACATTGTTTAGAAAGGATTCTTTCAATTAAATGACAGGAACCCAGCTTAAAATTAACCTTAGTGGCTAGTGGCATTTGTTGGGTTGTGAACTTCGAAAGTCATGGAGTGGACTGACTTCAGGCAAACCTGGATCCAGGCAGTCACCTTTTCATCATAACTCACTCTCTGTCTATCAGTTCCTTGGTCCTACTTTCCTCAGCATGGCTTCATTTTCCAGATGTTCTCTTTCTGTGAATGGCAAGATAGTCCTTGGTGGTTCCAGGCTTACATGGCCTTCGAGAAGCTCACTCTCCCAGCATCCATATATGAAATCTCATTAAAGGATTCCGATTGACCCTGCTTGAGGCCCAGGTGGACCCCTTGAACATTTAATGACCATAAGAGGGATATGATCAGCCTGGCCTGACCGTGTGCCCACCTCTGTAGCCAGAAGACAGGCAGGTTTCTGTGATCCACAGACCCTTCCATCACAGTCATGCAGGATGGCAAAAAGAAAGCTGAACAGGCCAATGCAGCAAATCCACCGTACCCATGATAACATCTCAGAGTCCAGGTTGACCTCAATATTCTAGGGGAAGAGTGACATGATATGGTTCTCACCACACATCATGACGGGGGATGATTTTTGAAATGGTCCAGGTGATAAAATAACAAACCTCCTGCTTGCTTATGAAAATGGATGAAATCCCCATCTAGTAAGAAGAGGGGTATAGCTGAACCATTGATGCCCCATACATAGCCCCTTGGTGTTACCATTCCCATCCTTGTTGACAGTCTTGCAATTATTCTGAGGGCTATCTCTCACCACAGGATTGTGTTTGACTTGTTCATGGACAGTGTAGGTAGTTAATGTCCCCAGGAACATAAATCAACAAATTGGGAGTTGAAAGATAAATGCCCCATCTCAACGACACCAAAGCATGGTCTACACTGTCTCCTGGAAGACCCTAGTGGATTGAGCCACAGTTGATTATAGCTGTAATCAATGCTTCCTACATTGGCTTCCTTCCCTTCTCTCTCATCTGCTCACCCCAAACTGGTGCTTCCTGGGATCGCCTCTTATATAAACTACTTGTATTAAAATCCTTTTTTCCGGATCTGCTTCCAGAGGAACCCAGCATCAGCATGAGTACTCTTATTTATTTCCCTCATTGCCAGGATCATTAATTTCTCTCCCCCACCCACTCCCAGTTCTCCAAGATTAACAAAATACACACTCTGATTTGGCGGCTTTGTGTTGTCTGTTTAGAGATGAACTAGGTCACCCAAAGGTAGGAAGAAGTCAAGATGATCCTTCTTAGATTTGGAAATGGCCGGCAGGAGCAGATTCCTGAAAGAGGGAAAGATGGACTGCCTTTAGCAAACATACCTCCCATTACATCTCGAGGTCTTTTTCTGCTCCATGTCCAATTATAGCAGCAAGACTTATTGCTCAGCTTTAAACTGCTATCGGTTATTTTAGAGACAGCACAGCCAAAGAAAGAGTGGAAGCCAGCCCTCAGCAAAGGTTTGCAACCTGGATTCCCAGCCAACAGACCACATCAACACTCTGTTCCTGAAGGCACAGGGAACGGAGAGTTTGTAATAATTTCCAATGGAGTCCAGACAGGTTACATTACGAGAATGAAGATAACTCCCCTGCCTGAAATATATGGATTTATTTGGAGGCATACCTCTGTCTGGTTGAAGTAGGACCTTCATTTAAATGTAAATGTGGGTTTTCAATGTGTTCCTAGAGAAAGGAAAATACTGAAGCTGCTGACATCCAGGACCTGGGGGAAGGTGCTCAGGGTGGCTTCTGTGAACTCAGGGGGAGAAGGGGCACTAGGGGCAAGAGGTGGAAAAGATAAATAAAATGGAAATGCAAAAGGAGCAGATAAACCGAGGACTGGACAACAAGATGAGTTACTATGGGACAGAGAGGCTGCAGGAGCCTAAGGGGAGTTCCCAGGCTGACTAGAACAGCATTATCTGGTAGAATGTCCTGTGATGACAATGTTCTCAGTGTTGTTCTGCTCACAAGTGGCTGTGGAGCACTTAAAATGTGTTCCTGATGAACTGAAGTTTTAATGTTAATTAATTATAATTAATTTAAATCTGAACAACCATAGATGCCTAGAGGCCATATTGGACAGCAGAGGACTAGAAGCTTATCGTTTAGGGAGGGCTTGAAAACAGATTGTTGTCCACTCTGAGATAATAGGCCTGGTGATTCTCCATGTAGCTGGAAGGGGGCAGATCAGAATTACTTGGAAGGCATTTTCAAACAGCACATTTGCACTGTTACTCTGGTAAGTACCACCTCCCACCACAGGAGGAAGGGCCCTGCACAATTCTGTGGTGAGCTACCATTATCTAAGACAGTGGGTGTCCCTCAAGGTATGAGAGCAGGAAAAAAAAAAAAAAAAAAGGTTGAGAACTCCTAGCCTACTGGGCCAGAAAAATGGAAGTTTCCCTACCCTTATCTGTCCTCCAGGGACTGGGAAGAAGTTATCTTATTTAGAGCTGATCTTGGTCTGCAGGATTCTTAATGATCAATTTCAGTTTTCTGTAATCTTTAAGACAGATGTGAAGCTGTATGTATTCATCCTGTTTACATTGAAGGCCTACTGTGTGCTTAGCTCTGTGTTAGGCACATGGCTTATCATGGAAGGGGTGGGGAGGTAGGGAGGCTAGCCATCTGGCTCCAGCCACACATTCATGAAGATCCTCAAAATGACACTTATGATTTAATCTTATTTATAAATCCAGGAATTCTTCTGGGAATGTACTATCGATTTCATTTTTATTTCCATGAGTTAACATAATCTGGTGAATATAAACACTGAGATTTTATCAAAATATCTGTGAACCCCAACTGGACATTTCTTCTCATCTTGGCCAGACTTGGGTGATCTTGGGTGGGCTCACTCATATACCTGTGGTCAGCTGGTGGGTAGCCTGGGGCAGACTTTGCTCATCTTGGCTGTGCTCCCTTATATGTCTGGTACCTATGTTGGGACAACTGGGTTGACTCTGCCCCATGTTGTCTCTCATCATCCAGTTGGCTAGCCTGCACTTGTTCCCATGGCAGAAGCCAGGGGCCCCAGGGCGCAAGCAGAAGCACACAAGGTCTCTTGAGGTCTAGGCTTGAAACTCTCACATATTACTTCTGCTACGTTGTATTAGTCAAAGAAAGTCATGTGGCCAGCTCAGGTTTTAGGAGTGGGGGAATAATTCCACTTCTTGATTGGAAAAGCAGCTAAGTCACACTGGAGAGGGGCGTGGATATGAAGAGGGGAATAATTGTGGACTTTCTATGCAACAGTTTATACATAAGGCTCAGCGGAGCTCATTCAAATGGGAGTTGAAGGTGATCTAGGGGAGTGGTAATATTTGAAGTTTTCATAAGAAATTTGCATTCAGAAGAGAGACAGATACCTTTGTGCAGAAATGTACATCTTAGCTGGGAAGGAAAGCAAGCACATGTGACAAACACATTGCCATTGACCCTACCCTCATCAAGAGAGCACACATGGGAGGTTTTCTTGATAGAAGGGAGGGTTTAAGCTAATCCAGCCTTGCATTTCTTCCTGTCTCCTTTTTGAGCACCGGTACAAATTTAGATTTTTGCAAGACAGCTGGCTATGGTTTAGATTTTCCTAGACAACTTTGGAATAGAAAGAAATTGATAATATATTTGGAAACTACAGTCTCCTAAAGTCCTAGAGACTTAGCTTTTGTTAATTTCTTCTTGTTTTAATGATTTTCTGGTTGCTCCCATTCGCATCATTATATCTATGTGTTTTTGTTTTATTAAATTTTCAGTGCATCGGTGCTCCTTTTTTGTGTATTGATAGGATATACATAAATAAATTAAAATAATATTAAGAAAGTTGAGTAGGTATGGTAGAGTAAGGTAATGGTGGTGACAAAGTTGAAAAGAAGGGCTTATGTTTAATTCAATTAGAAATAGAGAGCTGGGTGTGCTCAGTAGAAGTGACCTACAGTCAGTGTCTTTGATACTTGGCACACTGTAGCCCTCTGTGACCTCCAGTTGCCTTCTCCAGCTGCGGAGTGACAATCCCTTGCTCAGTTGGCTCACAGGCACTGTCTCTTCAATTTCTTACAGAGAAAGCATCTCTAAAGTGAGGAGTTCTCCTTTGAGCGAGGCACCTTAAAGAAACAGAAGGGAATGGCCCGGCTGATCTCTGAGTTTTGAATGACATCAACTCTACCCAGATTACTGGGGAAATAGCAGAACTATTTCCTCAGCAGCTTTTAAGGGAATTTGTTTAGACAGATCCAGGAAATACAATTTGATAACTCGGGATTTATTTCATCCTCCACTGTCAAATTGGAATCTTTCCTAGAGCGAGAAACACAGTCAAGAATTGCAGTGTGAGTTAAAATATATAACTGCGCAGGACGGAATAATTGACTTCATATCTCATTGGCTTTCAGGGAGCAGGTGCTCTGATGCTGGAGAAAGAAGAGAACAGAGGGCAGAGGAACCCCTTCTCAGTCCCTCTCACACTGTGTTCGGGATCTGAGCTTACACTGGCTGAGGGAGACTCTCTCTGATACAGCCTACAGAAGCATTTTGTTTTTATATCACTAGACCCTTGCTTTTAGGTGGGACCCATGAACCAACAATAGTAGCATCATCAGGAAGCTTATTAGAAATGCAGACGTTGGACCCCACCTTATACTTGCTGAATCAGAATTCACCTTTTAATGAGATGCTCTGGTGGTGAGCACACACATTAAAGTTTGAGAAGCCCTGGTCTAAAGAAATCTCTTTGATAATTAGAGACAGAGCCTATTCTAGAATGGGTTTGGCATTGACTCGGGTTTGAGGAATGGCACTGCCAGTCACTAGCTCCATAACCTCGAACATCTTTCTTTGTTCTGGACACTGAAGCAGGCAGTAGGATGCCTTAGCAAGTGAAAAATAACCCTTCTATTCAAGGAGCTTATAATCAGGAAGTAAATGGATCACTGGAAGTCATCACAATGAATTTCATGATAAGAGAAAAAGTCAAATGTTATGGGAACACAGATAAAAGGTATGTAGCCCAGTCTTAAGGGCAGAGATGGCTTTCCAGAAATGATATTTAAGCTGAAGCCTGACTGGGGAGCTGTAATTTTTCAGTTAAGGAGTATGATAGGGGGTGGCAAGGGGAGCGATGCACATTTAGCAGTGATTGGAACAGAAGCCGCATTGACAGTTGAACAAATGGGAGGTGAGGAAGTGGAAAGCATTTACAGTCAAGCCTTTTTAAATGTTTGCTCTGAGGATTAGCTAGAGAGAACATGGGTTGTGGAAGGATTATTTTTTTTCACATGGAAGAAATCTGATGAAAAAGAACCAGGTGGAATAGAGAAGAGATCATTGAGGGAGGAGATCCCAGAGATTGGAAGAGGAGAGACCCAGAACCAGGGGTTGGGACTGGTCTCAGGCAGGAGAGGAATTCCTTCCTTTCAACTAGAAGAAGGGAGAAGAAGATGAGAGCAGATGCAGGTGTGTTTGTAACTTCAGTAGCAGGAAGTCAAAGGAGAGTCCCTCTCAGATGCATTCCATCTTCTATAAGTAAGAATATTTGCCAAGAGGGAAGAGGTTTGAGGAGAGTAGAAAGAGATTGAAACAGACACTGTGAAAAAGAGAGAAGGGCTGTTTCAGGGCACGCAGAGATCTCTCTGGGTCCCTCTGATGATGGAGAATTTGCTGTGGTACCAGTTTGTGTAGTGGAATGGTTTTCTTTAAAAGTGATCTGCAGCATAAGTATAGGCTAAGACCCTAAGACTGATATAAAGGGTTTTTTTTTTTTTTTTTCCAGGTGTGTGATGAAAAGACAATGGTACAGGAGTTGAGGATTCTGGCGAGAAAATAACGACCATGGTATGAGAGAAATCAGTCATTCTATTCCCTCCCACATCCCTTCTGGTGGACATATTGGTCTTTATGGGCTGGCTTGGGCCCCCCAGTTGAAATGGTGAATCCCTAACCCTCAGTGTGATTCAGAATGTGACTATATTTAGAGATAGGGCCTTTAAAGAGGTAATTCAGTTAAAATGGGGTCACTAGGGTGGGCCCTAATTTAATATGGTAGATATCCTTATAAGAAGATTAGGACAAACAAACAAACAAAAAGAAGATTAGGATGCAGACAAGGCCACTTGGGTGGCTCAGTCGGTTAAGCGTCTGCCTTCGGCTCAGGTCATGATCCCAGGGTCCTGGGATCGAGCCCCGCATTGGGCTCGCTGCTCAGTGGGGAGCCTGCTTCTCCTGCTCCTCCTGCTTGTGCTTGTTCTCTCTATATATCAAATAAATAAATAAAAATCTTAAAAGAAAATAAGATTAGGACAGACAACACAGACCAAGGGATGACTAAGTTAGGACAAAGCAAGAAAGTGGCCATCTGCAAGCCAAGGAAATAGGCCTCAACCTCATCAGGAACTTCAGGTCCCTGATTTCTCCACTTTCTTGCTGTAAATCATCTCTTCCCTCTCCATCCGGTGTTGGCCTCACCTGCCAACACTTAGATCTCAGACTTCCAGCCTCCAGAACTGTGAAAAAATTAATTTCTGTTTTTTAAGCCACCCAGTCTGTGGTACTTTGTTGTGGTGGCCCAAGCAGACTGATTTGTAGTGAGTATGTGTTGCGGGATGCCTTGGATCATGTGGTCTTATCTCCCTGATTGGGCTGTTGGTGGGAGGTAGAGGGGGGCACCTGACCCAGTTGATGCCTGGCTGCAGGCCTACCATCAAGCCATGGCATGTGGGCTGAGTCATCAGAACCTCTACTTTGTACGTGCACCCCAATGTTTATAGCAGCAATGTCCACAATAGCCAAACTATGGAAAGAGCCAAGATGTCCATCAACAGATGAATGGATAAAGAAGATGTGGTGTGTATATATATATATATACAATGGAATATTATGCAGCCATCACAAAAAACCGAAATCTTGCCATTTGCAATGATGTGGATGGAACTAGAGGGTATTGTGCTAAGCAAAATAAGTCAATCAGAGAAAGACAAGTATCATATGATCTCACTGATATGAGGAATTCTTAATCTCAGGAAACAAACTGAGGGTTGCTGGAGTGGTGGGGGTGGGAAGGATGGGGTAGCTGTGTGATAGACACTGGGGAGGGTATGTGCTATGGTGAGTGCTGTGAATTGTGTAAGACTGATGAATCACAGACCTGTACCTCTGAAACAAATAATAGATTATATGTTTAAAAAGAAGAAGAAGAAGAAGAAGAAGAAGAAGATAGTAGCAGGGGAAAAATGAAAGGGGGGAAATTGGAGGGGGAGATGAACCATGAAAGACTATGTACTCTGAGAAACAAACTGAGAGTTTTAGAGGGGAGGGGGGAGGAGGGATGGGTTAGCCGTGTGATGGGTATTAAGGAGGGCACATATTGAATGGAGCACTGGGTGTTACAGGCAAACAATGAATCATGGAACACTACATCAAAAACTAATGATGTGGGGTGCCTGGGTGGCTCAGTCGTTAAGCGTCTGCCTTTGGCTCAGGTCATGATCCCAGGGTCCTGGGATCAAGCCCCACAACAGGCTCCCTGCTCAGCGGGAAACCTGCTTCTCCCTCTCCCACTCACCCTACTTGTGTTCCCTCTCTCACTGTCTCTCTCTCTCTGGCAAATAAATAAATAAAATCTTTAAAAAAAAAAAAACTAATGATGCAATGTATGGTGAATAACATAACATAATAAAAAAAATGAACCCCTACTTTGGGGATTTGATCTGAAAAACATGGACACTGGGAATCCCAAGATACGTAGGGCTGGAATGGCCATTTGGGGGCCATGAGCAAGTTAATGAGATGGTAAAAGAAGGTGATCTGCAGAGAGAGGAGAAAACAGTAGGTAGAAAGAAGAAAAAGTGAGAAAACAGTACCTAAGATATGGAGAGAACAGCTCCAACTCCTAAAGACTTCAATCCCCACAGGGCTAGCTTAGTTTCCCATCTTTGGATTCAATAGGACCTCTCCATAACTTCATAATAACCTCTGGAGCAAGTACCCACTCCTCAGCTGATGGAGAGGGAAGAGATGATTTACAGCAAAAAAAGTGGAGAAATCAGGGACCTGAAGTTCCTGATGAGGTTGAGGAACAGGAGGAGTGGGGTAACTGAGTGATAAGTCTTTCTATCAAATCTGCCAGCTCTGAACATCTGTTAATGCATGTTGGCCCATGTGCTATTCCTTACAAAGGTAGCATTTTTTTATGGGACAAATCTTTTATTCCAAAAGAGGCAAATCAGAGAGATATTTTGGAATAAAGAAGTCTCTGGTCTCGAAATCAGGCCAAGTAGACCACTGTCCTTCCTTTTTTTATAGATGTAGCATTCATCTTGTCTGCACTTCCTGGGACCAATAAGCCACTTTCTAGGGAATCTCTCTGGGTCTCTGGGTCCTCTCAGTAACCACAGAGAGATTGCCATCCTGCACAGGTGTTGCTTACATGGAAAGGGCTGCAGCATTACCAGGGAGAAACCCAGCAGTATGGCTCTTATCAAATGCATAGGGGGGCATGGTGGTTGGTTCATACCCTCTAGTCGGGGTCTTGGGGTGATGTGCCATCCCCAGACCCTTGACACTGGTGCCTGTGTCAGTTTCTCTCATGCATTAACACCTTGTGCTTTATGTTTTATAGCTAGTTAAATACAACCTTGTCAGGTAACCAGATTGCAAGCTCCTTGAAGACAAGACATCTCTCACTGTCGCTGTGGCGCCTTTGGTGAGATCATAGGACTTTGCTTGGAGCATGTGCTCCATAAATATTTGTTGGCATAAAATGGGATACCCCCATTCCCCACCATTGGCCAGAGAATACGGTTGTCTGACTCCTTACTGGGAACACAACAGTTGTCAGGACATCATTCTCTTCTCTTTAGTTTTTTCCCTAGGCTCTGTTCAACGCATTCCTCTCGGGTTTGGAAGAGATAGTGCCACCCGCAATTTGTTTATCTGCTCTGAAACATGAAGGTACTTTGTGGTTATGAGGCAGTAACTTTGCCATTGTTTTTATTGGAAATAGTGACAAGAAGGCAGTGATTAACTCTCATTGCTGCCCCGGGATTTCATGATCAATGGTGTGGCTGCTTTTCCTGTCACTATCAAGTGTTGCTTGGCCTTTCACTGTGGGAATTATGGGAGTAGGAGGGTGAGGAGGGGCACATCCGAGGCTACCTGGATTTATCAATCTGGTTCTCCAGCAGGAAAAGATTCAGGTTGCATGATCAGCGAGAGACTATTTCCCCCGTGGCCCCTGCCATGTTCAGGTGGCTTCTAAATGTCAATATGGGATCTGGGGAAGGTGAAGTGAGCCACAGAGGCATGCCGTAATAGGATGTTGACTGATTGGTGACACTGAACTTCCGCTTGGGAAAAAGATTAGCTATAGAAAATGCAATTACCTTTGGGTCCCCTAGTTCTGCAAATTTGTATAAAAACTGGGCTGGTTTGTCTTCATGATAGCTATGAAGGAAAGGTTTGCTAGCAAAACAAATAGCTGAAACAAAATTGCAGGTGGCATGTTCAGACATCTTAGGGAATCATTTTTCAAGCCCTTTAGCAAAGACTATATGTAAATCAACAATCAGTTGGAATATTTACTTATTAAAGCAGTTGGTTTTCAACTTTCTTTTGTTTTAGACAGGGAAGTTTTTAAAGTCTTAGATGAAGCAGAAGAAAGGGGAGTTCTTTGAGGTGAAGGTGGGCCATGGGACCCTGCAAGCTCAGATGTCCTCTTCCATCTTATTCCTCTTTCACAGCCAGGGTTGGCCCCTCAAGCACCTCTGCAGAGACCCGGGATGCCAGGAAGACCAGTTTAAAAGCCAGCAATTCAAAAGGTAAGACCTACATTTGGAGCTGTTTGATAAGCAGTTAGAGGTACTGTGCATACTTTTCAGAAACAAGATTGTGTCTGAACAAAGCATTCTCTAACCACAGCTTTTCTTTCACCAGAGACTTGTTCTCGTTCAAATTATCTTTTGCTATTAGCCTGAACAATTGTTTGGAGTTCTTCAAATAAAACAGGTACGGAGGAGAGGTGGGGGACAGAATAAGACGCTGGGCTGCAAGTGATTGCGGGTTCTTGGAAGAGCAGCAAAGTGAAGGATGGGGTTGCTTGGGTCTATGTCCATGACAGGAAAGGAGGCAGGAAGGGAACAGGGCAGAGTTAAGAGATTTAGAATGATTATTCCCAGGAGCCAACATGAATACATTTTCAAATATACTCGGCCCACTGGGAGTATGGAGCAATGTCACCAGGAAAGGCAGCTTCCAGCATGCGTATGCCATATGCCTCCTGGAGGCTGTCCAGATTATATGGCCCCAGGGCCAGTGACTGAAGCCCAGCAAGGAAGTGCCTGGGGTCAAGGAGCTATAGCTCAGCAATCCCCATGCTTGGATGAGCCCCCTAAGCCAAAGTACCGGACAGCAAAGACCAGGGTCCTTGGTCTGGTTGTTGTGATCCTGATTGACAAATCAGAAGGCCACTGTGAGGGGCAGCCTGACCAGCATTCCCAAGCATCTGTCTGTGGCCAAAGTCCCCAGACCCTCTGAAGACGGCTGACCCTTCCATCCTCACAACATCATGTGGCCGCCATAATTTTCCACTGATCTATCCTGGAAGATTGGTGGATTGAGTGTCCAAGGATGCTTCGGGGTTTGTATTATTCAACTAATTCTCTCTGTGTTGCTGTGTCCACTCGTCAAGAGCAGGGCATATGCTTTATTCCTTCTGTTTTTCCAGGAAACTTTATATTGGATATTCAATATGTGTTTGAGGATGAATGGAAGAGAGGCTGAGAAGTGGGTAGAGACAGCGGTCTTTATGATCCCAGTTTTTAAGCTGTGATCAACCTGTGGGCCACCTTCAGTACGAACTTGCCCAGCTGTCACCTGTACCGGCAGCCCCCATCCACCTCAATCTTTGAGCTCACTCTGCTGCTTTGAACAACTCCTGCCCCCATCACAAAGTAAGGCAGCAGCAAGCTTTCAAGATTCCTTTGCTGCAAAGATGCATCTCTCCATCATTTTCTTTCTAAAAATCAGAAATTTTTAATGTATACCAAAATAGAATAGTATGCTGAAATCTCATGGACCCATTACTCAGACATCAACATTTATCAATATTTTGCTAATCTTGTTTCACCTATATCCACTTTTTTCTAAGGTAGTTCAAAGCAACACACACACACACACACACACACACACAAGCACTTTTGCTTTTTAATGTATCCCTAGTATATTATCACCCCCAACCCAGAGTATCTAATAACCTGTCTTTGTTCAAATTTTCCAGAGTCTCTCCAAAAACTTTTACAATTGGTTTGTTTTTAAGTAATCTCTACACCTAATGTGAGGCTCCAACCCACATTCTGGAGATCAAGAGTCGCATGCTCTACTGACTGAGCCAGCCAGGTGCCCCTCGTTTTTCTTAAACTTAGTATCCTTTTCTTGAATCACAGTTTGACCCCACTTGTAAGTTCTTACCACTGGCTTTAGGTATTAGCCCTGAGTCATCGGGAACCACAGAGCACACCCAGCAGATGAACCCTCTGGAGATCAGCAGGTGTTAACAGGGGAGACTATTCCTGAAGTTTCATTTATTGTCCACATTTATTGTTATACCCTACTGTTGATTTTTAAGCTCTCCAACCATGATGAAGTTCTGCTTGGAATGGAATGGTGCATGGCATCGAAACAAGTGCTTGTGTTACACGCTCATTCTCAGAGCCCAAGGGAGTCAGGCATGTTCTTAATAACAAAACAATCATGGTCACAGATGTAAGCTATTGATAGCAATAAACAACTTGTAACTTTGCATGCATCAGTTAACAAAAGTTCCACTAACGTCTAAACAAGCTTGCATAAATTAACAATTACTATCTGCGGTGATACTTTATTACTGTCCTGGAGCTCACAACTATAGTTTTAGGAACTAGATCCAAAAATGTCCTTCATCCTGCAAAGACTTTTGTTGGTGTCTCCAGAAATTCAGGCAGATACTTGAGGACTGTGGTATCTCAAAACATAATGCTTCTGCAACCACAAAGAACAAGGCAAATGTGAGATTAACCCAGACTCTGCCAGTATTCTTTCTTTCCTACCTAGGAACCAGGGAGGTCATTTTCATTTGTTAGGGAAAGGTAACCCACCACTCAAATTAAGTGGATGCAGTTCTCACCATCAGGGACCTAGAGTCCACATGTAGCCTCAAATAGTCTATTGTGCAAATGTGTCTTATGGAGACATGATCCATTTTCAAGGAGATGGGATCCCTCCTCTGGGTGAACTTTTGAGTTCTATGAAGATTTCCTTGGGAATCTGGAGCCACCAAGGGAATGGGTCTGTCAGGTACTGGAAGGAAATATTTGCCAATCACACCCAGGTTAGATTATCTCCGCAGAAGAAACTAGTGGTGTTTATTGTACTCATAGAGTCCTACCTAATTTGGACCTTGAACTTTGCTTTGGTCGAGCGCATTCTCGGGCCTGCACTGGGAGGTTGAATCCAGAGCAGACTTCTGGAGGAGAGCCACACTATCACAATCAGCTGATGAATCCCCAAGCGGGTTTTCAGGGCCCTCCTCCAGGACCGGAGGCAAGTTATCTTTGTGTCTCTGTTTTTCCACCATCACAGGGGAAACAGCAGCCTACTTCGGAGGGAAAAAAATGATTGGAAAAGCAAAGTGACAGTGTTTACTAACACATTACTCATAATTCCGTGAGCCTGGGGCTCCCGTCCGCCGTGGAGAAAAGTTTGATTTACCTTGCCATGATAGGAAAACACTCACCCCCATGACTTCACCGGCTCCCCACCTTGCAGACCACATCAAACTGTGCTGGTGGGAAGTGGCAAGGGAAGGCGGCTGTGCACAGGGAACACGTCTTTGTGAGAGAGGGAGGCTGTCCTGGGTAGTGGCTAACGGGCCTGCTCAGTGGAATTTTTCTCCCTTTTTAACCAGACTGAGCCTTGCTCCCTTCTGGCAGGCAGACAGGCATACTCTTCCAAGTACACAGGGAAGTTCTGTTTTGACAAGCACACACATTCTTTTTCAGAAAGCCACAGAGGCGAACGCCTTTGTTGCAGACAGACCAACTCCCTTCCAGTGCAGGAGGTGAAACCCTTTCATGAGCCACATAATGGGAGCAGCCGTGGCACTGGCCGACTCAGTCCCCGAAAAGTACATAACTTCCATTATGTGGCTTCCACATACGGAATGTACTTCCCCTCTCGAATCCAAACGCTGGCAGGGCTCTTTGTCCGGCACTGGGACTGGCAGGGAGCAGGGGCTGGCAGGAGTCATGAGGCATTTTTCTGTGGGCTTTGGTTTCCTGGCCAGTTGAACTCAGTCCAATTATTGTCCCAAGGTTCTGCCAGATAAAACAAGGAGAGAGCTTTTCTAGATGCCTGGTGACTATAAGATGGAGGAGGGAAGGCGAGCGCTGAATGGGGGGTGGGGCGTCCAAGTTCCAGCAAAGGCCGTGGCTCAGGAGACCCCTCCCCAGGCAAGGGCTCTGACTCTGCCCTCTGGAATGTGCGGTGGCCTCCAGAGACCTTGCCCGTCAGGCGAATGCCTGGTACTCTGGCCTTTCTCACCCTGGCATGGGGCTCCAATCTGAGCACCCTTTGTGACACAAAATCAAATTCCCTGGAACAGGGGGTTAGCATTTTCAGCAAACTAATCCCATTGATGATATTTAGTATTCTGAGCAGAGTGGGCCATACCCACAAGCAGTCTAGAAAGTTGCTACCTTGAGATGGCATCACGAAGGCTGTAAGACGGGCGCCTGGGTGGCTCAGACAGTTGAGTGGCTGCCTTGGGCTCAGGTCATCCTGGGATGGAGCCCTGCATCAGGCTCCCTGTTCAGCGGGGAGTCTGCTTCTCCCTCTGCCCCTCCCCCCACTCATTCTCTCTCTCTCTCTCTCTCTAATAAATAAATAAATAATCTTTTTAAAAAATGCTGTAAGATACTGTCTGCTTCCAAAGTACCTCCCTGACCTGCCCCCTCACTGTGCTTGAACTTCCTACAGTTGGAGGCACTAATTGGGAGTCACTAAAGGATCACCTCCAGAAAGTTCTATTTAAAATGCACATATTAAAAAATAAAATAAAATGCACATATTAAATTAATCATGTCCTAATTAAAATGCAAATTATAAAATATATGTAGGCTTACCTCTCCTGGGGTTCTAGTGGCTACTCCCCATCTCTCCTTCCTAAGGAATGGCTGCATCTTTTTGACACGGGAGGCTAAGGATGAGTGTCTGCTCTGGGATCTCCTCTTCTCCTATTGTCCAGTTCCATATTCATCTCACTTCCTTCAACAGTCCATGAAGAGCTTCCTTCCACATTGGTCTAAACAAACCCACATCGGATTGACCATTTTCTAGTGTCTCGGCTGAGGTGCTAAATGCAGAAGTTGTTCAATATCCAGTATTCAAAGTAGAGAGACCTTCCATCTTGGTTACAATTCAGCAACTCTATTTCTGCTGCTCTGTTATTTTGGCACCTCTGTGCAATTGCATAGATCTGTGAAATGCTGAAAACTCAGGAGGAGCTCATGTCCCCTGAAATATAAGGACTTTGTGATATTGCATCCTGCAAAATGTCTTTGAAGGCCTCTTATCAAGTGCCTGTGCTCAGCCCTGCAGAGGTGGGGAGGTGCAAGAGGGTGGGACCTCCTTAATGATGGGCAGGACAAGAGATGTCATCCAGACTGCTCGTTGCCAAACGGATTCTGATAACCCAAGACCCTTTCCCCTGTGGTCACTTCAGGTCTCCTGCTATCAAATGCCCATCTGACTCTGGCACTTGTCCTCTGATCACAAAGTATGCCTTTGCCAATGCTTGATGTTTAATTATTTCAATTTAATTAAGTCTAGGTCACTCATATTGTCTTGCTTTCTCCCAGTTTTTTCAAACCCAACCTGAAGAGGATTGGAGACCCAGGGCTTAGGATCAAGGTGGGGAGGAAAATCCAGGCTTCAAAGCTATTCTTACTGCTAGATAAATGCGTAAATAAATAAATAAAACACTCCATATTGGAAAGCTTTGCATTTTCTATTGATTTCTGCCTTTATCTTTTTTAAATGAAGAATGGGTAGGGAAGGGAGAACAATGAGGGGCAGCAGAGGAAAGGGACAAGAAGGAAAGCAGTGCCAGGTTAGACCAGAGCTGCTGGAACTTAGGGTCTGGCAGGAGCAGAGCTGGGTGTCTCCCGCATTGGCCAGAGTGTAGCTAACCCTTCTGAGCCCTGGTGGACCACACTGGCAGCTCCAGCCAGTTTCACCCCTGAGGCCAGGCCAAAGATGCCCTCAGGGACTGACCAAGTTCAAGGTGAAGCTCCTTAGCATGGTCACAAGTCCCAAAGGCAGGAGCAGGGACCAAAATGGCAGATAGAGACAAGGGAGTAGAAATAAGACAAGAAGGATCCTGGCAATGGACATTCTGGGCAGATTCTGGGAAGCTTCTCTTTATCATTTGTTAGCTAGCATATAGATGGTAAGATGTTGGAACAGACAGTTGGGTTAGAGGAAGGGAAAAAACAACCATATTCTCTTAGAGCTGTACACAGACGAGGGTTTCGGGTAATGCTTTTTGAATGAATTAATATTGAAGACTAATATTTTTAGCCCTTTGCAGCTTTAGGTGTGTGTACGCCACTGTCTTCTGCAGCCCTAACATGATGACTTGGCCCAGACCCATCCCCGAGCCAGATAAAGATAGTGGTTGTGAATGTGACAGGAAATCACCCACTGGCCCACATGCTACATCTGGGCTGCCCATGGTGGGGGCTGAAGGGCTATTCCCCTAACCAGGCTCTGTCTTGCTCCTCCTCTGCCTTGTTTCCAGACCTCACTCATTTATTCAGTAAATGATTATGAAACAATTACTCTATGCCTTGTACCATGCTAGGCATGAGCTACACAGTGGTGAACAAGACAGAATTGGTCTCTATCCTCATAGACCTTAGAGTCTGGTGGAGATTTCAGATAGTAAGGAGGCAAACAAACATAATCTATACCTACATATTCACATGTATTCATGGAAGACTACAATGGCACTGCTCTGTTTTTATTACAATCATTTGGTTACATTCATCTGAGGCTGTATATGCTTAAATCCATGGATTCAAATTCAAAGATGTGGAGAGACCCTCACTATCAGGAACTGATCACAAAGTGACACATCCCTGGATTCGTTCCACTCCAATCTCGCTTTCATCTCCCTGTACAGCATTATTCATATAAAGAAACAAACAAACAAATAAAAGGGCACTTCAGGAAAGTATGCCCAAATCCCATAGTTTCCCACCTCCCCAAAGTTAACTCATTCCTTGGGTCAAATGCCTCTTTCTTATGTTTCATAATTCCTTACTTTTGTATCAGTTATCCATGGTCATGATAAGGCTGCATAACAGACAGTCTCAAAATCCAAAATAATAAGCTTCTATTTAGTTTATGGGTCTATATGCTGGCAATTTAGGTTGAATTGGCCAAGCAGCTCTGGTCTCAGAACTCACTCACATATCTGGTAATTGTCTGACTACAGGCCATCTTGGCTGGAATGACTGATGATTCAGCTCTGCTCCCATGTTTGGGTCCCATTCTCATGCAGGCTAGCTGGGGCATGTTGTCATGGTGGTGACAGAAGACAAGAACAAAAATGCAAATGGAAACATGTAAGTGCTCTTTCAAGCATCTGCTTGTGTCTCTCTCATCTACTAACATCCCTTTGGATAAAGCAAGTCCACATTGTGGATGCAGAGAGAGTAGGAGGTCATCAGAAGGGGTGAAGAACTGAGGTCATTGATGTGATCACTCTACCACATCTACCATCTTTTTTTGCTTTCTGGGTGAATTAAGAGAGCTCATCAATGATTAAGAAGTTTGCTTGATTTAATATTAGAGCATCACTGACAATTTTTGTCTTTATATTTTTAAAATGTAAAACAATAAAATTTACCTTTTTGGTGTATATAATTCTATGATTTTTAATGCTTGCAGACTTGTATAATGACAAATGAGATACAGAACAGTTCCATCACCTCCCAGAATTTCCTCAGGTCACTGATATTTTGAGAGCTCATGTCTGGATTCAACTTCTCAAACAAAACTGGTGGATTTGTATGAAGAAAGTTAAAGCTTTAGCAATACCTCTTGGGTATTCTGTAGCTAAAACTTGAGGTGTCACTAAGGAAAATAAATTAGTCAAAAGAGTCAGCCATCAGATGGAATGCCTTGTGAAGACCTTGGTAATAAGAAATTTAAAAAGCTTCAAGCCAGAGGTATCTGAACTTGAAGAGACTCATACCTCACCGTTATACAAAAAACTAAATCCCTGAGGGGTTTGAGTGCATTTTCAAAGTGGGGAGACAGCGGGGAAAGAGAGAGAGAGAGAACAAGAACCCACACCTCTTGCTTAGTCTAGTGTTCTTTCTCTTGCTCAAAGCTTCTCTCGTTTGCCTCTCACCTCCACTGTAAGATTCATCTCTGCCCTTTGACTTCATTTTCCTGCCAACTCTGGCCCAGTGAGAATGGACTGGTCTGTCAGTGCTCCATTGTCTTAATTCTTCTTGTAGAAGCTGAAGGCATTGTTTTTCTCCATGAGAGCCTATTTGGTGCTAACCGATTTGAGGTGCCTCCCCTAGGGTTGCAGAGGGAGCAAGGTTTTAGTTCCTGGAAAATTTAATACACAGTTTGATCTTTACTACTCTGCTGGACCCCTGAGTTCCCTTTCCTTATCTCATAGCTCTCTCAGCTGCCAGGGAATTTGATCTGGAGTTGTCTTATCAGTCCTAGGGCAACAAGCAGGTGATGAATGAGGGGCTGGGGAGGCAGCTGTCTCTTCTTCGAGGCCACTGACATTTTTGAAAAGGACCGTGTGCATTGGTGGTTGCTGGAAATGGAGGTAAAACTCACTCCCACGCTTCTTAGTCTAAGGTCTGTAGTATTCTTTTGTCTCTTCGCCCTCCAACTAATTTAGAGGTGACTCTTTCTTCTTAAGGGTTCTTGGCATTCATGGGGCTTTGCAGTGGCCTGGTCATTGTGGCTCTCTTTCCAGAGGACAGAATTTCCCTGGCATGACCTTGATTGATCTTAAAACACTAGCTCGCACTTACAGATAATGTTCAGAGTCTCGAACTGAGTGTGAAATGGTGCAGCAGGTGGATTATTCAACCTTCCCGAAGAGAAGCCCAGCTGGTACCATGATGGTGTGGCCCCAGGGAACCCGGCTAGGTGTTGAGCTTCAGATGTGAGATTGAAGAATCAAGGAGAAGCTAGTGAGTCATGGCATCTGACCCACTTAAACCCGTTATGCTCTTTTCAAGAATCTGATATGTCCTTTGAGAGGAACCGCCTGTGAGTTGTACCTCTTCTGCCCTTTATTTCTGCTGGAATAAAAATGTAAGCAGGGAGGATGGACATCCAGACCCAGCTGGACAAAGCCCTTATGAAGAAGGGCTTTTTATAGGCCACTGTTGCAGCCATGTCCTAAATAGAAATGTACCCAGCCCGCCTCGCTGACAACTCAGCATTCCTGTGCCTTGGGGGTATGATGTCACAAAACAAGTCAACCATCATTTAGGGGAGTCATTTCAAGGTTTCCCATCTCTGCTCTCCAGCTCATTTTCCCTCTGCTCCTGTCACCAGGATGTCACCACCCAAATTAGTGAAAGGCCCCAACCCAAGCAAGCATCAACTGGATTGTCAGCCCAGTGAATGGCCCACTCTGGGGACCTGCTGTTATAGCCCTGCCTCAGCTGTCACCTTCCTGTGGCCTTTCCACTTTTCCTCAGCATGAAGAGCTGCCAAAAACAGCAGTCAGCTTCTCCCTGAGGAAGAAGAAGCTGTGTGCAAGGTCAGGTAAACACAGGGCCTAAGAAAGCTTTCCCCTCCCCCACCCCACTTACACTGTGTCTTATCCTCACTCCAAGCTAAGGACCTCTAAATCCAGCCACAATACTAACCCTGGAATGGCAGGAAAATGTTCAACCCAGAAACTATATCCTCTGCCGTGCCACAGCCAGCACCAGCGAAGGACATGAAGTTAAATCGAAATGGAATTTGAATGACAAAGTGACATGATGTCCATCTCCCTAATGATGGGACAAGTTGGTCTTCCATCACTGGCAAGGCGAAACTGCAAGGCCCAGATCTGTGTGTAAAGGCTATTTTGCATGGTTTTAAGTCACCAGCTCAGCTCAATATCTAAAACAAAGAGAATGAATTATGGAACAGGACGAAGGGAGCTTGTTAATTTTCCCACTGATGCACTGTGAAATAAGAGCTTTATTCTAAGAATGGTATATCCTCAGGGCTCTCTCTGGAGAGACGCTGACAAATCCAAATGTCCTTACTGTTTCCTTTACCCCCTGCTCTATGACTCTTCTATACACATTTACAAAATATGTATATTTCATGGTATGTCTTTATCTATAGGACTCAGCGAGTTCAAATCTGTGATTCTCTCTAGGGCTTCTTTGACAATAAAGAGTGCTCGGGTGATGTTATTGATGAACACACACACACACACACACACAAACACGCACACACATTAGATTGTGTACAGCCTGTCCATATATATTACAGAAACGTCCTTGCAGCCTGCTAGCTATTGTCCATACTAGTGAGCTATAGCCCATCTCCAATTGAAACCCAATGAAATAATCATGATAATTTTGCCTTCGTGTATCACCTTTCATCAGGGAGGATGAAAGGGCTTCACAAACTCTGGGTTCCTCTTTGATCCAGGGCTACTATCTGGTGTACCAATCTCCACTGTGTATTCTGCCCTCGCCCCGCAGATGGGCCTCCCATTGACAGTAATTGAACCTCCATATGCAGAGCACCAGCCTGGCCCGAGAGCCTCCTGTCAGCTGCCAGGAAGGGGAGGGCTGCTTCCAGAAGGGCTGCGGGTGCTATTCCACATTTGCAACAGGGCGAGGATTATAAACAGGGGAAAGGAGGAAAGGAATTCTCAAGCTGCAACTTTAGTTTTGAGACAGAGGTGCTTCGTGGCAGGTGGAAGAGCATTCTAGGCAGTGATGAAACAAATATTCAGAAAGTAGGTGTTGCCTAAGGCTTTGCTCTTAGCTTCTCATCCACACCCAGGACTTAAGCTATTAGCTCTATGGGAAGGACTCCAAAATATATATCCCAGGCTCAGACTCTCCCTTGGGTCTAGCCAGGCATCTCCAGCTGTCTCCCGGGCATTTCCATCCACATATTTCATCGGAACATCAAACTTGACTTCTACCAGATATACTGTATGCTTCTTTCTCCTTCACTCTCAAATAGCTCCCTTCTCTGACTTTCTGATGTGTGGTTGCTGGAGTCATGGCCAGGAGTAAATTAGTTGAGATCTGTGTTCTCATGGAGCTTGCATATGCAAAGGGGGAGAGTGGAATAAACAGGTAATAAAGATAACAGGGTGTGATGGCTCAGGTGGTAATAGGTTAGGGGTGTAGACTTCATTGGACAGAGTGACCAACACTGGCTTCGCTAGGGAGATGATAAGGGAGAAAGCACTCCAGGTGGAGGGTAGAGCAAACACTGAGACCCCGAGGCAGCAATGAGATCTGGCCGTCTGTGGAGCAGAAGAGATGCTGGGCTGCTGGAGCATGAAAGAGCGCGAGCTGGAGGAGATGAGCCCAGAGAGGTGGGCAGGGACCAGGTGAGGCGAGGTTTGCCCACAGGGTGCAGAGTTTGGATTTTCATCCAAGTGCCACTCAAAGCCAGGGGGAGAGTTTTTAGCAGGGGCTGTGGGAGCTGATGCCCATTACTGACAACTCTCCGCTGCAGCTATGAGTCACTTTGCTCTCTGTATACACCCCTCTTGCTTTCCACACAGGCAGTGTCTAGCAGAGAGTGAGGGCAAGGTTTTGGTCATCCTCCAAGTCCCTGCATCTCCCCTCCAGGGTCCTGGACAGAGTCTTCTGTGTTCAAGAGCACTGGCAGCCAAAGGGAAAACAAAGCATCCCTTTTGTGATCACTGGGAAAGCACCAGATACCCCAAGGCCGTGAACATGGCTTAGGCTTGCAGACCAAAGCCTAGCTTTCTCATATTCTGAGAATCTAAATCTTGGTGCCCACCCGCACAGGCATGCCTGTTGGGGGAGGGGCTGAGAGTTGGGTGGTCAGATGGAGATGGGTTGGTGAAGCACCCTCAGCTGCTGTGAGTGTCGGCTGCTAAGGGGTCACAGCTGCTTCTCCAGAGACTTGCCTTTAGAGGTTACACACCTCCCCCACCAGGGGCAGCAGGCAGCCCATGACTGACAGGCATGGGGGTGCAAAAGGCCAGCCCCTTACCTCTGGTGAGACAAGCCTGTGGTACAAATTCATGCTCCCGACTCCCCATGGGATCAGGCCAAGCCCAAGCAGTCTCCAGCTGAGACCCCATCCTTGCTCTGTCCTCTTCTCTACCTGGCTTCCCTCCTTCCCTCGCCTTCCCCTGAGAGCATTCCATGAGCAAACCATGTGCACTCAATCATCTTCTCAGGCTCTGCTTGTGGGGAAGGTAACCTATGACAAATGGAGATAGAACCAGACCTTATAAGGAGGCCTGACTCAAACCCTCTGTGAAATTTTTCATTCACTTTTCTCTTTTGGATCCATTCATTTATTCAACAAATATGTTGAAGCATGTTTCCTACACTCTGGCACACAAGAAGCCAGCTGGGCACAGTCCATGCCCTCAGAGAGCTTACTAACTGGGAGAAAGGCACATATTAGACCAGTACATGCATCCATTTGGGTACGTTATGGCGGGGTGGTCTTCCTCATTGTAATGGGATTGTTTGCCTCCAAGGCCATATTTCCCGGACAATGGAGGAGTGCAAGAGAGCCCAGGAAGGAGCATGGCCACCAGAACCTTTCTTCTGCTTTGGGAGCTGCTGGGACATAGATGGCATTTTTAATCTCACCATCTCCCTTGAGCTGGATCCTGCCAGTGAACCCATGTAGTTAAAGGGTCAAGAACTCTGCAGGAGGCCCCTTGGTGGGTCTTACACCTCCTTCTCCTGATTATTTTATTTTTTTTTCTTTTTAACTTGCTATTTTTCAGCCTCTCAGAAGAGTCTCGGCTCGTGGGGGTATGGCTGCCTCCTGGAAGAATCTGGCCAGGATTCTAACCACCAGCCCCACAAAATCCTAAAGGGCTTTGGACCAGCCCATGCTACTGTGAGCTGAGGGCCACTCTGCAGCTCTCATGACTGAAGGTGAACGTCCAAGCCATCCCTGAGCTCTTACAGAGAGGCCGGGTCCTGTCAAAGAATTCTTTTAGCCCAAAGACCCTGGCCACATTGCTGGGAGGAGACTTTCTTGTGTCCACGGACTCTCCTAGAGCTCTAGCTGGAGCTATTCATCCTCCGTGCCTCAGTTTCCCACCTGGAGAAGGAAGAGGAGAATGGCAGGCTGAGGCTTGTTCGAGTCACTCTGAGGGTACAGTCTAAGGAAGATCTGCCAGAATGGCAGCCAGACTCCAGAATCCTCTATTAGTGCTTTCTAACACAGGGCATAAATTGGGGTCAGAGCCAGCATTATGTGTGTGTACCTCTTGCAGTTACACAGGGCTTCCCATTCGGAAGGTCCTTAGGCTTGGTTTAATGCCCTACTCTTGCTGTCTCGGATTTCTTAATAATTCTCTTAACCAACTGAGCCACCCAGGCTCGGATTTCTTAATAATTCTCAAACAATGATCTCTGCCTTTTCATCTTGTCTTGGGCCCCACAAATTATGTAGCCAGTCCTGATTGGGGTCCCACATCAAGAGTTGCTTGGGGTTGCCTGCTAAGTGGCAGAGGGAAAGGTGAAATTTTCCTGGGATATCTTTTTACCCTGGGATGCTGGTGAATCCTACAGGTTCTGCAGCATATTTCTCCAGTTAGGCAGTGTCTCAGGGAGGGTGTATTCGCAGTACGAAGCCATCAGACGGTACAGAGGCCAGCATGGTGGACAATTCCTGACCCCACATGTTGGTCAGCAGTGGAAGAATAGAGGAGAAGAGGGGTAGGAAAACTCCTGCTTGGCTGAGAGCAGAACCAGATCTGTCCTCTCATATTCTGGCAGATGTTTGGAGCTGCTTTTCTCAGGGAGCTTGTGTGGGCTCCTTGGAGGTTTCCTGCTGGCTCTTCACTGGGCGTTCCCTTCATCCAGACAGATGTCTCTCTGTTCCAGTAGTTGGTCAGGCTCTTTCCACAGCCCCCAGGGATCCAGCTTCCCATCAACTCCTGGGACCTCAGTAAAGATGAAGGCAGACAAACCCAACCCCGCTCCCCTCTTCTGCAGAGCACACCTGCATCCAGCTCCATCTCTTCAACCTTGCAGCCTCTTTGTCTCTGTCTACCATGCAGGAAGACACTGATCTCTCCTTCCACACTTTCATTGCAGCTTACACTTGTCACAACTTTACACTTGAGTAGTCTGATGGCAACCTAAATCTGAGGCCAAAGTAGCACTTTGTACCATTTCCCGAAGGTGGAGTGAGAAATCCCTTGGCATAGCAATTATTTTCTCAATAAGTAAATACATAAATAACACACACCCTTTCAAAATTCTCTCTCTCTCTCCTCTCTCACTACTATTTTTACACACTTTGTGTACAAACTATAGTCGAGTGGCTGAGAAAAGATTCAGGAGTCATGAAACCAGGTCTCAACAATTTTCCTTGTAATTTTTACATGAGGGATCTGGCTGTGGAATTTCACACTATTGTGTCTCATTGTCTCAGTGGAAACTTCAATATTAACACCTTGTTACAGGTACAAAACTCTGGATTAAGTGCCACAAATTAAATAACATATTATTTACCAGCCCTGTCAAATTCATGAAGCATCTCACGTAACTGGCCTCATTTGATTCTCCCGACAGCCCCGTGGTAAACATCATTATGTTCTCACTTTATGGATAAATCTTTTGAGATTCCGTTGGCTGTATGCTGCCCCTGTAACTCAGCTCATAAATGGGATGGCCACAGTGGAGACTCCCTTCCAGGTCTCTTCACTCCCAACTGCTTGCTCTACCCTGGTGTCTCTGCCCAGGAACCAAACATGGCTGCTGGTGACTATGATATAGGGCAGCCTCCAGTTAGCTCTCTATGAGGTATGGAGGTAATCAGTATGCAAACTATAAAACAAAGGACCAAGAGAATGTGTTACTATTTCTGTGGTTATTACGTTTAGCTCCTGGGTCATCTGGGTTGACTCTTCAGGGTGTCCAAGTTCACAGTCACCTGTTACAGTCATCCCACTGCTGGACTTTGGATAACCCTGAACACCGTCTACCCTTCTCTTTGCCTTATGTGCCCTCATTGTTTTGGGTATCTTGGGAGGTCAGTTATACCCTTTCGGGCCCCAACTGAAGTTTACTTTTCCTGCCTCCCTGTTCTTTAGGCCTCTGCTTATTCTCGCACTAAACTACCTTGCCTTTACAAAGGTGAAAATGTGACACAAGCCTTCAATTGCCATGTTGGTGACCAGTCATCATCCTTTCAGTGGCTGTTCAGAGACTATATCTCCTGACCTGGCCAAGTCCAACCCTAGACATGCAATCCCAAAGAGTGTCTGACATGGACACTCTGACAAGGTGGGCAAGGAGACAAAAGCATGGGATCAAGGGTGGGAGAAATCGGTGTGGGGCAAGATCTTGCATCTTCAGAATCTTACACTAGGTGAGCATCTACACAAAACACCACCCTGGCCTTGAGTAGGAGCAGCTTTGCACTTGCTGAGGACATTGTGAATAATCTAGAAAAGTTACCAAAGGGCAGAGGAACTCAAGGGAACATTGGCTAAGAACAATAGTTAGTACACCTATATTTTTGTACATGTGAAGCACTTTTGTGCATTATTTTTTAAAATATTTATTTATTTTGAGAGAGAGAGAGAGCGAGTGGGAAGAGCAGGGAGAGATGGAGAGAGAATCTCAAGCCGACTCCAAGTTGAGCACGGAGCCAAAGCGAGGCTCCATCTCATGACCCTGAGATCACAACCTGATCAAAACCAAGAGTGGGATGCTTAACTGAATACACCACCCAGGCGCCACCCACATTATTTTTTATACTAACACTAAGTTCATAGGTCTATGAACTCATGAATAATTATCCTCATTCAACAAATCAGGACACCATGCTGTAGGGAGATTAAATAACTAGCCCAAGGTCAAACATAAGTGGTAGAGCTAGGATTCCAACCCAGATCTTTCTGAGTTTGAAGATCATGCTATTAATCATTATGTTATGTGTGATCTGACCCCTTGGGGACTGTGGAGAGGAATATTACAGATGTATCAACCTGGGTAAAACCATAAGAAAGAATAAAGCACATTTGTTCCAAAGTTCCACCTGTAAATATGTCATGAAAACTTGTATGATTCCTCTAGATTCTTTTCTTATTTAAAAAAAAAGTATTTATTTGAGAAAGAGAAAGAGTGTGTGTGAGGGGGGTGGGGAGGATCAGAGGGAGAGGGAGAGAGAATCTCAAGCAGACTCCCCACTGAACGCAGAGCCCGACATGGGGCTTGATCCCATGACCCCAGATCATGACCTGAGCCAAAATCACAAGTTGGATACTTAACCAACTGAGCCACCCAGGTGCCCCCTTCTAGATTCTTTTCTTCCAGATTGTCCCAAGCACTCTGCCTTGGATCATAAAGTAAATAATGGCTCTTCATGTGAAGTTTTGCAAGCTAAACAAGAACTCTGGGTATGTTACAGAAACATGGTTCTCCAAAAATATGCATTCCTTTAAAATTTCATTCTGAGGGGCAGTCATGAGGCCTGCTCTCCCCATGACCAAATCCACCACATTAAAGCAAATGAAAACCTAACTCAGATGATTAATATATATTAGTCTTTCCATAACCTTCTATATTATAAAAGTGCTTTGCCCTGCTGTTGTTGGTCTGTATAAACTAAGTGATTCAGCCAGCCAAACCACCAAGAAGAAAGATCTTACCAGGCTTTGACTGAATTAAATCATCCATTTAATTCAGGCCTACCCCTCCCAACTAACATCCATGTAAGAAAATAATTGGTTGGCAATTGTTCTCCTCTCTCAGAGTAAAGCACCATGCCCTCCCATTTGGTTGCAAGGTGGCATGTTTGAGAGCTTTGTCCCAAAATACAAGATAACCAAAAGAGTAGGTCTTTAGCTTGGATTCTCTCGGGAGCAGACCCTGAGACAAGAATTTGAATATAAATGGTTTATTTGGGAGGGGATCCCAGGAAACATGGGTAGGGGAGTGAAGAATTGAAAGGGAAGGGAAGACAATAAAAGGTCCATCATCAAACAAATTACACTTTAGGAGACTAGAGGCTAATCTTGCCTGGGCCCCTGGGAGTCAATAAAGAGCATGTACCTCTGAGCTTCTGGCTGGAGGAGTGAGGAACTGGGGTATTTACACACCATCTCCCGTTGCATACTATTTAAAAGCTGCTAAATAAGGAAATCGCCAATGATTCCAGTTTCAGGCAAAGTGCCCCCAGGTGCTAGCCCTGAGAAGATGGACCAATATGCTTGGAAATAGTAAATGCCAAAGCAGGCTGCACCTTCTGGGGGAGCAGTGAGGAAGAAGAAGAGAAAAGAGCAGAGGCAGAGCTGACTCAATCATTAGGCACAACATCTGGGACCCACGAAAATATTTTAATTATAGTTTCTTTTAAGATCAGAAGAAAGAATGGCCATAATAATAATGAACATATAATAATCAATCC
Source organism: Phoca vitulina (assembly GCF_004348235.1). NCBI lineage: Eukaryota > Metazoa > Chordata > Mammalia > Carnivora > Phocidae > Phoca > Phoca vitulina. Next base: position 43,588,682 of record NW_022589713.1, read on the forward strand.
AGCCTGGATTATATTTGTCTTTATACCAGCACAGTCGTAAATATAATTTTTAAACATTTTTAATGAAAGAAGGGACCCATAAAGACCCATAAAAGTCATACTGAATCCCTGAGGAGGAGCTTCAGTTATTTATTTATTTTTGATTGTTCGCATATTCTCTCATTTCAGATGGCTCACACTAGTCCAAATCACTCCACCCCTTCTGTTTTCATTTCTTTCCTATTTTCCCTTTTTTCCTTCTGCTTCCATGCTCTGGTGTCTCTCCTGCCATAGTTCTCTTTCTATATCAGTACTAGATATGTATTATTTTTTCTGCCCAGCAGCATCCAGTCCAAAATCTTCTGATAAAAGCCTCTGAATTTGTTTTTGAGAAGCCAGTCTGCCCTACCTACCCATGACCAAGAGGTGGGCACCTGACATAAATCAGATGGTCACTCTTTGGAATTTGAGTTCTGAAGAGATTAATATAAAAACTACATTATTACTCCTTACTCCCCAGATCCCTGGAGTGCCCTAGCTCCTGTCCTTTTTGAAACCTGGTTCTTCAGCTATTCCTTTCATTCTACAATGTATAGGGTATATGTGTAATGTATATGAGATGCATAAATATACATACATGCATATATATACATATGTATAGGAAAAACATACCACGTTCATAGATTAGAACACTCAATATGTAAGAGCCATCCATTCTTGTTGAATTGGTACCCCAAACAAAATATGAATAAGTTTTTCTTTCTGTAAAAATTAATGTTCTTTCTACAATTTCTATTAAAGCACAAAGATCAAAGAATAACCAAGACACTCTTGAGGATGTAACATAAAGCATGATGATTTGCTCTACCAGACAACAAGAATTACTAGTATAAAGCTCCAGTAACTGAGATACAGTTAACTAAGGTAAAAATCTAGACAAATATACCAATGATACAGAAGAGAGCCAAGAAACAAATCTATAAGTAGGAGGGGAAGAATGACGGGGGGGAATCGGAGGGGGAGACGAACCATGAGAGACGATGGACTCTGAAAAACAAACTGAGGGTTCTAGAGGGGAGGGGGGTGGGGGGATGTGTTAGCCTGGTGATGGGTATTAAAGAGAGCACATTCTGCATGGAGCACTGGGTGTTATGCACAAACAATGAATCATGGAACACTACATCAAAAACTAATAATGTAATGTATGGTGATTAACATAACAATAAAAAAGTAAAAAACAATAAACAAATCTATATGTGTAGAGATATTTGATTTATGACAAAGGTGGCATTGCAGAAAATTTGAATAAAGACTTTTCAATAAATGGTGCTGGGACAATGAGATAGCAATATATAAATACTGAATCTCTACTTCATACTATACACAAAAATCAATTCCAAGTGGTTTTTAAATCTAAATATGAAAGGCAAAACAGCAAATTCTTTAAAAGATAATATAGGAAAATATCCTCATTATCTTAGAGGAAGGATATAATACAGAAACACATAGTAATTAATGAAATAGAAACTTATTAAGATGGTAGGCCTTATGTTAAGAGTTCTTATGAAAAAAAAAAAAGAAGGAGGAAACCTTTAGAGGTAATGGTTCAGTTTATGGCAGTGTTTATGGTGACAATTTGATGGGTATATACTTATCTTCATATTCAAGTTTCAAAACTCCAAATCAAGTTGTGGGAAGTCTTTGCCTCCCTGGCTCCCTAACCAACGCCTCTCTTATGAACTTTGCACATTTCTTGGGTTAAACAAGACATAAGAAACACTGATAGGACATTTAAAAAGATTGCTAAACTGGACTCAAAATTAAGAACTTCTGTTCATAAAAATCACCTTTCAAAGCATGAAATCACCTTTAAGCATGAAAACACAAGCCACTGAGTGGGAGAAAATATTTGAAAGACATATAACTGACAGAGGACTTGTATCTTGAATATAAAGACTACAAATCAGTAAGAAAAAAAGCATACAACCCAATGAAAAAAATAGGCGAGGGTCTTGAACAGATCACTTAGAGAAGAGGATGTCCAAACGGCTGTAAATATATGAAAAGCTGATTAATTTCATTGTACTGAGAGCAGTATAAATTGCAACCACAATGAGATACTAATGAATGTCTCTGATGAAGGAGACCAAGGGTCTTTGAGGTTAAGAGGAAATTTGCTTTTTATTATATACCACTTTGCATTGAGTTTATTTTATGTTTTCCTTGTATTTCTTCAAATTAAAAGAAGGAAATAAAATTACTTTTAAATTAGAGAAGGAAAACAATAAAGCAAAGAACGGAAGTGACAAAACAGACCCTATGTTTTTGCTATGGATCGGTGACAGGCATTAGCTGATTGATGTTCTTGAGCTCTGACTACTACACAAAGATAAATTAATGACTGAGAAATCAATTGATGGAGCAGTCCAACAGGTAATTCAGGCTCCCAGGCCACTTTTCTTTTCTAATAGAAGACTGGTTTAGTAAGGAAATCTAGTTTTCTTTAGCTCCCAAAGGGTCATATTGGGCTGGGATGATATCTCACTGACTGGAAACAGAACTCCTTTGAAATAGCTCTATGTTTTAGCTGAAGTACTAATTTTTCTATCTTGATGGTCCATTGACTATTGACTGTGCCTACCATATGCCAGGCATTGTTCTAGGTAATGAGAATATAAAAGTGAATAAAGTAGACAAATTCTCTGCCCTCTTGAAGCTAACATCCTAAGAGAAACAGAAAATAAACAAATATGCAGAATGAGGCCAGAAATAATATATGCTATGAAGAAAAGTAGAGTTAAAAGAGTTGAGGCTGATGTTATTTCAGATAGGGTGGCCATGGAAGGCCTCTCTTAGGAGGTGATATTTCAGCAGACAGTGGAATGAAATGAGAGAGGGTGTCACACATCCTAAGCAAAGGGAAGAGCAAGTGTAAGAAGCCCGAGGTGGTTTGCAAATTAATGGACTCTACTTGGGTTATTGTTGTTTCAGGGGATTAGATGTTATTTTCCTGTGCTGTTTCCTTTAAAAAGGTAAAGTTACAAGTGGGTTTAATGTCTGTGGTTTGTCTGGATGCACTCTTCCAGACAAGCCTGTGCGTGCTAGGCTGGAAGCAGGTGTTGTCAGCAACTGGCTATGAAAGAACAGATTGTCTCCCTTGGTGTCATGGCCATGCTACTCATACCCCAGAATGGCTAATGAAGTGTTTTATTCTGGTATAAAATAAGTGTCTGGGGATTTTCAGACTAACTCCATAAAGTGTCTAACAAAGAGGGAATCGCTAGCCACTATCACAAGCTGGAGGTCTTGAGCTCCCTCGCACCTCCCCTCTTGGTGTTCAAAGGGCATATCCTGAGCTTCCTGGACCCATCCAGGACCCGTTGCTTCGTCTTATTCCCACAGTCTTCCTTTGGGTTCTAAACTACGCTCTTGTTTCTTTGTACAAAAGCCCTATTTTCCTTTCTTTCACAATTAACTTTGGCTCATTAAAACCCAGAGCTCAAATATTTAGCAACCAAAAAACTGGTTCCCCTTTCCTTGAGGGCAGGGAGGGCTTGCCCTTCAAACTCTGCCAGCTAGTGAGAAGACAATCACATGCCATCCTGGTAGGTGGGAATACGCTCCTCTCCCAAAGTGGATTGTGTCCCACTAATGGGCAAAGGAAAGGGAGGAGTAACAGTTGTCAACAAGTAAAACCAGGTTGGATGATCAGTTCCTGCTACATTTTCTCCTGCCAGTAATCTGTTTGTGCATCCCAGTGTCCCTAGGACTGACTTCCTTTCACTAGGCAGACACACCACCTACCACTGTGGGAGGGACTCTCTAGCTTCTCTGGGTGTATGCATTAGCCTGGCCCCTAGGTAAATTGCTCACCTCCTTTGTGCTTTGTTTGCAAGGGTGTGAGTTCCTCACAGTTCTGTGTTTTATCCACCTCTGGGCCATCCTGTGTGCACTGTGAGGCTCAAACAACACATGCAGGATGAAATGAAATTGTGGGGAAGTCTTTGCCTCCCTGGCTCCCTGACCCACCCCTCTCTGTAGTGGTGTCCAACTTCTTCTGGCTCATACTTGGCTTTCCTGCTATAATCTCTGGGGAGCCCATCATCAGACCCATCTTCTAAGAAAATGTTCCTCAACGTCTCTCCCACGAAATGAGCCACCTATACTTGAACTTTGCATGTATGGAGAGAGTTTTCCCATCATCTCCCTTAGGAAAAAATAACCAGGTTATTTCTAATCTGAGCCACCTTGGTGTGCCCTCCTCCACTTTTCCCCCATATTCATTGAAGGGTAAGTCTTACAATAGAGATACTTCTCAGTAATGACCATTCCATTCCTTAGTATACTGTCCTCCATTCTGTACCTCAGTTGGTCCCCTTCTTGCAGCTTCTGGCACCATAATTTAGTCAGGTCCCTGCTGTGCTGAGCTAACTGGTATCCTCCCTGTAACTTGGTTCTTAGGCTCTTGATCCAGCGGCTCATCTTCTTTGCTTATCCTCAAGCAGAGATGGTTGGTAACCAAGGTTGCCAGCCAAACCTAATAGCATCTTTCCTATTGAATTAGACATGTTGTAAAAGCACCACACAAAGTATCTATTGCTTCTTCTGCTCAGGGAAAGTGTTCCTACCTGTGTACGGAGTGAGAGGAGGGTGGGGCAGGCAATGAAAAGGATGATTCTCCATTCTGAAGGCAGAAGAATATCTACTGTCCTGTGATGTTCCTAATCCAGCATGACCAGGGCAGTGGGGCTCAACATAGAGAATTCATCCAAACCCTTAAGGATCTGGTAAGACTCAAACTTCAGGGAACCACTGAAGACATACTGAGACATAGAGATTAAGTAACATGCCCAAAATTTTACACTGAGCTAAACTCTGTATTATACTGTTTCTATTTAATTCTTTAAAACACATTTATTTTATATTCTGAATTTGATATCATCTGAAGTTCCTAGGAGTCTAAATCTCCTGTTGGTTGATTCTATTGATTCTGGCTCATGGCATTTTTGTTTCAGCATGTGTTTTATAATTTGAAATTGTAAGCTCACGTTGGGTGGGCTCTATATGTGGGTAGACAGGTTGAGTGGGAGGAATCTCTCCCAAGGGGTTTTAGTTTTGCTTCTTTCAAGATGCCCCAAAGATGTTGCCTACCAAGGACCACTTTTTATTAATTTCTAGGTTTGTAGTATCCTGGGATAAGTATGAATGTGAAACCCATATGACATAACCCTGGACTGCAAATGCCCAAAGAATCTTTTTCCATTCAGAGGAAGATTGAAAGAGATTCAAACTTGTCAGTCACTTTTATTTGATAGTGAATAGACTTTCCTTAGTTTATTATTTGTATCATTCTCCAGAGGAACAGAACCACCAGGATGTGTGTATATATATATATATATATATATATATATATATATATATATATGAAAAAGAGAGAGAGATTGATTTTAAGGAATTGGCTCATGTGATTGTTGAGACTTGATTAGCCCCAAATCTGCAGTGTAGGCCAGCATGCTGGAGACCCAGGGAATAGCTGTATTTTGAGTCCAAAGGCTGTCTGTTGGCAGGATTCTTTCTTGCTTGAGGAGGTAAATCTTTGTTCTTAAATTAAGGTCTTTGACTAATCAGATGAGGCCCACCCAGATTGTGGAAGAAAATCTGCTTGCTATCAATCCCTACTGATTTAATAGTTAGTCTCATCAAAAAAACATGTACACAGAAACATCCAGAATAATATTTAACCAATTATCTGGGCACTGTGGCCCAGCCAAGTGGACATAAAATTAACCAGCAAATTATTTAATAAGAATGGGGCATTTGAGTATCCTCATTCTGTGCAAGGGTCTCAGTTCCCACTTTTTGCCTCTGTCTCTTACCCCGCATGGAATTAGTCTATTTTTAGGCCCAGGTTTCTGAGTTCCATTTAGGATGACCTAATTCTCAAAACTTGAATTTTCATTTGGAAGCCTATTATTGCTCTCATTAAATTACTCTTCTCACCTGATGTTCTTGAGAAAACCAGCTCTTTAATGATGTGTAGGGACTGTGGTAGTATATTCCCTTGGCCCACAGATCTCAGACCGAGTGATTTGGTAATGGATTTTAGCACCTGCAATTCACACAGTCTTCACTTGATATATTAAAGGAAATTCAAGTTAAAATGTTGTCAGCTTAGAGAGCAATTATGATCTGAGCCCCTTGGTTTAGGCATCATGTGAGCTCTGGCTTTATAAAAACATGGCTAGAGATTATTTTAGAGCCTACTGCAGAGTATGAATACCATTGTCACTGAAAAGGACTCAATGGATAAATCTTGTAGTTGTATTTATACTAATGATGATGATAGAGCTACCATTTATGAATCACTTACTATATATGCCAGGCACTGTGCTTAGTATTTTACATGCTTAGTATTTTACATGAAACCCATGGAGCCAGGACCTGTAAGAAGTAGGTACTATTGTTTCCATTTTATAAATGGAAAACAACCAAAGCTTGGAGGGTTTATCTTAATAGCTAGGTTTGTTATTGCAATAATGTTGTGTAATGAATAATCCCAAAATCTCAGTGGATGTCAACAATTAGCATTTATCTGTTATTCATGAGTCTGTAGGTCAGCTGCACCTCAGGTGGGCTCAGCTCCAGGTTCCAAGCTTCAAGCTGACTATACTGTTACTCAGGACCCCACATGCAGCCCCAACAGCTTTGTGGAGAAGGTTTTTCCTATGGTGGAGGTTAGAGACTCCAAGATGGAGAAGAAATGGTACATGATGCCTTTTAAGCTCTCAGCTCCAAATTGGCACCCTGTCCTCTCTGCTCACATTTCACTGGCCGGGGCAAATTCCACATCTAGGCTCAAAGGCAATGGGAAGGGGAAGTAAGCTGTACCACACAGAGATCATAGACAAATACCATAGACAAATGACCTACCATGTCAGTCATTAAACGACTATCACATAGTCCTCTCTCAGGATGTTTTTAAAAGAAAGAATGAACATATTTATTGGTCCTGCTAGTGTTGTAGGGCAGATCAATCAAGTTAAGGCATACTCTCTTCCATTTATTCACCTATAGTCATCAACACATCCCTCGGGCCCAGTCCATCATAGATGCTCAGTAAACATATGTTGAGTGAATGAATAAGACAACCAAGTAAGAAGTCCATGAGGCTCATGTAAAATGTTTGATGTCCCTAACGGACCTTTGTTTGAGAATTTGGCACAGACATTCACATCTCTGGATGCAAGTCACCACCTCAGAGAGCCTACAGCAAGATAGCTACTGAGTCATGCAAAACCATCCCTGGGGCCCAGGAAATGATGTGGTCTCCTGGGCACTGCCTTATGGCAAGGACGTAGGACAGTAGGGCTCTACATATGTCTCCGTACATAGGAAGGCAGTTCAGCTGAAAGGTGCGGCATGAATTGCTTTGCCAGCTGGCGTAGAGGGGCTTAAAGTTCAAACATGGTGATTAATCCATTCACTTCTACTCATACAACCTACACATGAAAGGGTAAAAATAACAAACATAACAGCTTAGTGTGGGGGTGGCAAGTGATGATAGAGTGAATAATGACACAGGACTCATCCACAAAGCATGTCTTAAAGCAATGAGTGGGGAAGGGGATACTTCTTCCACCAGCACCAAGATTAGATAGAGGATGTCCCCTTCCCACTAAAGACTGGGACATTTGTCAGTCCATTTCTATAATAATGCAGAGGCCAGGTGGCATTCCTGAGCTGTTTGCAGTCCTATTTAGAAAATTAGAGGTGAGGGGCACCTGGTCATGAGTTCAAGCCTGGTGTTGGACTCCATGCTGGGCATGGAGCCTACTTAAAAAAAAAATTAGGGGTGAGTCCCCACTCCAACATTTGTACTGAATAGTACAGCATCAAATAAAATCAAAGACAGCAAGAAATGAGGATACAGCATCAATAAAGATACTCTACTGCAAATCCTGGGGTAAGAAGTTTGAGAACTAAAGGAGACTGTAGAATTCTCTACAGTTAGTATACCAATAATCAGGCTACAGGAAGTGACCAGCCCAGAATCAACCAACCCGGGCAATAAAGAAGGATCCAAAGCTTATACATGTATAAGAAAGGAGGAGAAGAGAAATAGCCCAGAGGTTTTCCATTCTCTGTCTGCTGATGGCTTCCCTAGTGGCTTTTGGAGGACAGATGGGGAGTTGACACATAATACACCACAGGTGAATACGTGTGTTACTTGTAGTTTCACCCTATATTATACTGGCTATTTGCCTATTTGGCCTTAGATCTAGTCTCTGCCCTTCTGTTCTGCTCTACATGGTATCAACCCTCTGAAAACTACATTTCCCAGGTTTCCTTGTCCACTGGCTTCCTGTTAGGTTCACCAATGGGAAGACCCCAATGGGAACCTGAGAGCATGTGTGACCATACCTCTCAATGGGTCTAGCTCTCACTGGGCAACTTTTCCCATGTTCCCAATGCCAAGATTCAGCTCCACCTAGGCAGCCCTTGCTCCTACATTCTGGTGACACCATCTCTGCCCTTTGTCCCTCTAGCCCTAAGAGTGGTCACATCTTTCTAATTTTCAATTTGTACCTCTGTCTCTTTTTCAGCTCTTCCAAAACCTCCATAACTAGGTTCTCTTTTAAAATTCCCTCAATTGAACTACTTGGCATGGGTTCCATTTTCTGGACTTCCATGGTTATGGTTATATTTCTTAGAGCCAAACTGAGCATGCAGAGAGAGGCACAAGCTGAGTTATAGAGAGAGGCACAACCCTCAAGAGCCTGGAAGCATCTCACCATCCAGTCCAGTTGGGCAGGTTAGGCCAGCTGTTCCCGCAGGGTATTGTGCTTGGTGCTGATGGGAAGCTGCTCACTCTCTGTCCAAGTTAAAGCAGCAATTCTTGGTCTATCAGATAAAGGCTGGCCAGTGTGTGCTGTTGCCCAGAGCAAAGCAGGGTCCTATAAACTCTTCTGGCTGGCAAGTCCAGCCCAAAGCTCTAGGCCTTTGGGGCTGGGGTGAAGAAACCACAGCTCTCACAGGACTTTAATTATCTGAGCTGCTAGTTTCCCCCTCTGCAAATTAGGGAACCATGATTGAGTTCATAGGTGGGGCGTCTACGTGAAAAGCTGCATATGCCACACGCCTACACGATAGTTAGCTCATGATGGGTACTCAATTAGTCTCTAGCTTTCACATACCTCTATCACATTTTCTCCCACAGGAAGCACTATCCTCTTCCCCTGTGAGTGAACTGCAAGAGTCTATGCCAGGCAAGCCTCCCCAGGAGCTCCTCGGCTGTCCCAGCACCAACTGTATTTTCTTAGCACCCACCCGATGTTCATGGTCTTATCATAAACTAACAAGCAGTGCTTTCCTCTGTTGCTTACCCCTTGCTTATGTGCCCTCTCCCTATCCTGTGGCACTATGCCATTCACCCATGGGCAGATACCCCTGTCCCTGCCCAGTTTGACACCGGGAGTGTTAGAACCCATTCCTGGGCTGAACTAAACCAGCCCATCTTGACGTCTTGAGCTGGGACAATAGTTAACATTCCCATTATTCTCCCAATGCAAGGAAAGAATTTGTGCCCTCCTCTAAATGTGTGCAAATTTGGAATTTCAGACTAAACTGGCTGAATACAGATTTCAAAATCTTTCATCTTTTATCTCAAAGTCCAGTTGAAAAGTTCATCTGACGTGGTTTGCTTTTCGTGACAGAAGGATGTCTTGGAGATATTTGCCTATTGGAGAGAAACACTCTGAGAACCCAAGAGTTAAACGCTGCCAGCACAGTCACTCCTCCACTCCTGTGTAGCCTTGTCCTCCTCTGCCCTTGAACAGTTGATTATATGGAAAGTGGGGGAAGAGAGGAAGATAATGCGGTCACCTTTTTGAAATCAGCCTTATTTTGGCTATGAGAACCAAAGACTATGAACATCAGAGCAAGTCCATGTTCCAAGTCTTCAATGGACCATGTCCTTTGAACATGAAAGCCCCAACTTAGGCTCCCCAAGGCATGGAATCACTTAAGCGATGGTCAATAGGCCCAGGTCCAGCTGTGAATAAAGGTGGAGATTTCAAGGCTCAAATCTTTATGAGAATGGGACATTAACTGTACCATATATTTCCAAAAATACACTGAAGACTGGAAGTGGGAGGAGACCTAGAGGCTTTGGTTTTCCTCCAGATACCATCCAGGGCTGTGTCGAGAGAGTCCTCCCATCCTTTTTGTCCACTGTAGGACTAACTGGACAATGTCAGTCTAATAAAAAAGGACCCCAGCCCTTCAATCTTTTTGCCACTATAGCTCAATTTTTTAAAAAAGGGTTTTGGAAACAAATGTTTTAGAAGCCCTTATTCATCTACTCAACTGCCTTTGGTTTCCTTTCCTTTCCCTCTGGATGAAATAGGTTCTGAGTACAATTTACAGAAGAACAAGACCTGTCTGCCTTCTCACCCCTGCAGTCTTTCCAACATAACTGTAGCTACCATTATCACCTCTAGGCAATCCTTTCTGGGTCCTAAGATAGTTAATGGGATGCTAGGCCAGGCACTCTGTTCTGTCCACACAAGACTTGTGCTGGTCTTCTATCCATTCCTCATACTGGGGCATCCCTTTGGGTTTTTTGTTTTGTGTTGCTTTGTTTTTGTTTTTGGGAACGAGGCAGATGTTTTACACTCCACTTCTAGCAGTTTGGCTTTGGTTTTCTTTCTCCCACCTGCCTCGGCTCCTACAGGAACTGTCTTGTTCTTACCCACCCTGGGCCACCTTTCTGTCACCATCCCAAATTTCTCCCGTTTGGCCTCCTGCCAACCTAGCTTGCTGTTCTTTCACCCTCTGCCCAGACACTATCCTTTTACCTCAAAACCAGGCTCTGTGTTTCATCTGTTGGGGCCCTTGTGATATATTTCTAGTGCCTACAATGTCTCGACAGTCTGCTCTGCCAGCCCCTAAGATCTGGTTGGATAAGAGGCTCTGACTGAGCCTTGATGAATCCACCACATCTTGGTATTCTGGATTAAGAACTGCAAATATGGGCCTGGAACGTTGGCCACTTTTTGATGAAGTTATGGTCCTGGGTTTACTGGAAATACAGTGGTTATAGAGGACCTGGCAACACTTTTCATCTTCAGGGTCCACTCTGGTCAAATCTCTTCCTCTTACTTTCCTTGTCTGTGAAATAAGAGTTGAAGAAAAAGAATCCCTAATGACCTTCCAAGTTCAAGTGCTTTGACTCCTGTATATTTTTGTCTGAGGCAGTTCTGCTTTGAGTGAGGCATGATCTCCTTATGAAACCCATCAGTTTGGGTACACAGAGCTGACATCTTATACTTGGTCTTCATCTAAAACTTGGTCACTCCACCATCATCTTTTCCCAAGGCCATTTTATTTTGTGTTGCTTTGTTTAGAGTCTCATCAAATCAATTCAATAAGTGCCTACTACATGTTGGCACAAAGGAATAATAACTTTGAGACTGAGATGAGAAACTGACACGCATGTATTTTCCTCCTTAAAGGAGATGAAATCACCAATCTGCCGGGACCACCCCAAAGCAGCCAGAGCTCCCAGATGCCCCTATCGCAGCTCCGCCTGTCATAAACCCAGGGCTGGCAATTTTATGAACCTCCCTAGGTACGCATTTCCTCTCCTTACAGATGAAGAAAATGAAATCAACCTAGACCTTGGGAAAGATCATAAGACCAAGGTCTTCAGATGAATAATTCAGAGCTTACCCAATCGAGACATCCAACTTGTTTGAGCCCTAAAATAACTCTGTATAGCAAATATATATGTTCTCATTCCCATTTTTCAGATGAGAACATTGAGGCTCAGAAGGATTGCATGACTTGATCAAGTCACTCTCCTGATCTTTGATCTGTCCTCACTGTTTCATACATAATCTTTTTTATTTGGGAACATGTGCCTGCTCAGCCATAGCCTGAGACTTGCTTTGCAGTGATGACCAAAGAGCCTCTTCAGACAGTTTCATAGATCATTTTCAGGCAGCTGTGGAGGGAAATAAACACGATCTTATGGCTCTGGGTAGAGCAGCAAGCAAGATATGGTATTATATCTGGTCATGGAGCCTGGAGCCCAAGATCCAATCCTCCTGGTGTTATGACAGATGACTTCATAGCTCCAAAAATATTTTCACTCAGTTTCTCATAAGCTGCAGTTGTCTAAAGCCTCCAGAAGCATTTATGAGATGGGGAGAGGGGTGGCAAGAGTGGGGCTTATTGCTGCTTTGCTTTAAACAGAATTACAAAATGAGACTTAATTCGTCTGCTTCGCCAGCAGCTCTACCAGCACATGTGGGTGGATTAATAAAGTTTTCCTTTCCCCTCCTCTCCTTTTTAATAGGAGAGTCATTCTTGGGGTGAACCAGATGCTGCAGTTACTTGGCAACAAAAAAAGGAGGGGACCAGCCACATATCTAATTACTAAGCCAGCCCTACATGCGTGTTTCTAACCAGAGGGTAGACCCATCCATGCTCTGCTCCTCCCAGGAGGACCCGGAGGACCCTCCCCACAAGGACATGACAGGGCTGAGCCTTTAAGAGCTGGAGGGACAGAATGGTCTTCCCCAACATGGCAGTCGGCTGACCAGGAAAGACTCCCTGGTCCTAACATGTCAGAGGAGGGAGGACCCCTGCCTCACTGCAGAACTCCAGTCCTAGTGAGAGGAGACCAGAGACCAGAGTGCAGCACAGCCTGGGGCAGGGCTAGACACAGCCACGAGTAGCTGGTCATGCCTTCCCTCCCAAGGCAAGCCCACCCAGCAGCACAGACCTCCAGAGCCTCTGCACCTGCTGTGGGTCTGAGGAAGAGGGGCATTCCAAAGACACCTGTGTCCCTTCCATGCTGGGGACGCAGGCAGAGGGAAAAGGAATGCAGGAAGAGACAGGGCAGACTGCACCGAACACAGACAAAACTCAGCTGGTCCGCACAGCCTCTATTCTGAGAAAGAGACAGCTATCCAGGCTGACTCTTAAGTAACCAGGAAACCCAAGGGAAACTAGGACAGTTCTTGGCTTATTGACAGAGGCAGCATGCTGTGAAGTCTGTCAGGCATGAGTATGTGTGTGTGCGTGAGTACGCATGCACCGGCGTATGTGTGTGTGCGTGTGCACCTTCACAAAGGCAGACAGACTGTCCCAGGATGCAGGGACAGAAACTATAGGTGACTGCACAGGGCCATGAGCTCTTTGCTGGAATCTTTGCTGCTATAGTTGGAAAGGACCATAATGGGTGCGGGGAAATTTTGCAAGTTGTTTTTAACATTTCCTTAGAAACCACTATAGCAACTGGTAGTCTCTGTTATAGCAGTTTTATAGAGAGGCCATGAGAGGCCGCGAGACCTTGCTGCCAGGATGGGTCCTGCTGTCCACCATCACCCTTGGCAGGCCTCCTTCCACCACCACCTGGTTACCTGGTTACGTGAGGAGGCTGCCCCAGGAGGTTTTTCGCTTGTGTTTTGCTTTCCTGAATATGTTCATGTTTCAATTAGTTCTCATTGGCCTTTCTTTGCAACATGTCACTGCTTCTCTGATGTTTTTGTCCCCAGGTTGACTTTTGCCTTTAGCAAAATTAGGATACAGATAAATAAAATGCAAAAATGGAAACCCCCTTACCTCCAACATTAAAAATCTCAAAGTTGTACATAAAAGGCCAGGTCTTTGGTAATAATTAGATCAGAAAGACTGCAGACTTAGGACCTGGACAGACTTGCAGTCAAATCCTGTCTTTGCTTATTTACTTCCAGGTTACTTTGGGCAAGTTCCACAACCTCTCTGCATCTCAGTTTCCTCATCTGTAGAGCAGAGATGATTATGCCATCCTTAGTAGGTTGCCTGAGGATTAAATCAGTCCATCATGTACAACAAACAGCACATGCTAACTGTTCAACAAAGGCTACTTCCTTCCCCAGCTGTCCCCTTGTCCTCTCTGTCCCTGTCAGCAGCTGTCATTCCCAGACACGGTTCACATGGCTACAATCCATCTTTGTGGAAAGCCTGACATGGGGATTTCTTCTAGGGAAACATGAAGGGAAGGGTGGTCAGGAGCTATGAGCATCTGTTAATCCAAGTATTTTAACAGATTTCTTTTGAACAGAGGACACCCCTATCATAAACCGTGTGGGGCTTTTCATTCTCTGTGGAGAAGCAATGAGGTTTTGGGATCAGGCAGGCCTGGGACCATGTGCCAACTCAGCCATGTCACAGTTAGCTGTGTGACATCGGGCAGATCATGTAACTTTCAAAGTCTCCATTTCCTCATTTGTGAATTGGGGTGGGGATTGGGGGGCTGGGCAGATTGTCCCTCACCAAATTGGTTGTTACATTTATTAAATGAAATAATACTTACTAAAAATAGTTCTAGTCATTGGCTACTACACAACACACCATCCCCAAACTTAGTGACTTACAGCGGCATTTGTGATGTCACAACCCTTCCATTTAGCCTGTGCTCAGTGGATGGCTCTTCTGCTCCAAATGGTGTCTGTTGGGCTGGAACATCCAAGATGGCTTCTTGGCGCACACGTCTTGCGCCTTACTTCGTATGGCTGGAAGAGCTGGGGGCCATCCAAGCAGCGCTCTCCCTCTCTGTCTCTCTGTGGCCTCTCCATGTAGAAACTTGGGCTACCTCACAGCACGGTAGTCTAGAGTAGTTGCACTTCTTATTTGGTAGTTGGCTCCCAAGAAAGAAAAGAAACAGAAGCTGCCAGGCCTCCTGAAGGTGAGCCTTAGAACTGGCTCAGTCTCACTGCTACCACATTGTGATGGTCAGAGCAAACCAAAGAGCCAGCCCAGATGCAAAGGAAGCAGAAATAAGCTCCCTCTCTACAGGTGAGGAACAACATGTGCGTGCAGCATGGGAAGGAATTGATGGCGGTCTTATCTGGAAACCAGCTACTCTAAGCCTTTAGTCCAGTGCCTGGATCAGTAGGAGTCATTTTTTTAAATGACTTGGTTGAGATTAGATCCAGATCTCTGCACATAGAAAATGAAACATGGGAGATCTTGGGTCCTCAGGATGGATGAACAAGAAATCATTCCAAGCAGGCATTCCCAACCAAAGCCCCAAGAATGCCATGTCCCTCCTCACTCATTACATCCATCATGTAAATGGCAGGGCAGAGGTCCTATCTGCAGTGGGATTAACGCAAATTATTGCAAAGAAACATGGGAACAGGTGGTTCTTGCAATGCAGAGCAGAATGTAGAACCCATTTTAAAGGAGACTTACGGCCAAAGATGTGTCAGAGTAACTACAAAAAACCCATTTGGGTGAGAGATTTCTGCTACAATAAGGAATGATTTTGTGTGTCTATCATTCTGTCAGCCATTAGACAGTGATGGATATGGAGAAGGATTTTGCTGCAGCAAGTCGGAGGTGGAGAGAACACGGATATTTTCATTAATCGGACTTCAGAGCAAATGGTGCAGGCAAAACCTTCATAAACCCCAGGTCAGATCTGCTCTTGTGAAAGCGTCTGTTTTTTCCTGCCACCCTCCCCCTAAGGTTGGCAAAGTTGTATAACGTTCTTTTAAATAAGAACCGAATAAAGGATAAAGCAAGGAAAGGAGTGGTTGGTGTGTCTGCTCAAAGCCCAAAGATGATGCAACTAAGAAAAATTTCATTAATTTTGAAGAAATTGAGAAAACAGACATAGCTGCTAGATGAAATTACCAGGTTTTGCTCCCACAGCTTTCACCAGTATATTTAATTGCAGAAGGAAATCGAGACAATATAAAATCCTGCCTTTTGAGGTTAGGCAAGATCTAAAGTTTGTAGCAGCAGGGAAGAGATTGTGTCTGTGTTACATGCTCCATGTTTGGACCCTGGGCAGATTTAAACATGTCAGGTGACACAGCCTGGGGTCAGGGTGCAGTTGTAAAGCAGGCAACCTTTACTTAGACCTTTTTCTCCTCCTTTTAATCACCAGTCTTGCTTCTGAGTTGGCCTTTCTTTCTCCCTACTCCTGAGGCCTGGTGTTTTCATGATGCAAAGCCTCATCTTCAATATCACAACAATTTATATTAGAAGACAAAAAAAAATATTTTTTTATTTCCTAGTCAAAGAATTTCTTGGGTGGGGGGGGGAAATCATCTTTGTGTGGAAAATACCTTGATAGTTTGATGGAGGACGGAAGGGCACACCCTGGGGGCACAGTCTGGGAAAAGTAGGTTAGCACAGGATGACTCAAGTGTTCTGTACAGGAAGCAATCCGGAGCTGGGAAATAGAGACCTAGCATAGAAGAGAGGCTAAAATGCTGAGTCCCTTGGCTAGGACCTGGCATCTACGATGGAAGAAATGGCCCATTGACTTTTTTTCAACAGTTTAACTGCTATAAGAGTTTCCAAACGTCCCTGGTTCACAGCACCCTTAGTGTTTGTGACTTTTTTCATGGCGCCCTCTAAGCCAAATGAAATTCCTAATGGTTCTTTTATTAAGTGGTAAGCTCAAATAGCTTAATATGTCCTAACAACTTAGCAGTTTGAAAGAAAAAAATTTTTTTTTAAGATTTTATTTACTTTTATTTAAGAGAGACAGAAAGAGGGCACTAGAGCCTGAGCAGGGCAGAGGGAGAGGGAGAAGCAGACTCTGAGCAGGGGCCCTGATGCGGGCTTGATCCCAGGATCCCAGGATCCCAGGATCATGACCTCAGCCAAAGGCAGACGCTTAACCAACTGAGCCACCCAGGTGCCCGAAAGAAAATTTAAATTAAAAATTATTTTATTTTCTTGAGATAGCAAGAAGGGAAAAATGAAGGGGGGGAAATCAGAGGGGGAGACGAACCATGAGAGACTATGGACTCTGAGAAACAAACTGAGGGTTCTAGAGGGGAGGGGGAGGGGGATGGGTTAGCCAGGTAATGGATATTAAAGAGGGCATGTACTGAATGGAGCACTGGGTGTTATATGCAAACAATGAATCATGGAACACTACATCAAAAACTAACGACGTAATGTATGGTGATTAACATAACATAATAAAAAAAATTATTTTATTTTCTTGTTAAATAACCACGATTTACCAATCAGATGAGTGCATCTTGGGTGTGTGCACCTCTCAACTTTGGAATAGAATTAGACGCTTCCATCCTCATTTCCTGTTCCATGTTGATTTTCACTCTATACTTCTTTTAATCTCAGCAACCTTGATCACCCAAGATTCACAAAGATATCATTGAAAGGAATGTAGTGCAATCTACTGTTGAAACAGTGAACTACTTTGAGCCAGTAACTTGTGCGGTGCCTGCCAACAGACATTGACTACCACTTTGTTTCCTTTGAAAATGTAAAATATCTTACAACACTGCTGTGAGTTTGCTGCAGCACCCCGGGGTGCCTTGGTACACAGTTTGGGAACCATGGTACTATAGTGTTCATTTGAAGTTGCCAGTGTTGACCGCCATGTTGCCCTATGCCTCCCAACTTTCAGCATGTTCTAATACACCTGAAAGGAACTTGTGTGAGTGTGGGCAAGTGGAGGAGTGTCAAAGATGACTCAATGAGTCAGGCTGGGGACAGCAGGCACAGGTGGGAAGAAGAGCCAAGAACAGAACTAGCTCAGCAGAGGCTCGGCTCTGTGTGAGGGGTGGCCCTCAAATGTGACCTCTGGGGTCGTGTAGAAATCTCAGGGTGGCATTTCACTTTCTGCAAGATTTGGAATGGAACTTGATCTAATCTCTGGACAGAATGATGCCAGTTGGCATTTTTAGAGAGTCGAACATTTATTATCTCAGTTGTTGGCAAGGTTTGTAGAGTTTTTAATGTAAATCACCACTGTTGCTTAGCCTAAAATTGGAAATGTGTGTCATGGAGATGAAAAAAAAATCCTTTTATAGAATATATATATATATTTAAAATTTTTATTTATTTATGACAGAGAGAGGGGGAGTGCATGAGCGGGGGGAGGAGCAGAGGGAGAGGGAGAAGCAGAGTCACCACTGAGCAAGGAATCCAATGCGGGGCTTGATCCCAGAACCCGGGATCATGACCTGAGCTGAAGGCAGATGCTTAACTGACTGAGCCACCCGGGTGCCCCTATAGAATATATTTTCATGACAAAGAGGTTGAGGTAGAGGCCAACCTTGAAGCTTGCCATTTCACATTAATCACGTAATAATGCCATGCCTGTCTAGTAATTTTCCCTTCTTTTGTCAAATCCATTACTGCAACTCACTTCCCTTGTCCTGTATGTCCTGCCCATGTGTTGTCCCGTGAAAGATAATAAGAGTTAGCCCATGTTTAGTGACCCTCTGAGTCCATACACCCAATTCCCATGTCAGGGTCAGGTCCAGATCAGAAATTGGCAAACTTTTTCTGTAAAGAGCTCAAGAGTAAATATTTTAGGCTTTGCAGGCCATACAATCTCTGTTGCAGCTACTAAACTCTGCTAGAATAGCAGGAAAGCAGCCACAGATGATATGTAAAGGAATGAGCATGACTGTGTTCCAATAAAATTTTATTTGCAAAAATAAGCAGTGGGACAGATTTGGCCCATGGGCTGGTGTCTGCAAACTTCTGGTCCAGGTAGTGACAATCTGTAAAAAAACAAAAGTGTGTGTGATATCTTTGAGTAGAGACTCTGATGAAATACATAGCTGGAATGGGTTTGCCAAACTCAAGGCTAGGGGTACAGCCCTCCACAAAACTACCATATCTGCTCAAGATTCAGACACCAACTGCAAGTTTGGAAGTCCTCAGGGCCACCCGCACTTCTGACCAGGTGACAAATTTGGGTGTCTCTACAGATTCTCTCCTGTTTGATCATTTTCTCGAATTACACATGGAACTCAGGAAAGTGCTATATTTACAATTATAGTTCTACTACAGAAAAAGGATTTAAATCAGAACCAGCCAAAGGAAAAGACACACAAGGCAAGATGGGCAGGGAGGGGGGAAATGCAAAGCTTTCATCGTCTTCTCTCATGGAGTTCTGAACTGCATTCTTCTTTCTGGCTATAAGTGACAGTACTCATATGAGTCCTGCCAACCAATCATCAGAGTCCAGAGCTTTCCCTGGGGCTCCATTACATACTGACCACACACTGAGGCTGAGCTTTAGTTCTCAGCCCCTCCTGAGGGTCAACTTAAACCTTTGGTTTCCAGTTCTTCCAGAGTTCAAAAGTGATATGGCATATTCCAGAGCCCCCATTATAAATCACATTGTGAGGTCAAAGCTCATAGGCAAACAAAGACATTCCTATCAGGCAGGACATTCTAGGGAACTAAAGATCAGCTTCCAGAAGCCAAGAGCAAAGGCCAGAATTTACTTTGAGTAAAAATAATTCTTCACTATACAATATGTAACAGCTTGAAAATATCTTATCCATTTATT
The DNA here is from genome assembly GCF_004348235.1 of Phoca vitulina. NCBI lineage: Eukaryota > Metazoa > Chordata > Mammalia > Carnivora > Phocidae > Phoca > Phoca vitulina. Next base: position 43,608,006 of record NW_022589713.1, read on the forward strand.
CATTTGTCTCTTCATTCACTCTAATAGCCTTCTAGATGGTCTCCCTGCTTCCATCCTCCCCCTGGTTAGAGTGATCCCCTCAAAACCTAAGATCATGTCACTTCTCTGCTCAGGACCCTCAGTGGTTCCTCTCCCAGACAAAAGCCAGAGTCCTATAATGGTGTACAAGGCCCCAGTGATCCAGCTCCCATCCCAACGCCCATTACCCTCTCTGTCCCCTCTTACTCCACTCCCATTGCATTGGCCTCTTTACAGCTCTTCACACACACTAGGCCTGTTCCTTTGTGTTGGCTGTTTTCTCTGCCTAGAATGCAAGTATCCTCCAGATAGCTACATATCTGGATGGCCATCCCCTTCCCTCCTTCAAATCTTTGCTGTAATGTTACTTTTTCAATGAGGCTCTTTGTTTTAGTCTGTTTGGGCTGCTGTAACAAATGATCATCCATTGGGTGGCTGAAACAACAAACATTTATTTTTCATAGTTCTGGAGGCTAGGAAGTCCAAGAGCAAGGTGTCAACAAGTCCAGTGTCTGGTTTGCAGACTTCCTGGTTTGCAGATGGCTATCTTGCTGTGTCCTCAACATGGTAGGGAGAAAGAGATCTTGTGTCTCTTCCTTTCTTATAATCCCATCATGGTGGCTCCACCCTCATGACCTAAATACCTCCCAAAGTCTCTGCCCCTGATGCCCTCACATTGGGGGTTGGAATTTCAACATATGAATGGGGGAGCACAAATATTCAGTCTATAACACCTATGCTAGTCACATCATTGAAATTGAGATGCACCCCCATCCACTTTATCCTCTTCTATTTTTTTTATTATTTTTTATTGTGGTAAAAAATGCATAGCATAAAATTTACCATTGTAACCATTTCTAAGTGTACAGTTCAGTAGTGTTAGGTGTACTTACAGAATTGTGCAACCAACCTCCAGAATGTTTTCATCTTGCAAACCTGAAATTCTGTACCCATTAAAGAACAACCCTCCATTTCCTTCTCCCCCTAGCCCATGGCAACCACCATTCTATTTCTGTGTCTACAAATTTGACTATTTTAGATACCTCATACAAGTGGAATCCTACAGTATTTGTCTTTCTATGACTGCCTTATTTCATTTAACATAATCTCTTCCAGGCTTATCCGCGTTGTACCATGTGTTAGAATTTCCTTCCCTTTTAAGGCTGAATAATATTCCATTGTATTTTTGTACCACATTTTGTTTATCCATTCATCCATTGATGGACACTTGGGTTGCTTCCACCTCTTGGTTATTATGAATAGTGCTGCCATGAATGTGGATTTGTACCCTACTCTGGTTTTTTTTTTTTCATTGCATTTATCATTTTTTTTTAAGATTTTTATTTATTTATTTGACAGAGAGAGAGAGCACAAGCAGGAGCAGCAGGCAGAGGGAGAGGGAGAAGCAGACTTCCCGCAGAGCAGGGAGCCTGACGTGGGGCTCAATCCCAGGACCCTGAGATCATGACCTGAGCCGAAGGCAGACACTTAATGACTGAGCCACCCAAGAGCCCCACATTTATCATTTTAAACAATATTATAAAATTTGCTTATTTAGTGTGCTTATTTGCTTATTTGCTCATTTACTGTCTGTTTCCCCTCACTAGAGTGGAAACTTCATGAGGATAGGGGACTCTTGTTCTGTGATGTATCACAAGCAGAACAGGGTCTGGCACATAACAGACACTCACTAAATAGTGCTATTAAGAAAATTAGCAATAAGTACCTACCATGTAGCAATGTAGCAGGCCCTGTGCTGGGTCTTAAGGAAGCCCCAGCAAATAAGACATGGAATTTACAGTCTGACAGCAGACTTAAATAAAATTAATTGTTAGGTCCAAATGCGGCAAAACAAGCTTACTTACAAGAAGGATACTAGTTGTGCAGCTCACCTTTTCCTCCACATGGCTTCTCTTGTGCATCTGTATGTCTGTTTCATATGTGTCCTAATGACTAGAATAAGTTATTTCTATCTGTTCACTTAAGGTCTACTTGATGTGCAGATACTTGAATAATTTAAATTGTGATTAAATAATAATTCTATTTTTATGTTTTCCCTACTGGAACATTTCCACCCATCAATCTGGCTTAATTGAAGGGTGTATTGCAGAATTGTCCTAACCACTCTTCATTTAATGTTAACATCTACATGAAGAAAAGCTTTACATGTTTTTTTCATCACCCCTCCACAGAATTTCTTGGAATATCTTTACAAGGGAATTGTCTGATTTCCAAAGCCCCAGTGATAGCTATTTTCTTTGATCAGTATTTTTGCTTGAATGAAATTCCAGCATTCTTTAAAACAAGTAGGCACCCTCCTGAGTTGGGGTCCTGGGAGAAATTCTGTTCCATTTTCTAGGCTTATGTGGCCAGTGTGCTTGATTCTCCCTTCTGCTTCTGCGTGATTTGGTTTTTCTTTAATTTATTTTTATTTTTATTATTTTTTAATCCCAGTATAATTACAGTGTTATATTAGTTTCAGGTGTACAATATAGTGATTCAACAATTCTATACATCACTCAGTGCTCATCATGATGAGTGTGCTCTATAATTTCCATCACCTGTTTCACCCATCTCCCCACCCACGTCCCCTCTGGTAACCTCCAGAGTTTGTTCTCTATAGTTAAGAGTCTGTTGTTTTGTTTGTCTCTTTTTTCTTTGTTTTGTTCATTAAATTCCACATATGAGTGAAATCATATAGTATTTACCTTACTCTGACTTATTTCACTTAGTATTATACCTCCTAGCTCCATCCATGTTGTTGCAAATGACAAGGTCCCGTTCTTTTTTATGGGTGAATAATATTCTATAATAGATAGATGATTGATAGATAGATAGATAGATATAAATATATCTGACATCTTCTTTATCCATTCATCTATCGATGGACACTGCTTCCATATCTTGGCTAATGTAAATAATGCTGCAATAAACATAGGGGTGCACACATCCTTTTGAATTGGTGTTTTCATATTGTTTGGGTAAATATCTAGTACTGAAATTACTGGATCATAGAGTAGCTCTATTTTTAATTTTTTTGAGGGCGCTCCATAGTGTTTTCTACAGTCTGCCTGATCTGGTATTAAAATTACTCTTTTTACTCCTTTCTCTCAGTAAATAAAAGCATTTCTTGCTTATTTTTTTCTATGAAACAGGGTAATACATAATTTTTCCAGAAGACACAATAACGTACAGAGCACACAGGACACTAATTGTTCCAATTGCTATTGAAACCATGGTGAATATGATTCTAGATTTGTGCTGTCCAAATTGGTAGCCACTATTCCCACTTAGCTACTGAGCACATGAAATGTGGCTAGACTGAATTGAGATGTGTTGTAAGGGAAAATACACATTAGATATTAAAGATTTAACACACACAGAGAGATATAAAATACCTGTTTAAATTATAATATTGTGAATATATTGGGTCAAATAAAACATATTATCAGTTATATTAGTGTCTTTTTACCTTTTGTAATGTGGCTACTAGAAAATGTAAAATTAGATAAGGGGCTTCCATTATATTTCGGCTGGACAGTGTTGTTTGGATGGTCATTTTCTGTGTGTCTCTATACATATATACATATTGTAAGAGCAAGAGCATGGTACTTTTTATTTCATAATACACATTCTTCACTTATTAATATATTGTTGGCATATTCCCATATCCAGAGACATATTTCTTCAAAATTATATATAATAGCCAGTGTTCCATTGTAAAAATGAGCCATAAGTTCTTCAACCAATCTCTTATTGTTGAACAGTAGAGTGTTTCCAGTGCTCACTGTTACAGAAAGCATTGTAATAAATATCCTTGAACACACAGTTCTACCTACGTGAGTGACTATTTTATTAGGCTAAATTTCCAAAAGTGAAATTGCTAAATCAAAACAGAGGCACATTTTTAGGACTACTGTTACGAACTAAAGACAATCAAGTCACTCTCTAAATATGTGGTGCTAATTTGAACTCCATCAGTAGGTATACCTGGTTTCTATTCCTTATAGCTTTTTTTTTTCTACTGATCGTTACAGTTTAAAGAAAAATCTCATTGTCTTCCTTTTACTACTTCTATTCTAAGTAAAATGAAAGTTTCTCACATTTTTATTAGTTTGTAATTTATCTTTTGTACACTAACTGTTCGTGTCTGTAGCCCATTTGTCTTTTGGAGAATTTGTATTTTGTCCTTGATTTACAAGGACTTTTTTTATAGATTAATTATATTAATTCTTGGTCACACATGTTTCATATATTTTTCTTAGTTTATTTGCCTTTCATCTTTTATGTTACTTTTTGATGTTCAGAGGTTTTAATCGTTACATAATTTTCTTTTAAGATAACTGCCCTTGAGCTTATGTTAAGGAATTCCTTTAATACTTTAAAATTACTTTGTTATTCAAGCGTAACGTCTTCTGGTATAGCCTTGGTGAAATTTTTTACATTTATTCCCACATACCATATGGAATCTATTTTCATATAGAAATTACAAGGCATTTCTTTTTGAAATATTTCAGACTTATAAACAATCTGTCCTTTCTTTGTTGGTTTAAAAGGGATTTAAAAGTGAGCTAATGGGGAAGGATCAAGTACATACTAGGTCAAGTCCATGGAAATTTGGAGAAGTAGGAAGAAAGAGGCATGTACTTGGGTCTAGAATACAGGTGGGCAGTGATGAAGGTAAATCAGAAAGACCAGCAAGAAGGGCACAGGCTGCCAGCCTTCTGCACTTTCCCAGACATGGGTGACCTCACTTGGGCTTATGATTTTAACCTGTTCGGAATCAAGTGCCATTTTAAAAATCTGACTAACATTAAGGTATCTTGCCCCAGAAAAAATGTGCAAATACATCCAACTTTGTGCATAATTGCATGAGGTCTACAGACCCCCTGTAGTCCATCCAGTAGACCTATTGAGGTATAAAGAACTCAACATGAAGATCCCCTTCCCTTGTGGAAAAGAAAATCAAAGACCCAGAGGTGAGTCATACTCCAGGCAAAGGCAGGTACAGGAGCTACTCCCCTCTTTATGCAGTCATTGGGGATACTTGCCAGACTCCAAACTTCTCAGTCTCTTGTTCCGCAGTCTCTGTTCCTACTGACACCTTGTCCAACATGCTATTTTCTGTAGCAGTGGATATTGCTGGTTACTTCTCCAGCATCCTTTCTCTACCCTGAAATTCCAATCAGTGCCCTGAGTTTTGTTATCCACTTTCCCGCTCCAGGGCCTGGCTCAGCACCAGGGGTGGGTCCTGGTTAATTCAGACCAACCAGGACACTATCTCCTTTGACTTCAGCCCATTGGTCCAGGAGTGGACATGTGACCTAAGCCATTCACTCAGTGGGAATTGAGGTCTCTTGCTTGGGCAGAAGTTGGGACAGAAACACTCTCTCCCATTGGACACAAAAGCAGAAGTGATGGCACCACCTGCTGCTGTCAGCCATCAACCTCAACCAGCCAGCCTTAGAACAAAGACAGCTTGGAGAGAAGGCAGCTTGGAGAGAAGAGGATACTCCTTAGTGTGATGGCTGAGCCATCTGATCCATCAACCTTGAGGGCTGCTCTGACTTGAGACTTCCATTACTTGGGTCAATAAATTACCCTTGTTGTTTAAGCTATTTTGAGTTTTGCTTTCTGTTCCATGAATATAAGATTCCTAATTGATACATCCTGGCTTGGGAGCCTGGCTTAGACCCTGAAATGACTCCTGCCCCTGGGGTATCAGAGTTTGACCAAAGGAGAGGAATTCCAAATAAATGAATAGCATGCCTAGACATCTGATGAAGGGGTTGCTCCTTTGGGCTGGAGCCTTTCCAAACATTTGAGGAGCATCAGGTGATCACCTGCCAGGCCTCCTGAAGTGAAGCTCGCTGGGCAATCCAACTGGTCCACTTACACAGAGCTTACAGGCAGCCTATGAAGAAAATGGACCTTCAAAAGGGTGGAGAAAATCCCAGCTACTTACCCATATTAATTGCCATAGTTATTCTTTCACATATAAGATGGAACAATCAAGATTCACTAGCTGTTGAAGTAAACAAGCAGAACAAAGAAGACAGGCCAATATGAACAGAGAACAGTGGCCCCAGGGGAGCTGAAATAACTTTTGGAGGAGAGAACTTTAAAGAAATGTAATTTCTCCCCAGAGAAAGTTGAATGGCTACTGCATCTATTAAAACAGAACATGTATCTATAAAAAGGAGGAATAAAAGAATAAGAAATGTTCATAAATTTTATATATACATACATATAAAATTTTATACATAATTATTTTATATTTGTAATAATTATATGCATATGTATGTACATATAATTTAAACTCAGTTTGCCTCACTAGAATGTAAGCCCTAGAAATGCAGGGACTTCGTCTATTTTTTTGTTGTTGCTGTATTCCCACTGCCTAGAATTGGACAAAAATAGATAAAATAAGAATAAAAATACAACCAACCAAAATCTAAAGTAATAGAAGTGAGTAGAAGAGATAATATAGATGAAATAAAATTCTTGCCTTTCAAAGTAGAGAATCAACAAATATTTTTTTAGGTTGATAAATCAAGAAAAATATTACGGGACTTCCAAGTCAAGATGGTATATTAACCACGTGAATATATTTTTCCTTGGTCTCAAAACCCTAATGAAAAAGCAGTAAATGGGCTTTTTGAAAGACACATTCTATGAGAACAAAGAGTAAGAGTAAAATATGATGTCAGAAAAGTTTTGGAAACTCTAGAGCTTGAATGAGGACTAACTCTCTTATCTGACCTAGACCACCTGAATCCCAGGCTGGCAGGAAGGAAAGATGTGGGAGCTCCATTGGCAGGAGATGGGGTGCAAAGGGTGTATGGCTTGATAAGGCAGAGGTAAGAGAAAAGAGGCTGGACCTGCATCTTCTGAAGAGGGAGGACAATAGACACCAAAAAGATGAAAAGCAAATATATTGATATAGATATAGATATAGATGATATAGATGATATAGATGTAGATATAAATGAAGCTCGCTGGTTGATCCATCTGTTCTACTTACACAGAGCTTCATCATATATATGTGTGTATATATATGCACACACATACATATAGATATACAGATATAGACATATCTAGATATATTTAGATTTGGTCATTTTACTTGTGATGGCCAATGGTGTATAAAATATAACTCAATAATATGGAGGTAATTACCCAAAGAATTATTTAAAAGTGGTTGCCTCTGGAGTGTAGGATTATGATGGAGGGGGCTGGATAAATCACAGAAATATTTTCTCACCTTTAAGGTCTGTTGGAACTTTTATCTCCGTGTGTGTTCAGTTAATATCTATATCTACCTATATAAACAGATAGATTTGTTACAAAGATGGTCACAATAATTGTCCTCCTTATATCCTTGCCTGTGTGTCATCCCTCTCTGGGTTTATCTCTGGGTCAGGTCACTTGTGATGGCCAATGAGACAATAGCAAATGTGATACAAATGTGATAAATGCGTGGAAAGGGAATGTGCATTGGGGTTTGCCCTCTCTTGCTGCTCTTGGGACCCTTGACACTGCCACCATGTGAAAAAGCCCGGGCTAGCCTGCTGATGGGCGAGAGACCAATGGGAACAGATACCAGCTGTTCCAGCAGAGGCTACCTTAGACCAGCAAGTCCAAGTCAGCTTGGCAGCTGACCACCAAGGCATGAGCCCAGAAAGGCCAGCAGAAGAACCACCCAGCTGAGGCCGGCCCAAATTCCCTTCAGAATCATGCACTAAATAGAAGTTTGTATTAAACTTTTAAATTGGGGGCAATTCATTATATATCAAATCCTAACTGATAGATGTAGATACAGACATAGAAATAAAATAAAAAATTTTAAGTATATATAATAGGACATCTGGATCCCAACCCAGATTTATGAGATCAAGCTAGAGAATGAATCCTCAGAATTTATGGTTAAAAATCTCCACAATGACTCTAACACAACCTGGACAAGCACTTGCAAACCATTGCTACACAGCAAAGATCAAAGGGTTTGGAGGTCTGAATTCCAAGCCAGATACTTTTACTTACTAACTGTGGAATCTTGGGCCAGTTATTTAACTTCTCTGAGCTTTCATTTTCTTCTCAGGAAGATAGAGGAAAGTCATTTCGGTGATTAAATAGGCTGGTATATGGAAAGTGTCCAGCATCATACATGGAATTTCTCCCCCTTCCTCCTCCACAAACCCTAATGGGCCCTCTCAGAGGAAGCCAATTCAGTGTACAATTCTAGAAAGCCTGAAGGTGGTTTGGCTGTAATATTAGATTCTTACTGTCCTTTCTATCTTTAATAAAGCACAGGACAGAGAGACAGAGGCTGATGGAAAGCAACCCTCAAAATGGTTTTATTTTCCTCATTTGTCAGGGCAACTTTAATAAAATTGTTATGGTGTGAAATGAGAAACTTCCGGGAAAGAACAGAACGGGCCATAAGAGAAAAAAATAGGGCTGTTAGCAGATTCACAAATTTGCGGCAATGATTTGGAAAATCTCAAATACAGGACCACAGGTTTCCAATGAGGAGGGAAGAAATCTTAGAGACAGGGCCAATAGCATGACAGCAACCTCCCAATGTCAAATCACCTCCCCTTGTTGGAGTCTGTAGAGTGAATTGGGACAGCTGGGAGCAAGCTCTGTGGCTTCCTGGAACCCGTGTTACCTCTGTGGGCCTTAGTTTTCCTATCTGTAAAATGACAGACTTGTATTAATTGACCTTTGAGTTCCTTTTCAACACTTACATTCCGTTAATTTATAACCAGATCTTTTCCTCCCCCTTGCCCAGTAGTATTGTACTTTCAACCCTCCACTTTGAAAGGAACCTAAGCAACCATCAGCAAACAAACAGCTGTCTCTAGGTGTGGACCTGATGCCTAATCTTGAGTTGACTTCTATTTACTAACCAAAAAAACAAAAAGCACCTTAGTGGCCTATCATCCAGGTCCGTGTTTCTTACCACTTTTTTCATTTTGTAGCACCTCACTATCCAAAGAACTATATGTATTGTCTCAGTTTTCCCCAGGTGACCAGCACATGGGAGGACAAAAATAAAATGTCTTGGTGACACCAAGAAACAAAACAAAACGAAGAACAAATAATGTAATGGTTGTAATGATTGAATAAAAGAATATAACGATTGGCCACTCTTATTTATAAATGGCCAATTGCTTCCACATCAGCCAGAACACAGGCATGAGCTCAGAACGTTTGCTTTTATTTTATTACAAACTGCATCATCTGTTCATGTCAGAAAGAGGAATATATACTCTGTGTGGGCTCCTAGGGACCAGAGTCCCAGGCTTTAGCCCCTGGGTTTTGTTACTCAAGCTTCTGTCCCTGAGCTTGGGGACCCTGCCTGAGACAGTGGTATGCACACTCCAGGAGGGGTTATCATGTCAGAAAATTGGGACTGAATGTAGTCAGACAAGCTTTACCTGTTCTGGACTCAGAGAATCTGGCTGAAGCAAACTACTCTAATAATACTTGAAATATGAAACTATTTAGAATCTTCTAAAAACCCTATCAAAGACATTGATGGCATTTTTTTAAAGTTAGAGTGAACATTTTAATATGAAGATCCGATCATTTTCCTACTGTGATCATAAAAACCACGCATGGAAAATATATCCATGGACATAGACACTGGCGCTGACTGCATGCTCCAAATTCAAGGCTCAGGCAGGGTGACTCTCTACCCTTCGAAGAGCCAGCACCTTATCAGCCAGGCCAGCAATAGCCCAGCTTCGCAGGACAGAGGCAGTGGACACTACCCCCGTATCGATGATTATCACCTTGCTGCTCCAAGTGTAGTCTGTAAGCCAGTGGCGCCAGCATCACCTGAGAACTTGTCAGGAATACAGACGCTCAGGCCAGACCACGCCAGACCTGCGGAATCAGAATCTGCATCCTCACAAGCTCCCCAGATGATTCATTCCGGCACATGCTACAGTGTGCAGAGCCTTTCAGCGGAGCATCTCCCTTGTTTGGGTGGGATTATCTCTCACTGTGAGAGGCCGTAGAAGCTGGTCACAGATTCCTTCCTCTTCTGTTTGTGTGTCCCTTTGCTCCCCCATCAAGAGGCAGAATCTTTCTCTACCCCTTTGAATCTGGACATTTTGTGTCCTGCTTTGAACAACAGATTGTGCAATAGAAGTGATGATGTTGGAAGTCCAAGTCTGGGCCTCGGTGGCTTTGTAGCTTCTGCTTGCACCCTCTTGGAACCTCGAGAACACTGTGTGAAGGAGCCCAAGCTAGCTGGCCGGAGGATGCAGAGATGGAGAGTGAGGTCCAGCCACGAGCCATACCAGTAGCCAGAGTCACGTGAGATCACCCAGTCCTGGCGGAGCTGCCGGGTACAGCAGCCACGTGAGTGTCCTCTGACAGACCAGCAGAAGAACGGCCTCGCTGAGCCCAGCCCAAATTGTCGACCTACAGAATTATGAGGGAAAAAATGGTTATTGTATTACACCACCAAATTACGTGGGTGGTTTCTTATGCATCCATAGATAAATAATACACTCCTGAAATCTTTAATGAGGGCCACATAGGCTTCCTGAGTACAAACAAGTCCATTTCCACCTTGGTAGGATAAATCACCTTTGCTGATGTGAAACTAAGAGTTGGGTAAGTTTATCCCTAGCGAAGCCCCCTTGTTGATAGGCCCACAGATGATGGAGCAACGGAGTTACTCATGCTGGATGATTGACACAAGCTCTGTGACCAGTGAATGCCCTTCCCTGCTCCCCAGATGGATGCTGTGAAGAAGCAAAAGCCATGATCAAAATTTCGCAACATCCGGTTCCCAGTTCATGCAGAGACTCTGGCCTGCCTCTGGCTATTCTCTCTTCTGTGCCTTGACCCAGACCCCTGATAGTTTCTACTCGGATCCAGCTACTACCCAAGCCAATGATCCATGAGTCTTTGGTGAGCAGTGTTGAACTGGACAGAGTCTGAGCTTTGGAGTCACGTGAATTGAGTTTCAATCCTGGCCCCACCACTTACTAGCTAGGTGATTAGGCCAATTACCTAACTTCCCTGAGACTTAGTTTTCTCATCTATCAGTTGAGATTGAGAATCTCTATCTATTAAGATTATTAAGATTACGTATAAGAAAGATGATGGCACATAATGAATGAATGAATGCTCTGTGGACATATTCTGCATAAATGAGACTAGGGGCATGAAAGCTATAAAGTCCCTGACATGTCTAATTATGAAAAAGGGACAAACCCACCAGCTTCCCCCTCAATCCCTGCCCACCCTTGGAGAGTACCAGACTTCTAAATGTCTGGACACTCCAACTACAGTCTGGTCTGTTTATCTGCTGCAGGCTTGGCAGCCATTCTACTCACAGCCATTGGATGGATGGGGGTCGGGGGCAGGGTGATCAGCATTCATCTCTGGGTCACCAGGTCAAGTGGGTACTAATCAGGAAAAATGTTTGGCTATTAAATGCTCCATTGAGTCCTTTAAATATCACCTGATGTGTCATAAATTTGGATTAGCCGTAGAAAATCAATCTTCTCCATATGCAAATGAGAGATGAAACGAGATTCTCCTTGTGAGCCATTGCTGTCCCCCAGCACACCAGTCGTTTCAACTTTATTTAACTGGCCTGCATTTCTTTTCCGTTTTGCTTCATTGTGTTGCTTGAAGCCCATTATCCCCTAGACCGTTTATGGTCGGAGTGTTCTGAGGGCGGAGACAACCTTCAGAAGGCTTCTGCTGGTGTCTGTTCACTTTGTTTCCTCACCTCCCCGTGTAGACTCAGCCGCCACTGGGGTTGAGCCTGGCTGAGCTGGCCTTGGCCCTGAGACCCTCGCCCCAAAACTGATGTCAATCTTGGTAATGATGCATGTGGTGCACGTACGCGTGTGCCTGTGCACATAAATACGTATTCGAAGTATATTCAGGAAGTTGAAGGCTCCATTAAAAAATAAAACACCGTATTTATTCGTCACTCTTCCTGATTCCGGGAAGCCTTGCCAGACTTCTCCGAGCTGGATTGAATTTTTGGGTTTGCAAGGGCAGAAAGCAGGCAAGTTTTTACCAATCCCCAAACTGCTCTGTTCTAGCTCATAACATCACTGTAGCAGATAACACAGGGAGGGAAATGGAGCAAAAGCCCTGGCAACTTCCCAAGGGAATAAACCGCCTGCTTTGCACCCCAGCAGCTGCTGGCTACCCAGAAACTTACTAATGTTCTGCCTTTGTGTTCGGCAAGCTTGAGAGAGGATGCGGCTAATTAGCCTGCCTGGGAACCAACTGGTGTGGATTGGAATGGGACAGAATGGAATGATTAATGATAATAAACTCTGTACACTACTTCATAGTTTGCTACAAACTTGCAATAAATTGTCTCACTTGATGTTCTCAACAATCATGTGGGGTTGCTATTATTGTTATCCCATTTTACAATATGGAAACTGAGGTGCAGAGAGGGACCATTAACGTATAAAAAAAACCTTAAAGATGTTCATGCCTTCTGACCAGTAATTCCACTAGGAATTACCTTGGGGAAATAATAATAAATCCAATGATAAAGAGTAACAAGAAAGTTACTTATGGTAGTAATAAATCAAAAACCACCTGCATGTCCAAATATAAGGAATCACTTGGATAAATTACAACAACTCAGTAGAAGGGTACATTGCATCTCTAAAAACCAGGTTCTTGAATACAATGTAAAGGAAGTAAGTTTACTATAGAATCTTCAATTTTAAAAAGGCAGATTGCCTCCTCAAAGTGCGGTGTTTATCCCAATTATGTTGCATCTCTGTGTAGATGGAAAACAAAATAGAAGAAATATCCTCAAATATTAGTAATGGTTATATCTGTTTCATGAGATTAATATTGATTGTCCCCCTCTTTTCCCTTTTCCTTATTTTCATACTTTTCTGTAATATACAACTCTTATACTCAAAAAGTGATGTATAATAATAAATATAACAATGGTGATATACAAAATTATTTTTTCATGTTCATTTTTTCATGAGGAGCTAGTGAAAACCAGAAAACTAAAACAGATGAATGACTTGAAGTGCTTTTGAAGGTCAGAGCCAACATATGCCAAATACAGTTATTTTATCAAAACCATTTTGCCCGTTTCTAACTAATTTATCTTTAACAAGATAAACAAGATTTCATGAGGGTCTGGTAATGATCCATCTGTGAAGTCATTGGATGTTTGGTTCATCTCTGCAATTTTCTATACTTATCTTACTTATCCTTCACAGAGCGCTGTCAGTGTTTGGGAAAATGGTTCTGTAAAACTTGGTAAATTGCTAGGTAAAATATTTCCTCGGATCATGGTGTAAAACTCTCCGAGTTATTAGATCTCAGATGGAGGAGGTCAGATAATGTCTCTGGAGATGGTTCCTATTAGGGGAGCTTTGGGTGCTGTAAAGTATGAGGCAGGAGCGGAGGGAAATGGCAGGCTGTGACTGCAGAATTCTAAACAGATATTTCGAAGGAATTTCCAAACAAGAGGCAAAGCCCCTGCTTCTATCAGAATGGAGGGAAGCAAATTGATTCTGCAGGGAAAAGTCTGCCCTTTGTGAGGAGACTTCTAATGGTACCCAAATTCCATTTCTTACCTTTTATTTTTTTGTTAAAGCGCATGTAAAGCTATAATTTTAGCATTTTTGATTTAGGGGCATTTAAATATCAATGTAAGGGTATTTTTTTTTTCAAAATTCTTAAACTCATTTGGAATGTAGTGATACATTTTTTTACAGGTAATTCTGTAATTCACCTGGAATGTACTTTCCCTTTTTGACATAATATTTTAATCTGCTGAGAGTGAATCTTAGTGATTTTATTAATAATCATCCCCACTACCATTTATCAGCACTTGTTATCTGCTCTGAATTGTGCTAGATCCTTTCTCACAGGCCGGCATATGTCACTTGCTATGAACTTCACAACACTCTGCAGATCTGGGAACAGCCTCACAGAGGTTAAGCGGGAAGACAGCCAGCAACCTAGACCTTCTGACTCCCAAATCCTAAACACTCTGCTACGATGCCACCTGCATCACAGACCAAATTGTCACATGGGGTGTGGTCCCTTCGTGCAATCTCTGGCTTCATTGCTCTGCCCGTCTAGTGCTACGTCTTATCATTTAAGCACCTTGATAGGACAAGTTCCCCTGATGAGTCTACATAATCAAAATTAATCTTGGGGCGCCTGGGTGGCTCAGTCGTTAAGCGGCTGCCTTCGGCTCAGGTCATGATCCCAGGGTCCTGGGATCGAGCCCCACATCAGGCTCCCTGCTCGGCGGGAAGCCTGCTTCTCCCTCTCCCACTCCCCCTGCTTGTGTTCCCTCTCTCACTGTGTCTCTCTCTGCCAAATAAATAAAATATTTTAAAAAAAAAAAATTAATCTTGACTATCCTCACCCATACATCCTTCCAAAAATTTTTTTAAATAACTTTTGTGTTTTCATGGTCTAAGTAACACATGTTTATTACTGAATGCTTAGGAAATGCCCCTAAGCAAGAATAAAAGAAAAATTAAAATCACTTATGAACTTAACCACCCAGAGATGATCACTGTGATAAAAATTTTCATGTTCATCTTGTTTATTTATGATCTGTCTCCCTTCATTAGAATATAATCTCCATGAAGCAGGGATTTTGTCTCTTTTGATCATTGTTGCATCCCTCGGATCTATGCAGTGGATGACATGGTCTGCTGCCCAAATCTCAAGTTCAAGGCGAGATTCTCATTAGCCAATCTGCTCAGAGTGTTGGCTCACAGATCAGCCCTTCTTCAGGAATAACCTTCAACCAAAGGGAGTGCCTCTTCCGAGGTTACAATTCCTCCACAGAGGTAGCCCACATCAGCGACCTGTACGTTTGGGGGTACAAAGGCCCAGCCCCCTTACCCCAACTTGGAATGACTCCAAAGGGCCATTCCAGTTGTAAGAGCTCCCCGCTGGACTAGGTAAGACCCATGAAGTGGTTGCATCATGGTTCACTTCCCTCTGCCCAGTCCTGCCTCCTTAACTCCCCTACTGAGACTGTTTCTGAGAATCCTCCCCAGACAACCTCCTGCACGCTAACTGCTGCCACATAACCTGTTTCCAGGGAACATCACCAAAGATAATGTGGAACAGCGCCTGACACATGGTTGACTTGATAATATCTGTTGATGAGTAGGTGCAAAACTCCCTAGGGCTCCTCCTTCATTCCCAGTGTATCTCACTCAGCACTGAAGCAGAAACACCATTGACCTCCCCCCGATGAAATCAGAAGACTTTTTTCTTTTTTTTAATGTGCACACATCAACACTATTGCAGCTTCTTCCCATTATGGCCTCTTCTACTCCTGGTGATGCCAGGGGC
This sequence comes from Phoca vitulina, assembly GCF_004348235.1. Taxonomy (NCBI): domain Eukaryota; kingdom Metazoa; phylum Chordata; class Mammalia; order Carnivora; family Phocidae; genus Phoca; species Phoca vitulina. The sequence continues at coordinate 43,623,378 of NW_022589713.1, forward strand.
CCCATCCACTGTTTGTTAACAGCCCAACAGGGCCCAGAGACAAGATCCCACCTTGGCTACCAGTTCTAGGCGTCTCTGCACCTGACCTCCACTAGTCCCCACAAATCCTGAGGCTTATTATCGCTGCTTCCTGAAGCCAGGGAATCTACAGACATCCCAATCCTGCTGAGCCTGCATTCCTGGGTCTCTGCCCAGCTTACAGGGGTCCCAGAGGGGTGGGAAGCATGTTCCCATGTCAGTGTTCTGTTCAGGTAAGTGTACTCCGTGACGGAAGTGACCTGGTCTTTCAAATTTCAGATCTTGGGTTCCTTCACATGGCTGCTTCCTCAGAGCATGAATGACCCCACCAGGATAACTGTGTTGGGATTACCAGGGCAGACCTGGAAGCCAACACATGCCCCAATTCCAGTCAAGTCATCACCTACCCTCCCAATAAAATCTCTCTTGCTTTTATCTGAGGTCAGGATACCCAGAAACAGAGCCTGAAATTGGGGGTTCTTGGCCGATTAATTTGTTGAAGAGCACTCTCAGGAGAAGGGAGGGAAGGAGCACCTGGCAGAGAAGGAGCTAAGCCAGGATGTGGTCTCGGCTGAGTCCGCTTCTGCCTGATCCCAGGGGAAGCACCACCGGGTTCACCCACCTGGGGATAAAGGGGTCCAACCTGTTATACCTCATGCCAGATGCCTCCAGGCTAGGGGCTGTCCCCAGAGGAGGAATGGGGAGCATGACCTTCCAGGCAAGGCAGCTTCTGGTCAGCTGAGGGCAATTCTCGGAAGAAGAGGGCAGCTGTGAGCCATTAGCCGCCAATACTCCGCAGCTGGGAATGGGTGAATTACCTGTGCTCACCACGGGGGTATTGCACCCTTTCCTAGCCGGTGGCCTCCACAGACTGATCCCTGTCCTCAGATAAATTTTAATACCTTTGCCTGAAAAGGGAAAATGTTAGGCCTCTGTTACATTTCCCCAGACAGCTCCTCTACTCCTATGTATATTCATGGGTACAAACAGAGAAGCAGATGGAGGTGCTCTGCCCACCTGCCCTCCCATCACCTTCCACCCACAGGGTCCAAGTTCCAAATACTCAAGGAACTTCTGTGTCGAAAGCCTGGGCCCAAAATGGGGAGTGAGCTGGTAAATTTTTAACAACTGGCTCTCCAAGGAGAAAAGCCCTGATATGTGGCATTTGCCAATTTCTGTGACATACATCCTCCCGCCATGGCCAATTTCAAGATACCATAGTGATGTCACTCAACACGGAGTTGGGGAGAGATTGGCATGAACACACATTTATACAGTATTTTCACCATAAGATACAATACACGTAAATAACCTCAAGAACATCAGAATAATAAAATGTAGTAAAATAAGAAGTGATGAATTGTGAGAATATGATAACTTCTTTTTTATTATTTTTTTAAAAATGGACACATCATAAAATTGACAGTTTTATGAATTTTAACACATGTACAGCTTTGTGCAACCATTGCTACAATCAAGATTCAGAAAAACTGGCGTGAGCCAGCTCCAGCGTACCTCTGCCTGTGCCCTAACTCACTGAAAATGGTCTTACAGCATGTGCGTGTATGTGTATCTTTTCTCCAAAAAAATTTTTGTTTATTCTTCCAAGGATGTGCTGAGTGCTAGCGCAAATAGTAAGTACAAACAGACTAATCTCTGCCTTTATGGAAATAACCATTAATCATATAATCACACAAATAAATATATAATTAAAAACCGATTAAAAAAAAACAAGGCAAGTACTATGAAGGAAAAGCACAAGGAAAAATTCCTAGAAGTGGAATTATTGAGTCAAACAGCATGCCTACTTGCAAGGCATTTGGCATATGTTGCCAAATTGCCCTCCAGGAAAATCAGTCCAATTTACATTTCTATAAACATTGCATAAGCGACGTACATTTCTTCTCACCCTTGCGAAAGCCAGATAGTATCTTTTCCCTTTTTTAGCCCTCTTCATTTTGGGAGGGTAAAAATAACTATTTGGTTTTTTTATTTTGCATGTTTAATTACATTTTTCATCTTCCTTTTTTGACTTGTCTTTTCATTTTTGAGAAATTTCCTATTAGGTTATTCACCTTCATCTTACAGAATTGCGAAAGCTTTGTATCATTTGAAATGGTGATCTTTTTAAAGTTATTTGTATAATATGCTTTTGAAAATGTGAGGTGTACTTCTCTCAAAGAAGTAAAAAAAAAAAATGCACATGGTCTCTAAGCCTCACCCAGGTTGCCAGGAGTTCTTCAATCTCTGCGCTGTACTCACTGCCTCTTTATTCCGCAAAAGCTCCTTTGGCTTATTCTGTTGTATAATTTGTGCACATCAATTATTTAGCTTTCTCTAGATTTAAACTCGTTTATACCTGAGCTCTTGTTTTTCATCTTCTCTTGTTGGGTAGAACTAGTAGTTTCTACAAGAAGGATACATGGATTGGATCTATTTTGAAGGATCTATTTATCTGGTAAAGTCATGTGCCTTTGCACATAAAGACACTTTATGGGGAATGAAATTCGTGGATCACTTTTTTTCAAAGCCTTACACGTGATACTCCAGAATTTTCTGACCCTGAGCCCTAAAAAGATGAGCTCTGCTGGGTTTTTCGTTGTTGTTGCTCTGCATGACCCTTTATAGGATTTTTTTTTTCTAAGATTTTATTTATTTATTTGACAGAGAGAGACACAGCGAGAGAGGGAACACAAGCAGAAAATGAAAACTACATGAAAAACTACAATGCTCTGTGTGGACTTCTATCATCTGTGTTCTCCATATGGCCAATGGTGCTTCTCTGGTGGATATTACACCTGTTAGAACCCATTACATCATTTTCAGTATGAACTTCACGACCACCACCATCCCCTCAGCCATCACACATACCCAGTTAGCGTCTGGGATTTGCAGTCTCTGCCTGGATGTGGAAAGATGGGGCTGCAGAAGCAAGGTGGGGAAAGAGGAGATAGAATGGAAAATAAAGATACAAAAAGAAGAGAACTTTTCTTGCTTCGTGGAGAAGCACACGAGGAGGCCAGTGGGCTATGGCCCAAGAACTTGGCCAGAAGTAGATTGTATATTCATATTAAGAGTTTACTAACCTTTTCTCAGGCTGTCCCCATTTTATGAGAAAAGTAGGAAAAATGCCTTTATGGTCAAGGAGGATTTCTTTTTTTTTTTTTTAAGGAGAATTTCTTCTACAAGATTCAATGTCCCCCAAAACCCCACAAAGTAGGGCAAAAATAGAAAAAGAGAGAAAGAAAGAAAAGTTTGATAAATTTTATTACCATATAAAAGGCAAAACTTTTGTATTATATAATTATAATCACTATAATTAAAGTGAAAAGATAAGCTATAGACAGGGAAAAGATATTTGCAATGCACATGCCTGAAAATACAAAGAACTTCTGCATGTCATTTAGAAAGAGATCATCTACTCAATAGGAAAACAGTCAAACAATACAAGCAAGCAATTCACAGAAGAAGAAAACTAAATCATCAAAAAGCCAAGGATAAGGTGCTTAACTTCACTAGTTACCAAAGAAATGCAAACTAAAACAATGAGGGACTGTTTCACACTTATTGGTTTGACATTTGGAAAGTTTCATAAGGACCAAGTGACTGCAAGACTGTATACAGATGACCAAACTTTTTTTACACCACTAAAGAAAGTATAAATTGGCAGAGCCCTTAGGAGAGCATACTGGTAATATCCTATATATTTTTTTTAAAAAAAGGAGCGCTGACCCTACAATCCGATGATCCCTCTTCTAAAGCAATGCTTCCCAAACCAGACCATCTGTCAGAATCACCTGGAAGGCTTATTAGAACACAGATTGCTGGGACCCAGCCTTAAAGTTCCCGATTCATTAGGTCTGGAGCAGGGCCTGAGAATTTGCATCACGTACTGGGTCCCAGATGATACTGTCGCTGCTTCTCCAGAGACCACACCTTGAGAATTACTGCTTTAGCAGAACTCTTACACACATGCATAAGGTCTATGCACAACAATGCCCATTGTAGTGTTGTTTGTTGGAGCCAAAAAACAGGAAACAATCCACATGTCTACCAACAGGAGAACAGATAAACGTACTGTGATATGTTTACAAGCCAGACGAAAGAATCCTACAGTAAAATGAAGGGACTAGATCTTCATGCAAATTTAGAACCACAATTTTGTTGAATGCCACTTGGGGCATCCTTTATTAATTCATAATTTCATGAGTTTGTGTTTTCTCTCTTCAGCCTTTGTGGTCAGCATATTTTCTATTTTATTCTTTTTCTTTAAAAAAAAAAAGAAAGCAGCTTTCAGAGGTATTTATCAGCTCTGCTGCTTTTCTGCTTACTTATTAATTAATTTCTGCATTTTATCATCATTAATTTCTTTTCTCCATTTGATGTTCTTTATATAACTTGTTGAATGGAATCAGAAGCTCGTTTATTTTCATTCTGTTTATTAATGACAGAATTTAAGGCTACTGATTTCCCATTCGGTAAAGCTTCAGGACCTAGTCCACAAATGTTGCTATGTTATATAATTACAGTTTTTATTTTCTTTTCAACCCAAGAGTTATTTAGGAAAGCATTTGTTTTAAATTCCCAACTATTTAGAGGTTTTTTTGGTTATTATTTTCAACTTTCATGATACTGTGAACAAAGAATACAGGATAGTGTGTGTGTGTGGGGGGGTGTGTATGCATGTGCTCTATAGACAATAAAACAGAATGTATATTCTTTATTGAAAGAACACAAAGTTCCTTGGATTCTCATTAAATAAACTTTATTGATTTTATTATTCAAATCCTATCAAAATTAATGATTTGTCTAATCTCTCAAGATTTGGGAGACACTAATTACAGTTTTTCACTGTAAAAAGGACAGATAGACAAATACATACCTAGATACTTATCTTGACTGTACCTTGCATTGTTAAATTGATTAAATTATCTTATTGGTCCTTTTCAGTGTATTTGTCATCTACAGTCATATTTTTTCTAAGATCAATGTTGTGAACCCTGGTCTCTTTTCATTTGCACTTGGATGACATAAATGTGCCCATTCTTTTAACTTCAATCTTTTTCTTGTACATGAATATGAATACACAATCTACTTCTGGCCGAGTTCTTGGGCCATAGCCCACTGGTCTCCTCGTGTGCTTCTCCACGAAGCAAGATAAGTTCTCTTCTTTTTGTATCTTTATCTTCCATTCTATCTCTTCAATCCCCACCTTGCTTCTGCAGCCCCATGCATTTCTTATAGATAACAGATAGCTGGGTTTTCTTTGTGGGATCCATCTGAGAATTTGTATAATTAAATGAGAGTGTAACTACTGACATCTCTTGAAGTGGCCTCCTTTCTCGTTGGATCTCATTTCTGTTTTCTTCTCTATAGGCTCTGCCTGCCTGTGCGTGCCAATGAGGGTCACCATTATGGATTGAACTATGTCCCCCTAAAATTCATGTGTTGAAGCCCTAACCCCTAATGTCACTCTATTTGGGGAAAGAGCTTTAAGAAGGTAATTAAGGTTAATTGATGTCATAAGGGTGTGATTCTAATCCAATAGGACTGGTGTCCTTCTAAGAAGAGGGAGAGACATCAGAGATCTCTCTCTCTCCCTGTGCACTCACAAAGGAAAGGTCATGTGGGCACAGAGTGAGAACACAGTCATGCGCAAGCCAAAAGAGAGGACTCAGAAGAAATCCTGCCAGCACCTTGATCTTGGACTTCTAGCCTCGAGAACTATGAGAAAATTAATCTGTATTGTTTAAGCCACTCATTCTGTGTTACCCTGTTATGCTAACCCAAACAGATGAATACAGTCACACTAACATCAACAACCAAAATTTGCTGGTGGTTGACCATACTTGTTTCTTGAAGATCTTAGTTTCCCTTCTAAAGGCCTCCAACCCACCCATATTTCTGAGAGTCACCAGGAGGCAACCCATGGGCTCATTTCCTGTAGGTACACTGCCCTACAATTTCTCCCTGGGCACCAGAGTTTCCCACCAGCTACTGCTGTTGCCCTAGCCTCGGGATGGACACTGCCAGCCCCTGGCAGAGATGGGCAGGGTGGTTGTATCTTTTCCACCACTGGCCCTGGAGCACGGGAATCCCTAAAATGCCCAGGCTTTTGTGTGGTTTGTGTTTATTAGCCACTTTGTAGAGAAGCAACTCAGGACACAGGCACATGAAATCAAATATAATAATAATATAGTATATAATAAATACAAATATACTTGTTTTCTACTTTAATATAAAAATATGAAATTTATTTGAAATTATATATCATGTCATATTGTTTACTTTTCTGTTACATATTATTAAACACAACAATAAGACTTGCTAACAGTGACAATTAGTAGCCATCAATAGTAGCACAAATAAAATAAATATGAATGAGAATGTAACAATATTTTTGTATGTTTCTTTCTGTCCTGATAGAGCAAGTTACTTAAACTATTTTTTAAAAACACTTTTTGATTGATATTTAAATTTCACAGGCTATGTTATTACATATTCTTAAGATACGCAAATGTAAGGCTTTTTTAAAAAGAACAACACAATTGGACTAGTTAAACAGATATTACCTGTATTTAATACAAGATAAAAATAAGCACATTTCTTTTTGTCCCATGATAAAATAGGATATTTTTTACTCTTTGTGTTTCCTTTTTCTATAATGTTTCTCTGAACTATCTGCAGCCTTTAGGATATGTTTCTCTTATTTTATGTAATGGTAAAACTGAATACAATCAAATGTAAAATTTATTTTAACTTGAAGTTCTGCTCTTATCAAATGCACACTGCATTGATTCCTGTGTCAATGCAATGTGATGACATCAAGCTAAATACACCCTCAAGTCTCAGCCTAAGTGGTTGACATGAAACACTTAGTATTTTACTCACAACAGGAAACAGGGTTTTAGACTTACAAGAATTAGCTTCCAGCTCTCCAAAACAAGTCTGCGTTACAAAATGGATAGACATTTTTGAAGACTAGAAACTAATTCCTGTAACTTGTCATTGTTGTCTTTTGTAATAAAATGCAGCCATTCATACACTGTAGAAAGTATGATTGTTGATCAGAGCTGACAGAATCCCCACCACAGTATAAGGGGCTAATACATCTGTTAGCAAAATTTACCCTTTGGATGGGAGGATGGGCAAAAGGGGTAAGGGACTGTGGGAGGTACAGACTTCCAGTTATAGAATGAGTAAGTCAAGGTGCAGCATAGGGAATATAGACAATGGTATTGTAATGGCACTGTACGGTGACAGATGGTGGCTACACTTGTGAGCACAGCATAATGTATAGACTCATCAAATCACTGTTGTACACCTGAAACTAATGTAGTATTGTGTCGCAACTATACTTCAAGTTTAAAACAGGCCCCTTTGGTTCACCCACAGGGCATGTTCACTGCAATCTCCGGATCAAGAAATGAAACTTCATTCAATTTCATCAAGCACTCAAGGGAACAACAAGATAACGTGTGTTTGTCTGTGTGGTATGCCCAAGTCAATTCAGCAGGTGCCTTTTTTCAAGTAAGCTTTATTGCATTGTCTGGAGATGAAGAAACATTTGATGAGACTACAAGCATTTGTCTGTCTCATCCCACACATGGGAGATTCCGTCTCCATCTGTGTTTTCACATCCCTTTCTCCACTATGTGCGATCCAAAATTCTTTCTACATATTGGGTAGTATGCTATGTTTTGATTTTTTTTACCTCCCTAATCCAGATAGTTGTGTCTTTCCATCTATCATTAAAACTACAGGGACACCTGGATAGCACAGTGGGTTAAGAATCTGCCTTTTGCTCTGGTCATGATCTCAGGGTCCTGGGATCCAGCCCCAGGCCGGGCTCCTTGCTCAGCAGGCAGTCTGCTTCTTCCTCTACCTCTGCCCCTCCTCTCCCACTTGTGCTCTCTCTCTCTCAAATAAATAAATAAAGTATTTTTTTAAAAACTACATAGTCAACTAGCCTTCTTTTCAGATGATATCTGAGTTATACTGGCATTTATATTGTAATTGTCCACATTTTATTATCTAAACTCTTAGAAAACATGGCCACACGAATCACAATGTTAACAATTAAAGTAGGTGAGACTTCCAGACTGCCTGAGTGAGGACCTCCATAAATTTACTCCTCAGAAAACAATTAAAACAATGGCAAAAAACAAATGTTAAAATCAAAATTTTCATAACTCTGTAGATTAACCAAAGCCTTGCAACATTGAACAAATTCTTAGAAAGACACAAACTACCAAAACTGACTCCAGAAGAAACATGAAATCTGAGTAGATCTGTAACAAGTAAAGAGATTGGATTACTAATTTTAAATTTTTCCACAAAGAAAGGTCCAGATTCAGGTTGCTTTATTGGTGAATTCTACCAAATATTTGAAAAAGAATTAATACCAATGTTTCACAAAATCTTCCCAAAAAATAGAAGAGGAGGGGTACCTGAATAGCTCAGTTGGTTAAGTGTCTGACTCTTGATTTTGGCTCAGGTAGTGATCTCAGGGTCGTGAGATGGAGCCCTTCACCAGGCTCCACACTCATTGGGGAATCTGCTTGTTCCTCTCCCTCTGCTCCTCTACTGCTCTCACTCTCTCTCATAAATAAATAAATAAATAAATAAATAAATAAATAAATAAATAAAATCTTTAAAAAAAATAGAAGAGGAGAGAATACTTCCCAAATCTTGCTATAGGACAGTATTTCACCAACACCAAAACCAGCAAAGACTTCATAAGAAAAGAAAACTACAGACAAATATTCTTCATAAATAGAGATGAAAATTTCTCCAAAGAAATTAGCAAAACAGAATCCAGCAACATGTAAATGTGACAAAGTAGACTTTATCTCAGGAATACAAAGTTGTTTTAGTATCTAAAAATCAAACTATGTAATCAATTAAGTATACATTAATAAAATGAAGAACAAAAACCACATGATCATTTTAATAAACACAGAAAAAACATTTGACAAAATCCAACACCACTTCATGATTTAAAAAAAGAAATTCAGCAAAACACAAATAGAAAGGAAATTCTTCAACCTGATAAAGGACATCTTAAAAAAAAAAAAACAACCCACAATTAACATCATATGTAAAGGTAAAAGACTGAATTATCTCTTCTTAAGATCAGGAACAGGGCAAAGATGTCCACTCTTGTCACTGCTATTCGACATTGTACTGTAGGGTCCAGCTAGGGCAATTAAGCAAGAAAATGAAATAAATGTATCTAGATTAGAAAGAAAGAGGTTAAGTTATTTCTATTTGTAAATGACATTATGTTGTATTTAGAAAATCACAAGAGGGGCGCCTGGGTGGCTCAGTCGTTAAGCATCTGCCTTCGGCTCAGGTCATGATCCTAGGGTTCTGGGATTGAGCCCCATATTGGGCTCTCTGCTCAGCGGGGAGCCTGCTTCTCCCTCTCCCTCTGCCACTCCCCCTGCTTGTGCTCTCTCTCTGTCAAATAAATAAATAAAATCTTTTAAAAAAATCACAAGAAATCCAGAAAAAAAACACTACTAGTACTAATAAATAAGTTCAGCAAGATTGCAGATATAAGATCAATATACAGAAATCAAAGGTATTTGTATACACTTGCAATAAGAAATCTGAAAATGAAATTAAGAATACAATTTTATTTGTAGTAGCATGAAAATGAATAAAATACTTTGGAATAAATTTAATAAAGAAGTGCAAGATTTGTTCACCAAAAGTTACATAAAATATTGTAAAAAAAAATTAAAGACCTAAATGCATCCACATCCATGGGTCAAAAGGCTTAATATTGTTACTATGGCAATACTCCCCAAATTGATCTGCAGATTTAGTGTAATCCCTATAAAAAAATATCAGATGACTTTTTTGCAGAAATTGACAAGAAAATCTGAAAATTTATATGTAATGGATTTATATGCAATGGATTCATAATAACTAAAACAATCTTGAATTGAAAGAACAAAGGTGCAGAACTCACCCACTCAGATTTCAAAATGTAAGTTTGAAATTTATAGCTTTATATTACTATAAAGCTATAGTAATTAAGACATATTGGTACTGCTATAAGAATAGACATATAAATCAATGGTATAGAATCAAGAGTCTATAAATAAACCTTACATTTACAGTCAATTGATTTTAAACATGAGTGCCAAGACAATTCAATGGGGGAAAGAATAGTCTTTTCAACAAATGGTGCTGGGACAACTGGAATCCACATCAAAACATGAAATTGGACTTCTGTCTCATACGACATACAAAATTAACTCAGAATGTATCATACACCTAAATGTAAGAGCTAAAATTATAAAACTCGTTCAAAAATTAGCAGTAAATCTTCATGACCTGAGTTAAGACTGTGATTTAGTAAGTATGACACCAAAATCACAAAGTGACAAAGAAAAGATAAATGAGACTTCGTCACTACTAAAATTTTTTTCATCAAGAAAATAAAAAAAAGACAATCCACAGAATGAGAAAAACTATTTGCAAATCATACATCTGATAAGATACTTGAAAAAATAGATAAAGAATGTTTACAATTCAACAATAAAAAGACAAACAACCCAGTTGAAAATCAGGCAAAGGATCTAGATAGACATTTCTCCAAAGATCTACAAATGGCTAATAAACCCATGAAAAGATGCTCAACATCATAGACATCAGGGAAATGCATATCAAAACCACAGTGAGATACTACCTCACACCCACTGGGACAGCTATAATCAAAAAGTCAAAAAATAACAAGTGTTGGTAAGAATGCGGAGAAATTGAAACCCTCATACATACTGATAGGGATGTAAAATGCAGCAACTACTTTGAAAAACATTCTGGTATCTCCTTAAGAGGTAAAATTCCCAGTAATTCCTCTTGTGGGTATAGACCCAAGAGAAATGAAAACACATGTTCACACAAAAATTTGTACACAAATAGCAGCATTCACAGCAGCATTATTCACAATAGCCAAAAAATGGAAACAACTTAAATGTCCATCAACTAATGAATGGTGAAATACAATGTGGTATGTCCATACAATGGGATATTATTCAGTATAAGGAGTGAAGTATTGATAAATGCTAGAAAATGGATGAACTTTGAAAACATTATGATAAGTGAAATAAGGTAATCACAAAAGTCACATAGTGTATGAGCCTATTTATATGAAGTGTCCAAAATAGGCAAATCCATGGAGACAGAAAATAGTTGAGTGTTTGCCTATGATGTATGGGGGTGGGGGGAAGAGTGGCTGCAAATGAGTAAGGGTTTTCTTTGGGGGTGATGAAAGTGTTCCAAAATTAGATTGTGGAGATAGCTACACAACGCCATAAATATACCAAAAAGCACTGAATTGTACACTTTAAACAGGTCAATTTTATGGTATGTGAATTATATCTCCATAAAGTTGTTTAAAATAAACCTAGTGTTATCACTATCCAATCCCCAAGAGTTAAGCCACAGGCAAATTAAAGACAAACTGTTAATGCTTACAACTGCAAAGCACCTAAATTGCATACTTAAGTCCCTTCACTGGGAGAGATGTAACAATAAATTTTCTCCTACTGTGAACAGCAAATCATGGCTGTCAACACCAGCATTCAGGGGAAAAAATACAAACAGCAACTACAGAAAGATATATCTTCTTGACATGAAATACAATGTTGCTTTCAGTCCCTATTTTGAGGGCCACCATAGAGATTTTGTATTTTTCCTCCAACCTTTATACCCATTGCCAAAATCAGGCCATTTCATGTTTTAGCGAGGGGTTTCCTGCAAAACCAGAACAGTCCCAGGCAAACCAGGATGTTTGGTCACTCAATCCATGGAGAAGTGAGTCAGAAAGCGATCTTTCTTTTCCATGTCAGGCTCCGTGCAAGGGCATCAAACTGGACTACTTGAACCCTGGTATCTAGCAGAATTTTTATTGCTAAGGTATCTTATCTTCTTTGTTGTTCTCATGAATGAGACTTTTTAAAATATTATCTGTCATTATTTGTGAATAGAAAGGCTAATGACTTTATATATTTCCTAACTACCTTAGTGAATTTTATTATCTCTAACAGTTTTTCAGTTGATTTTTCTGGGTCCCTGCCTCCCCTCCCCCATCCGTTGTTCGATCCCTTACTTATAAACCGCTTGATTTGCAAAGGCTGAAACTTCCAGAAAACCAAAACAGTCAATTCAGAAGCCACATCTGATCACTTGCTTTAATGGAAATACTGCTATGAAGTTTTTCACTATGAACCCGACTCCCTGACTTTCGGGGTGGAGACAACCTTCTTATGTCAAGGTGTGTCTATATAGGGGCGCCTGGGTGGCTCAGTCGGCTCAGGTCATGATCCCAGAGTCCTGGGATCAAGCCCTGCATCAGGCACCCTGCTCCACGGGAAGCCTGCTTCTCCCTCTCCCTCTCCCCCTGCTTGTGTTCCCTCTCTCGCTGTGTCTCTCTCTGTCAAATAAATAAATCTTAAAAAAAAAAAGGTGTGTCTATATATTTCTATTTTATCCAGAGATTTCATCAGGAATGAATATTGAATTTTTTTTCAGATGATGTTTCTGAATCCTTGAGACGACCGTACAGTTTTTCTCCTCTGATCTGTTATTGGGGTGAATTATGCTGATGATTCCTAACACTATACTGTTGTCCCTAACTTTACTAAAAATGGATCTCACTGAGCCTTCATTCATAATTTTGTTAATATACTGCTCAGACTGGTTGCTAATTTTTATTACAACTTTTACATCAATGTTCATAAATGAGGTCAGGTGTCTTCCTTGTGCTCTGTCTGATTCAAGTACCCGTGTTATTTTGGCTTCCTGTGGAAACACTTCTCTTTTGTGCTTGGAGACAATTTAAGTGTTGGATTTCTATCTTTCTTGAACATTTGAATTCATTTACCTGAGAAACCATCTGGGCCTGGTGATTAGGGGATGGGGCATTCTTAATTTCCTCTCTGATTATTGGTCTGTTTAGAATTCTTATTTCTTCTAGAGTAAATTTTGGTAATTTCTACATTTTCTCAACAATTAATCATTTCATCAGGTTCATTCCCTGAAACTTTTTTTTTAAGTTTTTTTTAAGGGGAAATGTTTATTTATTTATTTATTCATTTTATTTGAGAGAGAGCGAGAGAGAGCAGGGGGAACGGCAGAGGGAGAAGCAGACTCCCCGCTGAGCAGGGAGCCTGATGCAGGACTCGATTCCAGGACCTGAGCTGAAGGCAGACGCTTAAAAACCTGAGCCACCCAGGCATCCTCCCTGAAATTTTTTAAATGTCCTCTGTATCTTTCATTAAATCTCCTTTCTAATTTTTAATTTTATTTATTTCTAATATAAGTGGTTTTGTCAAAAAAACAGCAGGTTTTTATTTTTTTTTTAAAGATTTTATTCATTTATTTGACAGAGAGAGAGACAGCGAGAGCAGGAACACAAGCAGGGGGAGTGGGAGAGGGAGAGGAAGGCCTCCTGCTGAGCAGGGAGCCCAATTGGGGCTCGATCCCAGAACCCTGGGATCATGACCTGAGCCAAAGGCAGATGCTTAATGACTGAGCCACCTAGGCACCCCATAAAACAGCAGATTTTGAAATTTATTGATTCCTTCTCCTGCTTTGTAATCTATTAATTTCTGCTTTCCATTTTTTACCTTTGATTTTTTTTCCCTAAATTCCTGAATGCCTGTTTAAAAGGTTTTTTTCACTTCTAGCTTCTAATATATATGTCTATGGCTTTATTTTCCTATGAAATCAGCTCTGGCCATCTTCCCTGAATCTTGAAATGCTGTATTTCATAATTACTATTACTTTTTAGTTATTATTCCGAATTTCTAGAATTTGCAATTTCAACTCCAATTTTCTCATCGACCCAGAAGTTATCTAAGAGGACAATTAAGAGTTTTTTCCCCATGATCAAATAATTGAATTACACTAATAAATATGATGTTGCTTATTGGTTTATAATAAATATTATCCATTATGCTACATGTGTTCATCAAGATCCTGGCAGTAAGCAGATGGCACATGGAAAAAAATGAACTAAACAGGATTGAATGAGGAAACTAAGCATGGGAGGTATGGGCTGGGTTGAAGGAACAACCAAAAAAAGATGATCAGGTGCCCAGGAACCAGCAGCAGTCGGAATACATTACTATCTCTCAGCCTATAGCACTGGGGTTGTGGAGGAACATAGCCACTCCCAGAACCACAGGGGTTGGACAGGAATGCAGAGAATAGTTACTCTAACCTCTCTTTCTCTATCTGCCAGTCTTCTGTGCACACAATCCAAAGACAGAGCACCCACCCCTACCCCCGGGAGCCCAGGAGATGCAGTTTGTAGAGCCACAGAAGGACACAGGATAGGAAAGGGAGGAGAAAAAAAATCTGGGAGCAAAGAGTGGGAATAACCAGCACCTCAAGTAAATATCATTCTACTCCCATTTAAACACCAGGAATAGATATAATTTCCATTAATGCTCTGTGGTCTGCTGGTGTGATGAATTGTACTTAGAGTTTATCTGATTTCAAAGCATCCTCACATTCCCAGAACCCTCGATGCATATTCTTTTCACTATACTTTTGAGTTGTTACCTCTCTATTTAGAATTTTTACATCTATATATATTATAAATGAGATTGGTCTACGATTTTCTTTCTTGAACGGCAATCGTCATAGTTTAGTATCAGGGTTATGCTTGCCTTGTGAAATGAATCAGAGGAGCTTTTCACATTTTTAAGTTCTGGAATAATTTACATAGCAAAGGAATTGTGTATTTGGTAAAAGATTTTTAAAAATTATTCAATCATTTCCTATCGAAACTGGTGGTTCTTCTTTCAGGTGATTCTTGGATAATTTTTCAGAGTCTTCCATAATTATTGATCTGTATGGGTTTTCTACTCTTTGAGTCAATTCTGGTCATTTGTAATTTCCTAAGAAACGGTGCTCTCATGGAGAGATTCATCTTCTCCTCCTAATTCATGTTTTATTCCCCCCCAACTTTGGGGGTTATGTGGTCCTGCTAAAGGGCCTTTGCATCTCCTGGGGAAGCCCATGGGATTGCTGGGACTGTAGTACAGAGAGATCCTCAAAGGTTGGTTAAAACAGTCAAAACTCTTAAGAGGGGTCCAGGCTCCTCTGCAGCTGTGACAAATGTCACACCCCGGGGAGTTGACCACAGGAGAATGTGCTTGACGTGACCGTCCAGAGTGATTCACCAGGCAATTGTGTGACCTCAGCACCTGTCTTCCCTGGAAACAAACCTTGCCAAGCTGTGGCTGTAATTTCGCCCTCTGGCTTAGCAAAAGCAACAAGGACATGCATGTGAGCGAGAGAAGGATGGGAGGGAGCCTCCGCATGAGTGGCCCTGCTCGGATGTGCTTTCCTCCTGGCCTTGGCTATGCCACTTTGGATACGTCATTGTGACTAACCTCACTGGGCTTCAGTTGCCTGATCAGAGAAATGACAGGCTCTGAGGCCGTAATAGATTTCTGATTCTATTAACAGATCCCCCCAGGTGTAAGCTTGGCACAAACAGGTTCATGTCACATCTCCAGTGCATTCTCTCTCTCTCTCTCTTTCTCTCTCTAATAAGAAACGATGTTCCTGCCTAAGTAGCAGTGTTTGAAATCTGCTTCCGGGGGAACCAAAGGATCTTTCTGTTCCCCATTTATCTCCCCTCTAGCCTGCCTTGCACTCAAAGGTCTCACATGCTGGGTTTAAGGCATCAACAGCCTGAGGGAGAACACTGTCCTGGAAAAGCAATCTTCTGAGTCCCAAACACCTCTGGATACACTAATGCAACCATTTAGCAAGGTTCTGGGGCAACAGGAGGTACCGACGGGGAGGGAGGGATCTAGTGCCTGGAATGTTGCAGGGGAAGGCCAGCTTGGAATGAGAAGGGAAGGGTGGGGAGGGATGCAATTAGCAGGCAGGGGACAACAATGGTGGCTTTGGGGCCCCTGGAGGTGAAGGTGGGAAGCAACACAAATTAGCCTGCAGGAGTTTGAGGAATGGGAAGCATGGAAGACTCTGGCAACGTTAGCATGAATAGCGTGGTCTTTGGATGCCAGCCAAGTTGGGTTTCCATCCCAGTTCTGTGACTCACTACTGAGTTACTGAACTTCCGAGAGTCTTTTTCTTCTTCTGCAAAATGGGAATAATAATGGCTATGGTTAGGGCCAATGGGAGAGTTAGGTGAGATAATGTTTGAAAAGTATTTCAACACAATGTCTGGTGTGAGTGAGGATTCAATCTATATGTCTATTATTACAGTAATTCCCACTTTGCCACCATCCTTCTCTAGAAGCCATTTTAATTAATATACTTAATTACATTTTTGCATTCTTGCCAAGCACCGTGCTGGTCACTCTTGGGTTACAAGGAAGAATGTGGCGCATTCCCTGCCTTCTGACAGGTTCCAGTCCAATGGAATAGACAGATCTGTACACAACCTGGTGAAATACAAAGCAAAGCACACATAAGAAGCAAACAGAAGTGCCCCAGCCCAGTACCATGTACCAGTCACTGTCAAGATTGACTTTTTAAACCTCACCATAGCCCCATGAGATGGAGGTTCTTGCCATCCCCATTTTACAGATGAAGAAACTGGGGCACGGAGAGGTGAAGAACATGTCCAGGGTCACAAAGCAAAAAACTGACCCCATGCTGTCCTTTCCGGTGCCGCCAGAGCTGCCTCTCTCAATAGCAAAGCTGGAGGTTACGTGTCTGCCCCACAACCGAAAACCCTTTGCTTTCCCATTCTCTCCCACAGCTACTTTTCAGAGAAAGAACTGTTTCAGAAGGTGAAGAATTCTGGGTGAGCTTTCCAGGTTGAGGACAGAGCTGGAGTATAAGCACGGGATCTGAAGGACTGTGTTCTGGGAAGAGCATGAGGATTCTCTCAGCTAAAGAGCAGATGAAATTAGTGAATAAATGACAGTGGCTTGGCTTCCCACACCATGACACGCCTCAAACCTCAGGAAAGGAAGAAGCCGGAACGGCAACACTTTATCCACTTCAGACGGAAAGGCAGGCAAAGAGTGGCCATTCCAGCATCAGGGGCTCCCCCGTCATCACAGAGTCCCCGGAGCTAGAAAGCAAATCCCTGCTCTAAACCTGCTGCTCTCCTCGGGTTCTCTACCTCTTCAGATGCCCCCACCATCCAGCCTCTTGCTGGGCAGAAACCTGGGAGTCGTCTTCAACTCATTTCTCCTTCTACTTTCCCAGGTCTATTTCCTAGGTATTTAAAACAAAATGTTTTAATTTTGCAACTGCCTCCTGTGTTAGCCTAGGCTCTTCAAGGAGCTGACACCAAGGATTTCAATGAAGGAGGATGTCTGTGAGAGGAAACATGGAGGAAGCCAGGGAAGGTCAGGCGAGCCGGCAGACCATGACGCAGTCTGACCCTGAGTGAGGGAGAAGGGAAGGCAGGCTTGCTGGAAGTGCCCCACCCTGTTCTGTAGCGTAAGAAAGTTTCCACAAAGCCATTATTGGGTATTCAGGGTCCCTCAGAATACTCCTGTGTATGTATTACTGCCACCCTCAACAGTTGGTGGAGAGCAGTCCGTGGGAAGCATGGTTCAACACAAGCATGGGTTTCCGAACCCAGGAGCCAGGCCTGTGGTCAATTATGTTCCCTGCAATTTGGAGATTCGTGAGGACAGACACCCGGCTTTTCAGCAACTCTACCATCCTGGCTCAGTTCAGACCCTACTGTTCCCCGGAGGATTGCACTAGACCTCCAGCTGGTCTCCCTGGTGCTAATCTTTATCCAACCCCCCCAAACCTTTTTCCACACCACAGTCAGAAAGACCTTTCTAGAACACAAATCTCACATGCCAGGCCTCTGCTAAGAGCCTTCAATAATGATTTTTGCCAATTCCCTTGAAATCTATAAGTGGAGCTCTTGCTTTGAATAAGAGATTGATTGAACATCTAATCAAACAAGATATCCTTGAACTAGTAACACAGGCATTATCCCAGCACTCAGACCTCTGGGTGAGGTAGGATTCTATGGAGACTAAAAATACAATCTAACTTAGACACTTAAGCATCACTTTTGCGGAAAGTCAGTGAATCTCCTGTTGATCTTGTTGGGGAATTAAAACCCCTGTAAAATGTGACTTTGCTAGGCTTATCACCAGCTGGTTATTAATGATAACACAGCAAAACACAATCGAACTCAAGAAACTGCATTTGGAGTTCTTCTTTTGGAAATTTGACAACCTCGGGATTTTCCAGCACTTTAGGGACAGGTTGCCATCTAGGATTCAGAGGTAGTACCAGCTTTTGAAAACGGCATTAATTGATCCCACTTAATCATGAGGTATACCAATAATTAGCCATGGAAAGACTAGAGGAAGCTCTTGCCATAAAACATGTGACTGGTAGTGTGGCTCCCATTATTCACTCCTTAGGAACACAATGTAAACATGTGCTTTCATCTCGTAGTTTTATATACGTGTGTGTGTGTGTGTGTGTGTGTAGTTTCTGATCCTCTGGAGAACCCTGCCTAATACACAGGCCAAGGAGTTTCCTTGGGCTTTCTCTCAGACCTACAGCTGGGGAGGAGGGAAAGATAAACCCAAGAGACAGACCCACAGAGGGGAAGTTTGTGTCTCACTAGGGCCCACACCTGATCTGCCTACATTCACACACTGAGGCTGTGCCAGGACAGAGGGACCCTCCCAAGTAGGCATTAGACAGTGAAGTGTTTGCACCCCAGAGTTCTATGGCCTATTTGATACTAGATCCACCTTACTGAGATGCCCAGAGTCACCAAGATGTCCTGTGCTGGATATTTTCCATTTGACCCTTTAGATCCAATCCCCTCCTGTCTACACCAGCCCCAAGAAGCTGATCGTTTTAAGCCACATTTGAGAGGTTCTCTCTCCTCCAGGATGCCAGTTGGGTTCAGCCTCTCACACAAAGGTCGTTGCTCAGCAGGCAGCCCTCCCCATGGAACTTCTCTGTCTCTAGGTTCTGAAACCACTCCCTCTCCTTGCTCCTTTTATGGATTGTAACTGTACCCTGCTATTTCTAACTCCAGAGTACTTCCCATCATCCTTTGTGGTCTCCTGGGACTGTCTGCACCTTTGTAAATAATATCTTCTTGAAACTTTTTTCAAATTCCTCAATTTAAGTGAGTCATCTCTTCTCTGACAAGACCCTGGCTGATGTACCACCTTCATTAGGGTTGCCAGATTTAACAAAACAAAAATACAGGATGCTCAGCTGAAACTGAATTTCAGATATGTAACAAATTTCTTTTTAAGTATAAGCAGGGACCAATATTCATTGTTTATCTGAAATTCAATTTTAACTGGGCATCCTGTATTTTAACAGGCAATTCTAGCCTTCACCATCAACTATGAAAATATCTTGGGGATCCTGGTGAACTTCCGCTGATCCCTGAAAGAAACAAGGTTAATGACAGCCTCAGAATATTAATACCCATGTTGCAGATACGGTCCTAATTTGAAGGACTGGTCTCTGAATTGTGTGCGCGCGCGTGTGTGTGTGTGTGTGTAAAGAGAGAACAAGGGAAAATAATGGGAAAAAAGCCTGGAAAGGAAGGATGGGGCTGGTTCACCAAGAACTTAAATCTAGTGAAGACAACCTGGAGCCTCACCATTCTATGACTTTCTCAAACCCTCGTATACTCAATAAGAGTTCAGATCCTCCTACATATTATCCAGATTTTCTTATATATCTTTTATGGTTGAATCTGATGAATCTGGCTCTCCAAGTTTGTTTTGTCTTTTTAAAAAATCTCCTGAGATTTATATCAAAGGATACAACTGGACTCTGGGAATCTTACTAGTCCTACTAACTTTAAGCCACATTTGGATATAATTTCATGTTCAATTTGTAGAACAGATTCTTGATAATAAGATGAAATAAAAAGATTCAATCTAATTCCCCTTTTTCTTATAGTTTTCTTGCAAGGACAAAAAGAAAGAAAAAAAGAGCAAGAAGGCAAGTACAAGGAGTTTTGAAAGCTCAAATTAAGTGAGCTGGAAAAAATTGAAAAGTTGTGGCTCTCGTAATCTATGGCAGAAAAAATAGAAACATTATGTAATCACCAAATAAATTATTATTTTTCACAGCCTCTAGCTATTATAATTTCACTGGATACCTTATAAGCAATTATTATTCTGGGAGATACTCCAAGGCTTGTTCCGGGATTTCACAAAGCAAAAGTTGCCACAAGTCTGAAAAGTGTTTGATGAAGTATTATTGTAACTGCCTTTTCAGTCTTTGACGAGGGGAGGCAACTGTGTGGGTGTGTGGGAAAAGGGAAAGTGGCTGTCACGTGGGCAACAAGCATAAACAGCTCTTTGTGTTTTTTGAGTTGGAATTAAAAAGAAAACAACTTAGTTTTCCTGCCTTCCATGGCTCTGAAACAGAGACTTCATGAATCGTTTTCAGCAGTGACTTCTGGTTTCATTGTGGCTGGTGGCAGACACCATAGTCAGTCCCTCTTAAGCCAAAGCCTAGAAATGATAGAAAATGTAAGAATAGGTTACATATCTATATAAACACTCTCGAAAATAAGAAGAGGAGCTCTCGATGGACAAAAAGCTATGAGAAACTCATAACGACGGAAAGCGGAGAGGAGCCTATTGAACAGGAAGAGGCAGTGAGGAGCACGTGAGACAGTATGGCCGTGGAAAGGCAGCCCAGTGATGAGGATCTGTGTGCTGGAGTTCAGGAGCTGGAAGGGGCCCTGGGCAACCCATAGCATCACTAGTTGGGGTCCCGCAGTGGAGCAACCACGTGGTGTACCCTGGGCACCCCTCACCACCAGGCAGTTCAGTCCTGCCTGAAGTGTGAGTGTAGTCGCTCAGAGCAGACAGTCAGACCACCAGGCCATTGTCACCAGACGTGGCCACAACATGATGTCAGGTCTTGTGAGGTGTGTGATTATCTAGCCCCTACCGCAAAGCACCCAGAGATTCCCCCCGGGGGGGGGGCCTCAACCTGTGCGTGGACACGGGTTTGTCTGTGAAGTCCGACTCCTCATAATAATCTTGAATCTCTATCTATCAAAATTCCTTCTGTGTGCCTCCTGGCTTTATGCAGTCTAGGTCGGGGCATTCAAAACAATGTTAACCAAACCCAGGCTGAAGGCAGAGCCTGTTGGTAATCCACTACCAACCAACATTTCTCCAGGTTAATATGGAGCATGAATCAGGGCTTTTTGAGCAAAGGTCAAATCAGCTGCTAGTGCACTTCACTTGTAAACGTTTTTGCTTAACCCACTAACTAGCTGTGTGAACTTGAAAGAGTCACTCAGTCACTCTGAGCCTCAATGTCCTCTTCCACCCTTACAGGATTAATATGGGGACCAAATAGGAGAACACGCCTTGCACAATGATTAGAACACAGAAAGCATTCAATAATTGTTTCGTGTTTTTTTTTTTTCAGCATTTGGGGTAGCCAAGGGTTTTCCTGACATTGAGTCTTACTGAGGTCCTCCTGCCCTTTACCTTACTTTTCTCATAGTCCTTGACTGTGTCCCCTTTTCTTTAGAGTACAATTAATCTGAGAGCCTCATTACTGGCACATTCCTCTCTGGAAATGCCTCTTTCTTGGATTGTTATAATTCTGTTTTTAAAGTCCCCATTTTGTCTTATATCATATCACCATTCAGATATTCTAGCCACAGGATGGTGCCTATTTTTGTGGCATTTTAGAAATCTGCCTTCTGGGCGCCTGGGTGGCTCAGTTGGTTAAGCGACTGCCTTCAGCTCAGGTCATGATCCTGGAGTCCCTGGATCGAGTCCCGCATCGGGCTCCCTGCTCGGCAGGGAGTCTGCTTCTCCCTCTGACCCTCCCCCCTCTCCTGTGCTCTCTCTCTCTCTCTCATTCTCTCTGTCTCAAATAAATAAATAAAATCTTTAAAAAAAAAAAAAAAAGAAATCTGCCTTCTGATGTCTAGAATCCATTTTCTTACCATACCCAATACTTCACTGATGAATCCCAGGGTAAAATGGTCACTTTATACAAAGCTTTTCTCTCTTCCATTTTGCCGGCTAGTTTGGTGGTGGTGGTCAGACCCATTCCAGAATAATTTTTCTCCCCTTGCAGCCTTCCCTGGCTTGCTGGGAGTTGAAGGTGTCAGCAGGGCACATTAGGAATGTGCTGTGCTTTCAGCAAAATGGGGCTTGCTGCAGGAATCTGGAGAGCTGACACTCCAGCCCAGCCCCATCACTAAAACCCCTGACACGAGACAGATTGTCCTTCCCAGCTTCTAGCCTCACTGGAATAGTCTCCACTGAGCTTCTCCACTTGGATCTGTGAGTTTCTGGGTCACCCTATTCTGCAGAGTGATTCTGTTGCCATTCTTTTGAACATGGCACCCTTCTGCTTGTATTTCAGATGCGTTATTTACCAGGCCTGAGTGTGCTTTGAGACTATTTTTCCCTTTTCATGTTAAAATTCTTGGTGACTTTGATTTTATTCTTCCCTCCCACTGTCAAGACTCATCAAGTTCCCTCTTTATCAAGGAAGCGAGTCATATGAAACCTTCCTTCTTTTCTTCATGAAGCGCCTTCCATCCCTAGCCAGGAACCCTCCACCTTGCCATCAAAGGCCCCAGTCCGGGAAAAATCACCTTCTCCTTGCTGATGTGGAGCCAGCTGTTCACACCCCACAGCCTCCACTTGTTCCTTAGGTTCAACAGTGAGAGCAGAAATGAAAATGCTGAGTCTTCAACCTTGCCGTTATTCAGACTCCAAGGCACAGCCCACATTAACACTGAGAGGATCCACATGAATCTGCAGAATGGGGGCAGCCTTTTTTGGCAGACCTCCCATTAAATCATACCTAGCAGACCCTGTGGGGCCACCATATTGCCTCAACCTCACCATTGCCCCACACACCGATGGTTTTTTACTGGGAGCACCTGCAACTCTTTCCCTGAGAACTTGGATCAGTCCATGTGGCAACAGGCTAGAAGAGCTTGGAACCTCCAAAGGCAGCCATTGGCCAACAACAGACCCCAGCTTCCCTGTTCATTAGACAGAACATCTCTGAGTCCTGCTCCACACTCTATCCCAAAGATCCCGAGACAGACTCACCCCCAACTGCCCACAGCAGTAACCTGCTCAGAAAGAATAACTTTTATTTGCCTCCCTGTCTTACTTCTCCATTTTTCTACAATTCCAAGTCAACGACTTGCATTCAAATCAGTTTCAGGGTCTGCTTCTGGGAAACCCAGCCAAAGACAGGAGCCCACTTGTGACATGTCCTCACATCTGCCTTGGTGCACACCAAGCAAGTTTGAACAGGTGTATACCTTGTTGGTTTCCTATTGCTGGTGTAACAAATCACATAAACTTTCCAGCTTAGAACAGCACAAATTTATTATCTTATAGTTCCGTAGGTCTGAGGTCTCACTGGGCTAAACACAAGGTGTTGGCAGGGCTATGTTCCTTTCAGAGGCTCTAGGAAAAAAATCTATTTACTTGCCTTTTCCAGCTTCCAGAAGTTGCCTGCATTCCTTGGCTCACGGCTTCTTCTTCCATCAGCAAAGCTAGCGTCATAGCATATTCAAATCTCTTTCTCTCTCTCTGTCTCTCTGTCTCTGTATCTCTCCCTCCCTCCTTCTCTCTGAAAATCTTGCCTCTTTTACATAAGGCCCCTTGTCATTACATTGGGCCATCCAGATATTCCAGGATAATCGATCATTTCATCTCAAGGTCCTTAACTCAATCACATCTGCAAAGTCTCTTTGCCATTCAAGGTATCATATTTGCAGACTTGGGGAATTAAAACATAGATATCTTTGGGGGCCATTATTTCACTTATCACAGATATTCAAAGGCCCAAATCACAATTCTGAATCAGGAACTGTTGCCATCATGGTCCATGTGAAATGTAGAACACATGAATGAGTTTGACACAGAAAGGCAGTTTCAATTAGGCCTTCCTGCAGGGACACATGTCCTTCCACCGAAAAAAAAATTTTTATTTAAATCTTGTCTTTCTAGACTTTCAAAGATAA
>NW_022589713.1:43647406-44048792 GCF_004348235.1 Phoca vitulina
AAGAAAGGAAGGGAGAGAAAGGAAGGAAGAAAGGAAAAAACGCAGACCTTGGAGATGGTGGAATCCAAGCACAGGTGGGCACAGGTCTTCAGGGCTCACAGGTGGGCACAGGCGGATGCATCCATGCATTAAGCCTCTGGGGAAGAGAACCAAAGCCTTCTCTTTGTGCCTTTCACAGAAAGAGAGTTAGGCAGAAGGGATTGTTCCTCCCCAGCTCCCTGCCTGGCAGTGGCATGAACAAGAACCAGCACCGATTTACAGCTTGGAAAGAGAGGAAGAGGCGAGAGCTGGGGGAGGGGAGGCATGCAGGCTCAGCAGCGGGAGGGAGCAGTGCTGAAAACCTGCTCAGTCTTCAATAATTCAAATTCGCCTGCAATCTGTCTTCTCAGGAGCCAGCAGTGTTTGATCCTGTGCTGCTGTTTTGAGCCCCCTGTCACTCCAGGCCTCCTTGCCTCTCTCCCCGGTTAGCTACACAGTGGCCTCTGCCTATGTATGGAGCTTTGCAGCAAGTGTTGAGAGCAGAATGTTCCACTGCCTCTTCAGTAGCACAGGATCACAAAGAACCCTCCTTCCTGGCCCCTGGGGCACTGCTCTTGCCTAGCTCATGCCAAGCAGAAACATGCATGTCCAAGTGCATTAGTGCCCCGACCCATGTCTTCACCTAAATCCCCAACCACAAGTGGCAGATGGGGACTATATTCCAACTTGCCCAGAATAAGGCTGGCGTGGCTTGGTAAAGGTAGCTTTCTGAGGCTCAATTTCCTCACCTAAAAATGGAATGATCCAGTCTGGATGCAGGGTTGTTGAAAGGTTTAAATAAAATGCTGTAGTCAAAAATTCCCTTGATAAGTTCTTTTCACCTCTTGAAACTATATGTTTATTTTGACTAGTTCTCCATTTATAAAGTGGTAGAGAAACAAAAATACATTAAGTACATAATTTAGGCTCAGGAAATTGACCTTTGGCTCAATTAGCTCTTCTAGGCTTTAGGGATGCTGGGATAACCTGTCTAATTACCACACTCTCTCTATTGCAGGTGATCCTCAGAGGATTTAAAAACAATTCTGTCTTCCTGCTGGTGAATCTCTGCCTCTCCTCTCAGAGGAGAATTAACTTCATTAACTGAGTCAGGAACTTAGAACAATGGGGACTTGTGTGCAGCTGGTCATGTGGCAAGGCAGAGGAGAGATCCAATCAGGATCTTCAAGCACGTGAAGGAATGTAACCCAGAAGATGAAAAAGATTGCTCACCTTAGCACCTCATAGTCTTCTGGACTGACTGTGTCCAGGACACAGATTTGCTACTCTCTCTGGCCCAATGAACAGAACTGGGACCTACAGGTAGAAATGGCAGGAAAGGCAGATTTCTGTTTGGCCCAAGGAAAGATTTTCTAGCATCTAAAGATGTCTTATAATGGAGGGCTTCCTTTGGAAAGTAGTAGTTGGCCTTCCACATTGCTAGGACTGTTCACTCAACAGTGGTTTAGACATCCAAGCCTTGCCTGCCCCCTCCCCACAATCTTTTCTAGGAGGTGCTATTATACCCAACTCTACTATATTTTGATGGTTGTCTTAAACTGCTAAGTTTTGAGGTCATTTGATACACAGCAAAGCTAACTGATAGGGTTTCCAAACAATTTACCCACATCCAAGTTAACAACATAATCCCTGTCCATCTCAGGACTTGAGGAATTTTAAATTTGATTATACTCATTTCTGAGCTCAACATCTATCACCCAAGGTTTTGAACTCACGTGAAATTACACTTGTTCTTTTTTGGTATTGAAACCTTCACATCCTCCCATCATTTGTTTCTCACCCCAGGCATGACTTGGCTTCCTTCTCTATGCAGCCTAGACCCTGAGGTTTGATTGTCCTCCCTTCCTGGGGGTCATGGTCAACAGAGTCCTGGCCCCTGATTTTTCTGCACTTCTGTTGAATCCAAGCTCTCTCCACTAACCTCCATCCTGGTGTAGGGCCTCTTGGCTACCAGCCTGCCCCAAGGCAAGCACTCTATCCTGGTGAGTCCTCATCCCTGCTGGACTCTGATCTGAGACACTATAGGGGTCTTTAGGCTTAGGAAAGACATAAAACATTAGAGCTTGAGGGACCTTCAGAGACTCATGCAGACCGTAGGGTCCACAGTGGGGAAGAGTTTTGGCACGTGACTGGTCCAGTCTCTTACCATAGAGCCCAAGAGGCTTACAAGCACTGACCAGCTCACATGTTCACTTCTAGTCCAAGTACCCATGCTCAGAGTTTTAAGGTACATGGAACAGCCCCTTCCAGGCAGGGATTCTGGGTAAAGCAGGCAATGGACACATCCTCATCTGACCCAAAGGCAGTATATCCATAGGCTAGCCAAATCAGATTTTCTTCTCAAAGATGTGAACTGAGATACATAGAGATTATGGTTAGCAAGGATGGATACCTCTGCCCCCTAAAAAAAGATCATGGTGTAGAGAGAGACCAGTGGAAGTCAAGTGGGATTTCAGTAATATTTACAAGTCAGGTACATTCATGGGTTAAGAAGTATTCATTCAAGGAGATTTATCATTATGAAGGCAAACATGAAGATTTATGCAAGTTTGTTTGCTTTTACTAGTCTGGACAGCAGAAAGCCCTGTCCTTGGGCCACCCCACCCTCACCCGAGACTAGCATTTTGGTAAGATGGTTTTTCTTGTTTTTTTTAAAGATTTTATTTATTCATTTGAGACACAGAGATACAGAGAGAGAGAGCATGAGCAGGGAGAGAGGCAGAGGGAGAAGGAGAAGCAGGCTCCCTGCTGAGCCAGGAGCCCGATGTGGAGCTCGATTCCAGGACGCTGGAATCGTGACCTGAGCCGAAGGCAGATGCTTAACCATCTGAGCCACCCAGGTGCCCCATTGGTAGGGTGTTTTAAATTCTGCTACTTTGAAATGGCAATAAACCAGTTTCTAATTTCAAAAACTCTAGCCTGCCTGTGAATTGAGTGAGGAATGGTGGAATCTGTCTAAGGAGCTCGACAGTTTAATGCATTTTGCCATGGAGATTACAGCTATTGCGGCATGGGGAAAGGGGCTGGCTTGAAAAGGGACGAGTGCTCATTGAGCATTCTGTTCAGGCAACTGCCCATTATCCAGGGGGTGGATGATCCAGTTTGGGGATTTTTCATGCCTCTGGCTTCTCCTCCCTTCTACTGTCTGCCCTTTGGCCACATTACAGATCAAATTAGCATGTCTTTGAGAGGATAGAAGGGGAAGGGACAGGTAGAATTCAAATTGGTCAATTTTGCAGCTTGTCTGCTCTTCTAATACATGAGATCAAAACCAAAGGCTAACGTGGGGTTTTGGATTATCATTGGGTTATACTGAATCTATACCAGACCTCCTCTCCATCACTAAAGAAATTGGAGTCTGATGAGAACTCACTGTATTTCATATGGATGTCAAGGCTCAGCATACAGCGGCTTGTCCAGAATCCCAAACACATTCATGTTAGAAATTGAGAGCTGGAAGGGGCCTCCAAGATGATCCAGCCTTGGAAAATCGAGGCTCAGGGATTTGAAGTGCAGTGCCCAAGGTCACACTATGTGATGACCACCAGTGGCTAGTGGACAACTTGCAAGGGGAGCAGAAACCAGTTAACTTCAAAATTACATAACTGTGGCTGGTCGATACGTGAAATACTGATGAAACGGGTTTTCTTTTGAACCCCCCCCCCCGATAACTCTTTGTTGGGACTCTCCAGCCACTAGAAACTAAAATCAAGACCATCCATTGTTTCGGAGATACCCCCAGCATGGGGAGCAAAACCCCTAACCCCAGAGTTGCTAAAGAACACAGCTCTCGGTTTGAGACTGGATATACTGATGCAAAGAGGTGCCAGGAGACAAAACCAGGTTCTCCTTCTGCCTGAATAGAGGACAGCAGAGTTTAAAGATCCAGAATGAGAAGCCATGTATCCCACTGTATATATATACACACTCATCACCATTATCATCATCACCATCGGAGTAAGGAGCAAGATATAGAAGAGGGTTTCTCGGGCGCCTGGGTGGCTCAGTTGGTTAAGCGACTGCCTTCAGCTCAGGTCATGATCCTGGAGTCCCTGGATCGAGTTCCGCATCGGGCTCCCTGCTCAGCAGGGAGTCTGCTTCTCCCTCTGACCCTCCCCCCTCTCATGTGCTCTCTCTCATTCTCTCTCTCTCAAATAAATAAATAAAATCTTTAAAAAAAAAAAAAAAAGAAGAGGGTTTCTCCATGAGGTTTGGGGAATCCTGAGAGAGGAGAGAAAGGCCTTTTGTTTCTCTTCTGGGGGTTTCTAAAGGTGGTGGTCTCACTCAGCTAGCTAGCTGGAGCCAGCAGAATGGAAGGGAGCCGATGTGGGGGAGAGGAAGGAGACCGGCAGCACTTTCCCCAGCCCCGGTGTGGTGTGAAAAAGATTTCGATGGGACCGTACCCCCCAGTGGCAAGAGCCAGCATGCTGCCTTGGAAGTTGCCCGTGAAGGAGGTAATTCAAGGAGACATACACCAAAAGGGGATGCAGCTTGTATGGTGAGGGCCAAAGGGAAGCATGGCTGATTTGGTTCTAAGGGAGCTTTTTGGAGACCAGACCACCCTCTGGCCACACCCAGAGTATGAATCACCTGAGTAACAGGAGTCGGTAGGGCTGCCTGTGCCCGGCCCACCTGTACGGAGTTGCTGGCCACCACCCTCCAGGCGGGCACCCAAGGCAGGAGAGGACAAGGCGGCTGCTCCCTCCCAGCACATAGCTGTCACCACAGACCCCCACCCACCGCCCACGCCCAGGGGCTTAGTCGGAACCGGAAGGGGCAAGAAATCCCACAGTATCATTTGGACTGTGTCGTGACCAAACTGCAAAATACAGATCCTGAGTGGACCCTAGAAATGACTGGAATCACGGCAATGAACTAGAAGTTTCCTGCTGCCCAGTGGTCCTGGGGCTTAATGAATAGAGGGAAAGACAAGGAGCTCCGTTGCTGTACTTGATTCCCCAGGGAGCTGTTGTAACTGTGACCTTCTATACCCATAATGCTCTCGATGGAGGGGCAGCTGTCTTCTGTCTCCTGAAGGCGAAGGAAGAGGCTATGGCCTCAAATTATAGCTGAAGGAATGGCAGTAGCACCCAGGAGGGCTCCAACGACAAACGGGTAAGGGGAAGCCCGCACTGAGTGAGCACCTAAGATGTCCCCACCCGGTGGTTAGCACCTCCACCATCCTTTGCCCCCCTGTCCTTAGAAAGTCTCCAAAAGGAGGAAACACAATTCCTCGTTTCAGAGAAACAGCTAGGATGTAGCAACCTGGAGTCCTACATGGCCCACCTCCAAGATACCAGCCTCCCTTCTTCTTAAGCCAAGGCGCCTCCTGGCAGAGTATCTCAGAGAAGCTGAGGAGGATCCTCAGTCCCAGGCCTCATCCCGTCTCACATCCCCTCCCCACAGGTGCCTCAAGAGTAGGGGAGTCAGCAGCTGAGCACACAGATGCAGCCCTGTCTGGGAACAGGGAGCCCAAGGGGGATGCAGCGGTGGCCTTTGGAAGGGTCAGTGACAACTGTGTAATCGGGGAAGCGCCTTGTCCAATTGGAAGTCCACCCTCCCTTTGAACTGTGCACAACCCCCCTCCCCAGTCTGGGTTGTGTTTTTTCCCTTGGCCAATCACACCATCGCACCGGGAGGGCAGCTTGCTGAGTGTGACAGTGTTGACACAGCAGTCGCGGGACACGTTCCGGGAAAGCAGGCCCCAGCATGTGAGATGAATTTTCTCTGAACCGTGTGGTTTCCAGTGTGTCAGAGAAACAAACTCGGAGAAGTCTGTTTGGCTTGTGTGCCTGCGGAGACCCCCTTCCGGAGTTGAAGATGCACTTGGCCTTAGCCCCTGTTGCTTTAAAACAAAACAAAACAGAAAGTCCTTCCTGTGTCTGGCTCCCTGAAACCTGAAGCTGGCACAAGCAGCTCTTTCAAGTGGCAGCCCCACTGGCCATGTGACCGCGTCTTTGTGCCCGAGCGAGCGAACGAGGCCAGGGGAAGCTGCCTCTGTTCGGTGTCGCCCAGCCCTTGGCCTTCTCCCCCGGCCCGTCTGCCTCCAGGCGCTTGGCTACCCCTCTTCCACCCAAACAGCCCAGTTCCTGTTCCCAAAATAGCTACGCGGAGGAAACCGCTGAGACCTGGGGCCCCCGCAGGGGTGAATGCTGCGCGCGGACCCGGCTGCAGGGGGCGTGGCTGCCGCCGGCCGCGCAATTCACCAGCCGCCTGGCGGGGCTGCAGCTCCGCAGCCCGCGGGGCCGCCGGGAGTGCCCGCAGCGCGCCTCCTCGGGTTACGCCCACCGAAACTTCTGTTTTTCCTATAAGAGCGAGGCAGGCAGCAGCCTGAGTATTACAGCTTTCATTGCTTTTCCGTCCCTTAGGAAAGGCGCTTACGCTTCCCGGCGTTTGACCTCCAGATGAACTGACCAGTAAGTCCTCCCCTCTTAGCAGGGACTGTGACTCCCGAACAATGGACGCACCCCAGCTGGAACTTCCGGATCCCCACGTCCCACCTTCCCATCATAGGCAGCTAAAGAAGCCCCCTCGGTTTGTTGCCAGAGAGCGTGGTCTCCGCTTCTTCCTGCTGGGGGGAGGTGGGGGAGGGGAGCCAGGAGGAGGGGCTGGTCCTGGGAGGGTTCAGCCTGAGTTCTGGGTGATGAAGCCCCTGCATGTAGGCCACTCCTCTTGATTTCCATTCATGTCCTGTAAAGTGCAATGAGCCAGTGCTCCAGGCAGTGGTTCCCAGCCCCAGCTGCACACTGGGGTCACCTGGGCAGCTCCTAATAACCCTTTACCCCTGCCCCCCCCGCCCCGACCTAGGAAATCAGCGTCTCTGGGCGGTGGGACCAGGCATTGGTGGTTTGTTTTTTTTTTAACTCCGCGTGTGGTTCCAGTGTGCAGCCAAGTTTGAGAACCACTTGCTTAGCGTTCCTTCTCAAACTCTTAACATATAAGAACCACCTGGGATCTTGTTAAAAATAAATAAGTAAGTATGTCCGATTCAGCGGGTTCTGTAGCTCTAACAAGGGATGCTGCCGCCACTGGTCCATAAAACACACTTCTAGTAACCTAGCTTTAGGAGACCTAAAGAGTCTCTAATAACAGCCTGGACTTCTCCCTGGTTGATTTGACAGGAGCAATGAGGAGATGAGATGGGGAGTCAATAGACTTTCAGGCTGCTAGATCTGGAAGGGATTGCTGGGCTGGAAGCCGCGTCTGTCATCTGGAAAATCTCTTTGGGGGAAGAGACAGTTGACAGGCAGTAGGAGGGTGACTGAATTTGGGGTGGAGTAAAATATAACGGTAAGCCTCAGCTGTCCAAGACGGGATGAGAGAAATGGCAGGGTTAGGGGTCACCTGAGCCCAATGGTGGTGACTCTCGTCTCAGTGCTGAGGCAGCTGAGTGACATAAGCCCTGGTGGGGACCATCAAAACCCATCTGGCTGAGCGGGGTGATGGGGTCCCAGCTTGCTTAAGCAACGGGAGGGATGAGGCAGAGGTGTCTGCTTGGCTCGGGGTCTCAGCGTCTCAGATAGCACTGGCGTGCTCTCCCGATAACAGGGAAAGCCTCTTCGCTGCCTGTTCCCCTCTGGTTGCCTTAGGAAGTAAAAGTAGCATCAGAACCTTAGGAGAGGCTTCTCCAAGTTACAGGGCCACAACATGCAGAGCCTTTGAGCCTTCCCTAGCTCAATCCCTGAGTCAGGAGGGCTGAAGCAATAAGGTAGCAACACAGGTGGGATTCGGGACTCCCCAAACTTCACTTTCCATTGGTGAAAGGGGGGTAACAAAAGTATCCACCTTGATGGATTATTGTGAAAATTAAATGAGATACTATGTGTGAAAGCACATAGTACATGCTCAATAAATGCTAGCTCCTATTATAATAATAATAGTTATTATTAAAATAGTACCATTCATCTCATAGGATGTGCAAACACCTATCATAATGCTTCACCTACACTAGATGTGCAATAAACACTTGCTAAATCTAAGCAGAAGCTAGGTGAGTTTTTCTGCTATGCCCCCCCCTTCTTTTTTAGGGTAATCCATCAGCTTTGAGTCAGTTTCCATCCACCCCTGACTCAGGCTTCTTGGCCTCAGCCCTAAACCTGCTCCCTAATTCCCATCCAGATGCACAGACAGCGTGGTCTGGGAAGCAGGCAGAGAAAGTTTGGAATGCACGTTTTCCCTGAGGAAGTGCGGCCAGCAGGTCTGCCTGCTTCCCAGAGGAGAGGTCTTACTGGTGGGAGTCAGAGGAAAATGTAGACATGGGAAGGGAACACGTACAGAGACCCCACCAGTGAATGACAAAGGAAGAAAGAGGAGGGAATCATCCCCACCTTGAGATGAAACCATCCCCATGCACCACATCCTTGCCCTCAGAGAATGGTTTTAGGAATCACTCCTTCATTGCTGGAAGTTTCTGCCTCTCCTAGGACTCAGAAGACCAAGTCTGGGGGGACTTCAGCATCCATCAGCCTCATGGTGTCCCCTTGACTTTAAATGCAGAGGGAGACCCTAGAGAGAG
The DNA here is from genome assembly GCF_004348235.1 of Phoca vitulina. Taxonomy (NCBI): domain Eukaryota; kingdom Metazoa; phylum Chordata; class Mammalia; order Carnivora; family Phocidae; genus Phoca; species Phoca vitulina. The sequence continues at coordinate 43,655,961 of NW_022589713.1, forward strand.
GATGGGGCTCAGGAAGAGCCACGTGCAGCCAAGTGACATCACAGATCACAGAGCCTGTAGTGTCCCCGCTCAGATAAGTACGTGCAGGAGGGATCTGCTTTCTGCCAAGCTCCATCTCTGTCTGGCTCAAGACATTCGGGGGTGGGAAGCAGGGGGCAGACTTCTGGAGACCACAGACCCTCGAGGGAGGGAAGCCATCTGAAGAGCAGTCAGCTTGGCCTGTGGTGACTTTCTCTGGGATTGGTCCCACCCAGCCCCACGGACTCAGGTCTGTCCTGACAGACAGGGCACCGTGAGTGGGAGGGAAAAGGGCTGCTGACTGAGGAGTTGGGAAGTGCTGGAGCCAGAGCAGCCCAGATCTGGCATTCTCGGGCTCCATGTGAGTTAGCAGCGTGAGACACCCTACTCTCCTCCGCGGTGCATTTTGTCAAGTGGAGACTCTAGCATTTTCTTTGTCTAGGCTTGCGGTGGGATGGAAGCACAGACTGGCAGGGGTGGAGATGTGCAACAGGTATGGCCATGCCCAGGACAGGTGGCAGTGACCCGTGGGAGGGCAGGATGGAGGTGCCCACAATGCATCAGAGTGCCCTCTAGATGTAGGAGCTGTGACCGGAGAAACCCCAGTGCTCAGTGAGACGGAAGGACAGAGGTGCCCCACAGAGGCAGCATTTGGAGCCAAGGGCCAGCAAAAGAGGCTGGGAGCCTGAGGACACCATGTGGTGGCTGAGTGGACTTGGGCTTGAGCTCCCAGCAGACTCCCAGAAACACAGTACAGGAGGCTCTGCCAGGAGCTGAAGACTTGCATTGGCTGGTGGTGAGTGGACTGACTACTGTCCAAGTCATCTGGGTTTTAACCTAGCCTGCCCAAGGAATGCTGGGATATTTGTCAATATCACAGTATCCCTGGGATGAAGCCTGCTTTAACACATGCCTTGAGCACTCATTTCTCTCTCTCTCTCCTCTGTCTCTCTGGGGCTTTTTTTTCTATCTCTGTCTTTGTCTCTATCCCTCCATCGCCATGTCTGTCTCTGTCTCTGTCTTATTCTCCCTGCCCCCATTCTCACAAAATGCCTTACTCATTCTGGGCATTCAACAAATTTTTTTTAATTCCACATTATGTAAAATTTCAGACACACAAAAGCAGCAGAATAAAATAAGGACCTCTCATGTGCCCATCACCCAGTTTCAACAATCATGGACATTCTCACCAACTGCCCCCCTCCCTAGATTATTTTAAAGTGAGCTCAGACATCACCCATAAATATTTCAGATGCCTCTAAACGATAAGGACTCTGTAAAAACCATAACCACGATCCCGCTAGCCACTCAGAAAAGCTAGCATTAATTCCTTAAATCAGTATCTAAATACAATCCATAGGTCATGTTTGTTAATGTTTCGTAACTCTCTAAAATCCCTTTTAAGCTATAGTCAACAAATGTTTCTGGGCTGACCACATCTCTTTCTGTTTCTGTGTGTCTTTCTGTTTTTCCGTTTCTTGTATTTACATTTATCTTTCTGTCCACCAGTTTGGTTTCCATCCTCTGTGTATGTCTGTTTCAGTGTAACGTTATTTCTGTGAATTTGTTTTTCTCTCTGTGTGCCTTTATCTGTACCTTTCTCTCTCTCTGCCTCCTTCCCAAGCCCTGTCTCTGTCACACACACACACACACACACACACACACACACACACCAAGCACACTCACACATAGGCTCACCCTCCCAGGAGGGTCAGCAAGAGAGCCCTGCACACACCCTTCACTGAAAGTGGATGAATTTGGTATGAAGTTGGGTCTGAAGGAAGAAACAGATCTCTGGCCAAAACGTTAGTGTGGCTTCACCGAAGCACCTTCTGCTGTTCCGTGCTGTGCCTATTCCACGGGCTCCCTTCCAGTGGACCGAGCCTCCTTCTGGTGGACTGAGCCCCCTTCCTGTGGACTGAGCCCCCTCCTTCAGCAACCTACATGTAGGAGGCAGCTAGGACCACAGCAGATTATCGACGTGGAGGCTGAAGGCTGCTGCGCAGACGTGCCTGGCGTGTGTTACTTTATCTGTTGTTCCAAATAAAACTTCTGAAGGCTCACCCATCGGTGAATTCCTAAAGCACTGTCTATAAAGAAAGCTGTAGAATGCTTGTTGGCCAAGCACTACTTTACATCAATCACGGGGACGGTGCTCCATTTTGAAAGAAATCTTTTACCGAGTCTTAAATTATTTGTTAGAGCTGGAGGCAACAAACCCAGGCTTTTTCCACTCTTTTTAGCAATGGAAATCTTTTTTTAATAAAATCTTACATAAAACCCAGAGATATAAAGTGAATAAAAACAGAACTTGGTATGTGTGGGCTAAGGGGTGGAGGGAGAATGCTGTAGAAAATAACTTAAAAAAAAAAAACTCAACTGAAGAAACCTATTTTCCAAAGGAATAAACTGAGTCCCAGAGTGGGGGCCATGACCCACACCAGGCCAACGGCAGCCTCCAGCATCCCATAAGTCCCTCTTGCCTTACTCCTTACAGACACGTTCAGAATTTCAGGGAGGCTCTGCGTCTCGGGTTTGTTTTATGTTTTTATTTTTTCCAGGTAGTTATTTTGGCAAATGTACTGAGCTGAGCAGTGATCTGGGAGATTTCGTGTCCCAGACATCACTTGAGCTGTGGCTTCTTTGTTTCCTGGGACAAAACCTGTTGGATGAGTCGTTAGCAAATGACTAATGGCAGAATGACTTTGAGAGTCTGGTCACCAAGGTCGGGATTGTAGAATGTGAGGCTGCCTCTTATGGGAGTGGCCCCATGCTTGCGGGCAGGTGAGTCCCAGAGTTTGGCTAACAGAGCCCGAGAGCCAAGCAGTGACCCTCCTTGACTAAGAACACTTGCTGTGAACCAGTGTGAAATGGAATTGCTGAGTGACGGGAAGGAGCCTGCGGGATGAGAGGTGCCTTAGCTGCCTGGGCCCCAGCTGCCACGTAGGAACTCAGAGAAGCAACAGACGGCATAACTGTGACTCTAGAAGAAACTGGAAGTTCTTGCTAGCTGGATGTGGGCATCTCCAGTAGCAGCTGGCTACAAAAGCTGCTAGTCTCCTATAAATACAGAGGACAAACTGATGGTTGTCAGAGGGAAGGGACATGGGGGGATGGGCAAAATGGGTGAAGGGGCGTGGGAGATACAGGCTTCCAGTTATGGAATGAGTAAGTCCCGGGAATTAAAGGCACAGCATAGGGAATCTAGTCAATGCCACCGTAATAGCGCTGTACGGTGACAGATGGGAGCTACACGTGTGGCTAGCACAGCATCACGTATAGACTTGTCAAATCACTATGTTGTACACCTGAAACTAATGTAACCTTATGTGTCAACTATACTTAAAATTTTTTAAAAAGCTGCTGTTCTCTCGGTTCACAATGAAGGTCGATTATAAGTAAGCTTAGTGGAGAATTATGTTACTCTGTGCAGCTTAGAGACTTGGAAACGTGCCTGATTGCTACTCATTTGGGGGGACCAGTGAGGCATACTAGAAAACACCTGAGCCTCAGCACCAGAACGACAGAGTGTAAACTCCAGGTCCACCGCTTTCTAGCTGAGTAATTCTGGAGCATCACCTTGCCCACTAAGCTTTGGTTTCCTCATCTCCGAATCAGGATAATGCCACCTTGCTAGCTCACAATGTGCTTTCATGTCATGTATCTCTCAGCAACTTTGCGAAGCTGGTATTGGGATGCTCACTTTACCGAAGAGGAAACCATGCCCTAAGAAGAGGCCCCTGCAGCCCCACATACCCGGTGACAGTCCCATTTGAACAGGTCCCCACTGGGTTCCTGGGCCGCGTGTCTTCCATCACCCCCGCTGCCTCCTGTCTAATTTCCAGTTGGGCAAACGAGAACACAGCAGCTGAGAAATACTGCATTTTAAAACGGCCACAATTCAAATTTATGGGGAAAGAAAGTAGACTAGTAGTTGCCCGGGGCTGGGGTAGGAACAGAGATGAAGTGTAAATTAGCACAAGAGATCTTATTGGGGGAGGGTGTAGATGCTGTACTAACTACTGAGTTATGGCGATGGTTGCACAACTCTGTAAATTTCCTAAAAAGCACTGAATTGGACACTTGGTGAATATTTATGTAAAATGGACCTCAGTAAAGCTGTTGACAAAAAGCTGAGATTATAAAACACATTCTTAGAATTGTCTGTTTTACCAATCGTATCTGGAAGCAAAGTATTAGTTTATTTCCTTTAAACGGTATTTCTTACAATTATTAATTTGGAAAAAATAGAAGGATCCCCCTTTGCTCTATGGTAGCCACTAGCAACACGGTTAATACCTGCTTTGTTTTGTTCTTCTCGCTCTGAGGCCCTGGGCTGGCAACCCTGCCATCAGTCAGCACTGGAAGTAACTAACACAGGTAAGCACTGCAAGCTCTCCCGCTGACAGCGTTAGAGACCTGAAAACCCCTCTATGCCTGGCCTTATAGGGAGGCTAGTTAGCAGCGAGCAAGGCTGTAGCGACAATCAGCAATCCTGTAGGAGAGCACCTACACGCCAAAATCAAGGCAATTAGCCTTTTTATTCCCCCTCAGGCCTACTAAGCCCCCTGGACCTCAGTTATGTAGCAGAAACGCACCCCAGGTCCCCAGTCTGGCTGGACAAATCCTGGCCTTTTAGAAAGCTGCATTCTTGTCCACCCTGCCTACAGTAACATGAGGGAGTGTTCTCTCACCAATTCTTGCCAACAAAGGAAAAAGAGGGGAAAATTCCAGCAAGGTTGTATTTTAAGGAAGGGTGGTGCCTGCGTGACTGCGAATGTGGAGTTTATAGTTAGTGTTTTGTGGGGTGGCCAGGGCTACTCCTCCATTTGATTCGAACCGGAAAGTTGAAGGAGCAGCTCTTGACTGCTGTTGTTTAAAGGAAGTGCTCTTTGTGGTCTGGGGACACCAGTACGTTTCTCAGAGTAGTGTGGCCACACATTGGTAGTTAGTTGGTGCCTGGGTGGGAACCAGCTGGTTTACATGTTGGTATGTGGGATGGGACTTATTAAGGGCTTTGCATCCCCCCCACACTGTCTGCAGAACCAGCAGTGATTATAAGAAAGAGAAAAGACACCTCAGAGGGGTCGGGGGCCCCTTGTACCAGCATCTTTGCTGGGCTCTGGGGGAAAGCAGGGAGCAAGGATTTGAGTGCAAGCAGCTCATCGTCTGGAGCCCATCTCAGAAAGCATCAGTAGGGGAGTGGGGAGTGAGGCAGAGAAGTGAGAGGAGACCAAGCAAGGCACATTACTAAGCAGCCTCCCAAGGCTTTAAGGGAGGAAGCTCTAGGAGACTATAGAATAGAGTCTCAGCCTTGAATGCACATCAGAATCACCTGGGGGGCTTGTTGAATTACGTTGCTAGGCTCCCAACCTCAGAGTTTCTGATTCAGTAGGTCCAAAGTGGGTAGGGCCTGAGAATTTGCATTCCTATCAAGTCCCCAAGTGGTGCCGATGCTGCTGGTCCTGGCATGATACTTTGAGAATAAGAGTGAAGAAGATGATTCAGAGTGGTCAGACCCAGGGATGAGGAGTTGGGGTATTTATCTATCAATTCCTATCTCAGGCTGCTCCTGGGATGGTTAACTGCCTGATACCCCTGTGTGTACCAGCAGGCCCTGCAGCCAGAGAAGTTTTGCAGGCTGAGAGTAAGAAGTGCTTGCTATAAAACAAAGCTATAGAGCTGTATGGGAACAGAGTGCTGGGGCACCCAGAAGACCAGCCACACCGCCTACAGGAACTGTGTATCTCTGCGGTAAAAATCACAGTCCCATGAATCAGATGGAAAGAGTATTACAACATAGGGGCACAAAAAAGGGTTAGTGCCCCAGCTACTTCTATATTTATAGCAGCGTGACCTTGAATAGATCTCTCACCTTCTCTGGGCCCCAACTGGAAGATTTCCAAGGCCCCACCTGTCTCAAAAATTCCTGGATCCTCTAACAACTAGATCCAAGTGACCATGCTCAACCACAGCCTCTGAAAACATTTGGCCCTGAGAGAGCTCCAAGAAAGCGCATACATTTGTATCTATCGTCCTGCCCATCCTTCCCCAAGGATGCAACCTTTATCCAAGCAGGTGCTGCCCCCAGAGTTCGAGACAGTACACTCCAAAGCCCTCAGTCTTTCTAGGGTGGGCATCCTTTGTGGTTCCCAAAAGCCCCTCGTCCCCAGGCACCAGGCTCACTGCCTACCCTTCACATCCTTGGCAGGTGTATCAAGCATTAATAAGGTACTTCATCTCAGTGAAAGAAGACTATAAGACTATGCATTTTCTTTTAATGAGTTATGCGGTTAAAAGTAATAAGCTGCTTAATCTTTTCATTTGGGGTAGAGTGACATATTATGGCAGACTCAATTGCTCCCTTACCTTCCCTCCCTTTTCCCTGGACTGCCTGGCAATGGCACTGCCTTGTGGTTGCCCTTTCTGGGCACCTGAGTGTAAAAGGCAAGCCTGGGATTCCACAGGGAACTAAAAAAAAAAAGGGCAGTCTGGGCTTCTCAGTGTCAAGGAAACTCAAGGCACCTGCAGCCTGTGTAGAGGAAGCACTTAGATCCAGATAGACTAGCAAAGTGGACATCTATGGCTTTTGTCTTCCAAGCAGCCAGATTCCCTTTTGTCAGAAACAGCTCCCCAGTTCTCCATGGAAATCCACACTTCCTTATTCTTAATCCCAATGATTTAAGATGTTAACATCTACCTCGTCCCAGGTGAGCCTAATCAGTATATTTCATAGTGCTGGTAGTGAGGATCAGTCCAGTGGTAGCCAGTGAGGATGCCAGTCCATTAAGGGATCTCCTGCTCCAAGTGGCAGAAGATTCCAGGACCAAGATTCTGGGTCTGTTCGCAATTCCCTGACTTAGATAGAAAGAGTCCTAAAACGTAGTAGCACAAAAAATTGTTAGTACCCAGCTGCTCTTGCACTCATAGCTGAGTGACCTCATATCTCACCCTCTCTAGGCCCCTAGCTCAAAGAGTTCCAAGACTCTACCTGTCTTGAAAATTCCCTGATTCTCTGTCCAGAAAAGCCCTGTGACTTGACAACTAGATCCATGTTACCATGCTCACTGCCTGTGAAACATTTACTTGGCACAGCCCCTGTCTCTGGGAGGGCCACATCATCACCATGCTTGACTCCTGAAAACCCAGGAGTGGCTTAGGAAAGTCTCATAGCAACCTCTTCTGTCATCAAGATTCCCCTTGCATTCCTGGGTATGAAATCTCATGCTGTCATAAATACCTGTTACTGTTTGACCTGGCTTCAAGTCATAGGATCGAGGATGCAAGCAGTAGCAAGACCTGAGAAAATATTTCAGTGAATCACTGAAAAGCTCAGACCTTCACCGACCATCTTTGCAAGAGAAGGGCAGGGCACTGAGGGACTTTGCCATGCTTATCCCCCTGCAAAGACTATCTCTCCTGCTCCCCCAAGCAGCAATGTCCTCCCCTCCTTCAAGGTTCACCCTTAGGTAGGCCCCTTGCTGAAGCCCCTCTAGGCCCTTCCAGACACAATCAGGTGCTTTCTCTGTTAGAGCTCTTCTTCCTTTTACTCAAGAGTCCAGAGAGTGAGTAGGAGGCCTAGGTTGGAGGCCCAAACCTTCATGGTCACCCGTGACCCAGCCGCCATCTTTGTGTTTCCTTGGTCTCAAGGAAGAATTGGCTTACTCTAGGGGAGACTACATGTGTGTGCACTTGGACAAGTACATATATGGGTGTGATTCCTCTTGCTAAGAGATCTGAGCAGCGTGCCCAAAGACCTTCTCACATAGTTCCAGGGTTAGGGAAGATGAATAAGCAGAGATCCTACTTCTCATAAAAGTGTCTACTGTTTATAGCCTCATGCTGGCTGCCACTGGGATGGGGAGTTACTTTGTCCTGCCTGCCCCATGGGAGTGGCTAAAAGCTCCTTGCCTGACACCTGACCTGCTGCTAAACTCTTGGACCTCCTGAGTTTTGTGATGACCAATCTTAGAGCCAGGTCACCCTGGTTCATTTCTTCTCCTTTCAAACAAGTATGGGGGAAGGCACACCAGGTCACACTTCCTTCTTCAAATATGAACCAAGCTAATCATAGGGAGTACTGGCTTGGATATTTTTTATCTAAGTTCTAATTGGTTTCAAATCCTAATTAAGGAGTAACTAATATATGGACACTTAAGGACCCTCAAAATCACTTTTTCCACCTTGTAACTTGACCTTCAGTCTCTTTTCTCTAAGCCTTGAAAAGATCTGATACGTTCATGTGAAACTAATTTTGCCTATTCAGTAATGATATGTTCCTCCCCTTTGTCTTTGGCTGCCCGGTATCCCAACCTCATTTTCCTATATTTAGGGTATTCCCCATCAGTCTTCCCTCCCATCATAGAGGTCAAAGAAACCATGCAGGTAGGGCATAGGCAGATGGTCTAGGCTTGGAACTAAGTCAGTCACACCCACCCACCCTCCCAAGACTTCCAGTCGGAAGTTAGTGACCCAAAGAAGCAAGGACAGAGGAGAATTCCTCCTACTGCTGATGGGAGCACTGTCAGAATAGCATCCGGAGTCCAGCGGTCAACTAAGCAGGAGCATCCCCACCAGTCTGCATCTGTGGTACAACACTGGCGTGGTTCTGTCTGTACAGCCTTCCTCTGTCCATTTCCAACCCCCAAAACCTCATTCTCCGGATATCCCAGGGATACCACAAGCTGCCCAATATCCTTTCAGTGAATTCCTCTCTCTGACTGCATCACCCAGTCAATTCACATGCAACAAAGAACCCCAGTCATGAGCCTGCTACTGCTCTATTCTCCTATCTCCCTCAACTGAAAGCTGCTTCTGTCTATTGCTGGCGTAGTCCTTGATGGCCTGGCCCATCCCTCCTAAGGCATCCAAGCATCTCCTCTGAGGACCCACCACACCCTGATGGATCTCACACCACAATGAACCAGAAGCACTTACTTGCCTGGGCTTTGTTTTGTTTTATTTTGTTTTGTGCCACAAATATCACCCAAGCAAGTCACTGATAGAAGAAGGATCCTTCTTGCCCTATGTTGATCCTTCAACCTGCCCTTCAAGACGTTCTCTGTGGGGCTGGCCCAGAGGCAGCGAGGCATTTGCCTCAAGGTCTGTGAAGTCACCTGTACTGTATAGCAACCCAAAGGAAAGCAGTGGTGGCTTGGTGCACAGACCTAGGAACTTTGCCTGGAGGCCTTGCATCCTTACTGACAACTCAATAGTCTTTGAGCCAAAGAGGTCCCAAGAGACTTTCCCATCATATTTGGGGGGCAAATTAAGGCCTACCGGAAAAGTGGTTTACTCTGAGTCACATGTCAAATTAGCAGCCACTAATACTAGATACCTAGTAACCTTCAACCCAGTTGGTCAAGTATTTGTAACAGCCTACCAGGCTTTCTTCCACTTTAAGCCTTTATTTTCCCCCATTTAAGCAACTCTGCCAATTAAGTTCTGCCAATTAAGTTCTCTTCTTCGGGGTCAAACATATATGTCTTCATAAAAATATTTTTTTAATTTAAAAAATATGTAGCAGGGATGATTACACATGATTTTTTTATCTTTCCAAACTTTGCTTATTTTTCTAGGGCCTGACCAAAAGCTTTGATTTTCAATGAAAGGATCAAGAATAGGTCTTTGTATCAGTCAAGATTCTCCAGAGAAACAGAACCAATGGGATAGGTAGATAGGTAGATAGATGGCTAGATGGATGGATGGATGGAGGGATGGATGGATGGATGGAGGGATGGATGGATGGATGGATAGATGATAGATGATAGATTAGATAGATAGATAGAGAGAGAGAGATGATAGATGAGGAGAATTACTATAGGAATTGGTTCATGCAGTTATAGACACCAAAAAGTCCCACAGCTTGCCATCTGTAAGCTGGACAACCAGGAAAGCCGTGGCAAAATTCAGTCTGAGTCTGAAGACTTGACAGCCAGGGAAGCTGATGGTGTAAGTCCTAAAGTCTGAAGGCCCAAGAACCAGATGCTGAGATATCCAAGGGCAGGAGAAGATGGATGTCCCAGCTCAAGAAGAGAGAGGAATTCACCCCTCCATTGCCTTTTTGTTCCTTTCAGGCCCCCAGTGGATTGGATGATGCTGCCCACATTGGTGAGTGCCAGTCTCTCCACTCAGTCTACTGAATCAGATGTTACTCTCTTCCAGAAACACCTCCACAGACACATCCAGAGATAATGTATCACCAGCCACCTGTGCATCCCTTAGGCCAGTCAAATTGACACATAAAATTAACCATCACAAGTCTACCACTTGTCAATTTGGCACCTATACATGTCTCCTTAAACCATATTTCATATCTGAATAAGGACAAGGTTGCAATTCCACCTAACATGATACAACTATTCTGCATACAACTGAAAAAACCCTTTCCCCAAAAGAGGAGGTAAACTCCTTGAGTGCACTTTACCCCTCTCCTTGATATCCTGTATCTTAAATGCTATGATGTAAAATTAACAATACTTAAATATTGATATAAAGACAATACATCTTATGTTATGTGATAAGAAAAATAAGGGAAGAAAGAAAACAAAAATATTTGCTTAATATATGTACATACACACACAAACATTCATAAAACAAGGAAGAAATAGTGATAACAATTACAGCCTTGTTTCTATAACTGGTCATGGGATCATGGCTGGGACTTACAACTACCTTCATCTACTGTCCATTCTGTATTCCTTTTGCCTTCAGCCATTCTGTATTCCTTTTGCCTTCAGCAAGCACCTCAGCTGGTCATACTTCTTTACCTGGTGAAGTGACCCAAACCCATTTTTGAAGAGTCTCTCCCATTACTAGTCCTGTCTGGATTGGGTCATTATAGTTTTCCATTTACCTTAATCACAAGGCATGGTGATACTAAGAGATGCCCTGAGGGATCTCCTGTATTCCAGACATACTCCTCGTTCCTCCATGGTAGAAAAGCGGTCCAATTTCCCCTTGTGAGTCAGGATCAAGCACCCCATCCAACACAGCAACTCCCTTCTTTGCCGGGTGATTCAGAAGCATGCATCCCAAAAAGGCCTGGTGACTGTCTCAAATTCCAGTTCAGTGGAATCCTTGTGTCTCCTGGTGACACCATTACTCCCTCAGGAACTAAGACTTCTAGGCCAGCAGAGTGTAAAGTCACGGGAACAGAAAGCAATATTTTGTTGATATGTCACTAGCGGTAATAGTGAGTAGTGCCACTTCCATTTCTACCCCTTGATTACTGGGCCCATGAATCCTGGCTATGGGAGAAACAGCACCAGATATTGGATGCTGATTCAGACCGTATGTACATTTGGAAAACTTTGTTCCAGCCCTGCAAGGTATGGTCACCCAGCTGGTGCTGTAAATGAGTCTTCAAAAGGCCATTCCATCATTCTATCAAGCCAGCCACTTCATGATGATGGAAAACATTGCAATACCAATGAATTCCGTGAGTGTGGGCCAATTGCTGCACTTCCTTTGCTGTGAAGTGAGTTCTTTTGTCTGAAGCAATGTTGTGTGGAATACCGTGATGATGGATAAGGCATTCTATAAGTTCATGGGTGGTAGTTTTGGCAGAAGCATTGAATGCAAGGAAGGCAAGTTTGTATCTGGAATAAGTGTCTATAATAAGGACAAAACGCTACCCCTTTCATGATGGAAATGGTCCAATGTAATCAAATTTCTTCTTATTTTTTCTTCCAGCCCAATTGCTTTGGAGCTGGGAAGAGTGCCCATCAGCCAAGGTCGGTAACCTTTATAAGTTGCTTCCAGCTTTGTTTTTTATTTTCTTTTTGGACCACTATAAGCAATACTTCAATATCTACAATGCATTGTCAAGTAAGAAAAGCTAAAAGCAGAGACATTTATTGACTCCATTTTTTTAACAAAAAACACACACAAAATTGCATATATGTTTATGTATCTGCACCTGTTTGTATGATATGGAGAAGTATGTGGAAGGAAACACCAGGTTGGCCAATATTTGTTACCAGATAGAATTAGGTTTCATTGCGAGTAACAGAGACTAGAAAAAAAAGTGACTTAAGATAGAAGCTCATTTCTCCCATACATAAAAGGAGCCTGGAGGTAGGCAGTCCAATATGATAGCTCTACAAAGTCATAGAAACAGAGGTTTTTTCTGGGTCACTTCTCCACTGTCCCATGGTATGGCCCTTTTCCTCATGGTCCAAGATAAATGCTGGAGCTCCAGCCATCATATTCAAGAGAGCAAGAAGGAAAAAGGAAAGAGGGAAAGAAAAGCTTACTTTTAAAGGAGGTCTCTGAGAAGTTTCTCTCACATGACAATTCCACTTACATCTCATTGGCCAGAATCTAGATATGTGACCACACATTGTTGCAAAGGAAGCTAGGAAATGTAATCTTTTAGCGAGGGAGCACTGTAATACCTAAAATCTAAGGTTTGTTAAACTGAGATGTCCAGGCAGAATGGGTACTGATTAGCCTTCAGCAGTCTCTCCAACAGCTAATTTGAGGATGAGGAAGTGAGGTTATCAGGAAAGGAAGGAATGGAGGGGCATGCAGGTAGAAAGGTTACATGTATATATGTGTATATATAACTTTGTATTATTTCATTAGTTATAGTGAGTTAATTTTTAAAAAGTAACATTGGAAGAATTTAAAAACTTTTTTAATAAGCATGATAAGGGAAATTTCCCCATAAGTCTTTATATAAAAATTCATGGAACAGACTAATGAACCAACAGTTTCATCAGATTTTTTTTTAAAGGCAAGAGGGCCAAATTGAGAGACCATGGTGAACAATGTGGGGTCCTCGTGGGGGTCTTCCATTGAGGCACAAATGCAGACTGGATGGAGAGATGGTCTGAAGGGAACTGGAGTCTGGAGTGGAAGCAGAATGCAGGGAGGGAAAGATGGCTGCCGGGAATCTGAACTCAAGACTGTTGGGACCTGTTGAGCCTGACCAGGGCAGAAGCAGTCCTTTAAGACCCCACCTGAAAAATATGAGGCAGGCCTTCTTGGGCTCGAGAAAATTGTGGTACCAGGTGCAGAGTCCATCCCCAAACTCAGCCATGTTTGAGAGAAAACAAAGTAGACTGGCGTGTTACATCCAATCCCCAGGGGGTAGAACCCAGATTAGAACTCAGGCAGCCCTGTTCCCAGGAAGAGCTCTGCTCCTTGTTTTGCCCAACAGCCCTTTCCCCTCACAACTCCACGATCTTCCCATGAGGAGAAGCAAAAACTCATTCTTGGGTTCTCGTTCTTGGAATTTGGACCCCCATCAGGATGTGGGGGGTCTAAAGTGGGGATACCAGTTAACTGCTTTTCTCTTGGTGGTTCCTCTTTAGGCACTTGGTTCCCCAAAGCATAAAGAGTACACAGTAACCTGGGTTTCCAGAAACAACCCTGTATTAATTTCCCAGTGTTGCCAAAAAAAATGTCACCCACTGGGTACTCAAAACAACAGAAATCAATTCTTCCCCAGTCTTGGAGGCCAGAGGTCTGTGATCGAGGTGCAAGCCAGGCCACGCTCCCTGAGATTGGGTAGACCCCTTCATTGCCCCTTCCAGCTTCTGGTGGTGGCAGTTGCTCCCTGGCTTCCTCTGCTTTGCAGCTGTATCATCCCAGCCTTTGCCTTTGTCATCCCGTGGCGTCCTTCCTGCGTGTCTGTCTTCTCCTCTCCTGTAAGGATACTGTTCATAGTGGACTAAGGGCCTATCCCCCTCTAGCATGTCCTCACTTTAATTTACATATAAGTGCATTTTCAAAGACCCTAGTCCCAAAGAAGTTCACCTTCACGGGTGCTGGGCTTAGGAATCCAACATTTTTTGGGGGGGGGACAAACCCCTTCAGGGTCTTTCTTAGAAGCTTTCAGGGCCCTCAGCACCTCAGCCAGGCTGTGGCCACCAAAAGGGTCACATTTGAAAAGAGGCCACTATGGACATGATTATAAACAGAAATACTTTGAAGATAGATTTTTTTTTAAATTTTATTATGTTATGTTAGTCACCATACAATACATCATTGGTTTTTGTTGTGGTGATCCACGATCCATTGTTTTCATATAACACCCAGTGCTCCATGCAGTATGTGCCCTCCTTAATACCCATCACGGGGCTAACCAATCCCCCCTCCCCCCTCCCCTCTAAAACCCTGTTTGTTTCTCAGAGTCCATAGTCTCTCATGGTTCATCTCTCCCTCCAATTACCCCCCCCATTTTTCCCTTCCTTCTCCTAATGTCCTCCATGCTATTCCTTATGTTCCACAAATAAGTGAAACCATATGATAATTGACTTTCTCTGCTTGACTTATTTCACTTAGCATAATCTCCTCCAGTCCCATCCATGTTGATGTAAAAGTTGGGTATTCATCCTTTCTGATTGCTGAGTAATATTTGAAGATAGATTTTAATGATAAAAGAAAAAAAGGAAGCTAGAGTCCTCCAAGGTGTCCTCCACTCCCAAGCATGGTGGCCCAGGACAGTCAGCCAGGGGTGGGCCTGGCCTCTTGCTCATGGTTGTGAAAGCAACAGCAATGGCCTTTCTCCTCCCAGTGAACAGAGTCCCTCTAGCTGTCTTGGTACAGATATTGGGCCCCCCACTGCCAGCCCTGGAAACCCTGGGGGTGAGGAGATGAGGTTAGATCAGGGGGTGAGGGGATTCTACCACGCACACAGCATATAGGTTTATGGGCCAGAGTGAGAGCCTCCCATGCCTGGCATCTCAGGCAGTTGCCAGATAAAACTCTCAGTGTGGGTTTACTCCTAGCCCAGCCCTGACACTGGGCCTCGATTTCCTTATCTTCTAAATAAAGGAGTTTGATGTCTAATGTCCCTTCCAAACTCAACAGTTCTGAGCTCAGAGTGAAAGCAGAAGTCTCTTGGAGGATGTCTTAGCTGGGTTCCCCTAGAAGCAGAGCCTGAGACAGGGATTCAGTACATGGGAGGGAGGGAAGCAGGACAAGGAAGGGGAGGGGCAAATATATCTGGTCTCAAGTAAGTTTAACCTTGGCCTGAAATTAATGGGGGCTCTGGAGCAGAAATCCTATGATTTCTAGCAGCCTAGAGACAGCTAAGGGCATTGTACCCCTTTATCAGTAAGCCAGTCTCTATGGGCTGCTTTGAATGGGAATATTCATAACTCCTAGGCAAGGTGAGCTCCAAGGGTTATTCTCCAAAGAAGAGGGGCTGCTGTGAGCTGTATCAGCCCCTCAAAGCAGCTGGGGGAGGAGGAGGGGTGAACCACAGCCACTAATGCCCAGGGAAATACAAACATGAATTCTCTCAGACCTCTACACAGAAAAAGACTTGCTGAGAACAGAAGCAAGATCTAGCTTTCTGAAAGCCCTCCCCATTCATTCAACTAATATTATTGAATGAATACCTGCTACCTGCCAGGCACTATTCTGGGTATTGGCTTAGTATCCAAAAAATCACACTAAATATTCTGATTATGGTCCCCCTCTCAAGAAGGGCTGGATCTCTTCTCCAGGAGACCCTGCCCAAGGGAGGGCTACCAGCCAGCAGCCAGCAGGCATCCTCTGGGCTGGGGAGGATGAGAGGAGGAGCTGCATAGCACGGGTTTGGTTTTGAAATGCCTGTGGCATATTCAAACAGAGATACAGAGCCACGCTGGGACAATATGGAGGCAAGTCTGGCCCCACTCTCCAGGAGTTTCTGGCCAGGATGCCTGTTGTGCAGCTGACTGTAGCCTCCATGTGTTTGAGCAACTTCTACTTGGCAGGTGGAGAGCAAACATTTGTTGGTCAGGCTGTCCTTTCCCTTCAAAATCCACTCACCTTCCCCCTTACTTTATAACTTGCATCTGTGCTCATCTCTGCAGCCCTACGTCTGTGGGATCCTCTCCCAAGGGCCAGGGCATTCACACTGGGCCAGCCCAGGATCAGCTTTCACACCCCGCAGAGCCATGAGGGGGTGCTATGCAGTGGAGGAGGTGAGCCTAAGAAGCTGGGCCAGATCTGGGCACCTGCCAGGAGGTCCATGACAGGCAGTGCAGGAGGGGCACCAAGGAGGAGTACCAGGTCCCCAGCCCTGTGAAGCCAGGGGGATGTTAAAGCAGGCTGTTTAATGTTCTTCTTCATGCTCAAAGTCCTCTCTGTTCATGGAATGAAAAAGGGGATGTTTTGAGAAGTGAGAGAAAGGGGCCTAAGGCCAGCATCATGCCAATGAGGGGGGTCAGGTTTGGAGCTGCTGGAAAGGAGGTCCATGCAGAGCACCTACAAATGCTCAAAAAAACAGATAGTATCTGGGGAGATTCATGCATGGCAACAACTCCAATTGCAAACTGAATCTGTTGATGACTCTAAGCCAAAGTACCCACCACAACCAGCTCTCATGGAGCTCATAGTCTCTCTCTGTGTCTCTGTGTCTCTGTCTCTTCCTCTATCTATCTATCTATCTATCATGTATCTATCTATCGACATATATATATTATATATGTGTATGTATATGCATATGTTTTTGTATATGTGTGTATTTAAATGTATGTGAGTGTGTATATATATATATCTATATAAGTATATAGATATATATAGATATTACTCTAAAATATGGACCGGACCACTGTCTATCTTTCAGAGAAAGACCCAACAGCAAGTCATTTAGGTGGTCACTAGTCTGTAAGACATGGTCATAATTTTAGGATTATTGTGTCATTCCAGGGAAAAATAAAAGACAGAAAAAGGATATAGTATTGACCAAAACACTAACATTTATTGAACACTTAAAGTACAGCATGAAGCCTTTTCCTTGCATGATCTTGGTCCCCCCATAGCAGCCCCAGGTGGACGGACCATGAGTACTCCCTCTTTTACAGATTCAGAACCTGGAGCACAGAGAAGAGCTCTCAGCTGTCCCATCTCTCATGGCTCGTGCATGGGGAGGTTCCAGAACCCAGCTCCCGACCACTTTGCTGTAGACAGACCTAGATACCAACGTAGCTTGGCATCATACAAAAAACCATCAAAAGTGGCGTCAAAAATCAGCTTCTGTAAGTCCAGTAGTAAATACAAGAGAAGGACTGGGGAGGCGAGGGCAGGATGGAGACCAGGGGCAGAGAAAATAGCCCCCCAGAATGATGAAGCCAACGAGAAGGATGGCACCAGACCAGACGACTTAGCCCTGGCCATCCTGGGAAATGAGGCAAAGGACAAGTCAGGGTGGCACTGATCTCACCTAGGAGCAACTCAGTCCCTCTGGTCAGATGAGACTTTACAGCCCTAAGTTCTCCTGACATGGATTTGTCCCAGAGTTTTTCTTATTTGAAGGACAAGATTCAGAATGGTTGTCATTGTCACTGTTGAGGGGCAGGATGCAGGACACCTGGGTGGTTCAGTCGGTTAAGCTCAGGTCATGATCCCAGGGTCCTGGGATTGAGTCCTACTACATCAGGCTCCTTGCTCAGCAAAGAGCGTGCTTCTCCCTCTGCCTGCCACTCCCCCTGCTTGTGCTCTCTCTCTCTGACAGATAAAATCTGAAGAAGAAGGTGGAGGAGGAGAAAAAGAAGGAAAAGGAAGAAGAAGAAGGAGGAGGAGGAGGAAGAGGAGGAGGAGGAGGGGGAGGAGGAGGAGGAGAAAGAAGAAGAAGAAGAAGAAGAAGAGGAAGAAGAAGAAGGAGGAGAAGGAGGAGAAGAAGGAGAAGGAGAAGGAGGAGAAGAAAGAAGAAGAAGAAGAAGAAGAAGGAGAAGAAGAAGAAGGAAGAAGAAGAAGAGAAGAAGAAAAGAAGAAAAGAAGAAGAAGAAGAAAGAAGAAGAAGGAGGAGGAAGAGGAGGAGGAGGAGGAAGAGAAGGGTGCTCATTATGGTTGGCATTTGTTAGACAAGCCTACTCTGCTTTGGGTGTCTCTGTGAAGGGTCGGGGAGTGGGGAGGGGCCACTGACTAAGGCTGCAGCTGTGAGCACTAAAAAAGAAGCTCCACGTCATCGTGTGTGTCTTCCATCTGAATAAGGCTGAACTTGACCTTCTCCGACATCCCCTTGACCTCTCTCCACTCTCCCTTTTCCCCGCCTGCACCAACACCCTTGCAATGCCGATGTGGCCTGACATTTCAGTTCCACAAGGTTGTGGATATACACATTTTGTGTTATCTACTTAGGCAACAGTAAATGGACTCAGTTATTTGTTTACCCTTACTGCCCCCACGTCTCCTTGCTTCCTCCAGGAGACCCTTTCTCAAGTGTCTGTACGTAGTATGCATCTGAGACTGTGTATCTCCGAGAATGTCTTTCTTCCTATTCACATTTCAGGGATGACTTAGATGTGTATCACATTCTAGGTATGAAGGTTATTTTCTCCCACTCTGCAGACGTTGCTCTCTATTCTTCCTGCATCCCACGTGGCAGTTGAGAGATTTGATGTCTGTTTGAAATGGATTCATCTGTAGAGATCTGTTTTCCATCTCTAGAACCTTTTCTCTGTCTTTGATATATTTAAATTTCATTCTAATGTGTCTCAATGTGTGTGTGTGTGTGTGCATGAATCTACCCTGTTTGGCACACCATGCGCCCCTCCAATCAGAGGGCTCGGTTCTTTCATTAAGTCTGGAAAATTCTCAGTCACTCATTCTTCAAAGACTTATTTTCTCCCCTCTGTTGACTCATTTCCCTCTTGGTGGTGGTCTTAGAAACAAACGTCGACCCTTGTAATGTTGGCCTCCATATTGATTTCTCTCGTCCTTTCCATCTCTCTCCCTTTCTGACACCTTCTGTCAGAGGGTTGACCCAAATGTCCCTCTCCATACCTCATTCTGTAGCTCAATCTGCAGTGTTTCTCAACCCACCCATTGGGTGCTCTCATTTAACAAGTCTATTTTTCATGCCTATTATCTCTAATTCGTTTTCTTCATAGATGTTTATTCCTACTTCCCCATCCCCCGGAGGATATTTATTATGCTTATTTTAAATTCTTGTTCCATTAGCTTTGCTCCTCCTGCCCAATTTGCTCCCTTTGTTGGATTTGTTAATAGCACATGCACTTCTCAGAGGTCTTATCATTGTTCCCTGAGAGTGCTCACCTTGGGGTGGTCGGCTGCCCCCACTAGTATATCCACTTGGTTGGAGATGAAAGGTTCCCATGGTGCCCCTCCAGGGGCACCTCTCAGAGCCTGGGGAGTACTCCAGGCTTACTCCATCAGGGGAGGGAGACTGCCAAACCACCTGCACATGGTACCTTCTGCACTTCCCTCTGCCATCTGGACCTCCCTCTGGTGGGACTTCCTCCTGCCCTGTGAAAAATGACCCAGAGGGCCATCATCCTCTCCAGACAATGGGGGAGAGAAAAGGCACAGCTGGAAAGCCACCTGTGGTCCCTGCCCTGCCACTGTCACCCCACCCCGGGACCCTACCACCTTCACAGTCCCAGAACTTTTTCCAGTTTCTATGTTGGTTCCTGTGATCCAGCCACCTCCCTTTTATGCTTTTGGGGTTTCTGGGTTTGGAAATGAAGACAGAGCAGCCCACATGGGTTTCAGAAACTTCCTTCCATTTCCGAGTCTTCCCTCCCTGCCCACCCTGCCCTTCTCAGGGAGCACCACCTCCCACTACCAGCCACTGCATAAGCCAGGACCTTCAGAACAAGAGACATTTACAGAAGCAAGCCAGAATTTCTTCAGGGCTTCTGACATCTTTGAATGAAGCCAGGCCACCAGAAAGCCAATCTTGCCCCACCTCTCCACCACCCATTGGCCTCCAAAGAATTCCTCTGGGAAGTAACTGTCTACCCAACAACTCCTATGGAATCTCCTCCAACCGTGAGAGGACAACAGGTCCCTAAAGTCTCTATTTCTCCAACAGGTTTGGAAAATATTGCTGGGCTGCCTAGAAGCATGCTTTATCTCCCCTCTTATCAAAGTTCTATGGAAATTTAAGTAGCTAAAAGGCTGCATGGAAATGGGTAAGAAACAATTGCCCTTTGGGCACCAGAAAAATTACTCTTTGGGGAGTTTAATCAGGCCAGGCATCTGCTCCACACTAACTATGCAGAGTCTGCAGGAAATTTTTCAAATGAAGTTTCATCCTCCTCGAGGCTTAGGTTAGTGAAAGCATCAGGAAGAGGCCACAGATGCTCAGGCAGGAATGTAGGGTCTGTGTATTCTAGGCCCAGATTTGCCCCCATCAGTGCCCTTGGTCTGATCCATTCATCTCTCTGTGCCTCTCTTTCTCCCATCTGTGAAACAGGGATTATAACCCCCTGTGTGGAGGGTTTGAGATTTGGGGGAGATGGTGAAGGATTCTATGCTTCTCAAAAGAGATCCATAAATATAAATCATCCTCATTGCTTTAAATGAGTAATAAGGGAGGAATAAATAAAATTCCATGGAAACAGAACTGCACGTCAAATTCTGAGCAAACTTGGTACCCAAGGACATCTCCCTGCTATAGGAATTACTGCATACACTGGAGAATCCTTCTGAACTACAATTATTTATCCTTTATTGCTCTGTTATGTTAGTCTATAATTTGGCACTCTGGTTATCCTTAAAGAAAGGCAGATAGGCTGTACCTTGTATAAGGACTTGGACCCATATAGTATCACTGAAACACAGTGTGGATCTGTGTGCTTTGGTGGTTAAGTGCTCAGAATCTGACGTCAAATAGATCTAGGCTCAAACCCCAGTTCTATCTCCTTCTAGCTGAGCTTCAGTTTTTATATCTGTAAAATGGAAATAATATTCACTATATAAGGCTGTTAGTGAGGATTAAGGGAAATAATGCAAGAAAAGTACTTCAGACAGTGTCAGGCCTATGACATAACACTCTGCAAATGATGGCCGTAGTATTATTGTTGGAGCATGAAGGCCCCCGTACCACCACTTCTTTGTTTTTGTCTCTGTCTCTGTCTCTCTGTCTCTGTCTCTCTCTCTCTCACACACACACATACACACACACACACACACACACACACACACACACCCCAAATGCGAAAACTGAGGCCTGGAGAAATGTAAGGAACCTGGATCTCACAGGTTGTGTATGGCAATGCTAGAGATTCCAAGGTAGATCTTCTCCTCCCCCTGCCATGCTCTATCCTCCCAGGTCTGAGTAGAGAGATTCAGAAACAGGGCAACAACTCCAGATAATTTGGGCAGTTTCCTGCAATCACGCCTGTAATTTACAGAGAGGGGTGGGGGCAACTTCTTGTGTCCCAGGAAAGCTGTACTCAACTCAATTCTTCTTCCACTGCCCATAAACCTTGCTTTGGAAACTGACCCCATTTTGCCCTTAGCAGGACTGGTGCTTAAGAGGAAGGCCTTCCGGTCACTTAAACAAGGGCCATTTTGATTGGTCAGTGCCTGTGTCTCACTGGTAGTTAAATATTTTTATATTAACCTCTGTGAAAAGAGCCCATAGAGGAATGACTTGCCCTCAACAAGGTCACAAAGTCAAATTCAACAGGCGAAGGTGTCTCAGCATCTTTATGATTCCTCGGATCTTCTGTTCTTGACTCAAACCCATCACCCTAGCACCACTGTTCACCCTAGTTCCCATCCTGGAAAACCCATCTATCAAGCTGACAGCCCTTTTGAAAAGCTACCATCCAGGGGTGCCCAGGTGCTACCCATTTCCAGCTGTGCTCAGCACAGGGCCAGGAAGTCTCATCCCTGGCTCCGGAGGGAGCCCTGACCAAGGTGGGGATGTGTGAGAAACTCCAGACCACCACCTGGTGACATCAGGAATTAGTCTTGCTCTCCCGAGGTCTACAACTATAACCTTCCCCAGACCAAAACCTTGACTGCCCAGTCTAGAGCTAGCTTTCTGCTTTTGTTTCTTTTTTTTTTTTTTAAGATTTTATTTATTTATTTGACAGAAGCATAGAGAGAGAGCACAGATAGGCAGAGTGACAGGCAGAGGGAGAAGCAGGCTCTCCGCTGAGCAGGGAGCCCGATGCGGGGCTCGATCCCAGGACACCGGAATCACGACCCTAGCCAAAGGCAGTCGCCTAACCAACTGAGCCACCCAGGCACCCCTCTGCTTTTGTTTCTTGAGATACTCCCATCACCAGGCTAGACCTGAGTTAAATTTGGGGCAGCCTCTATCCCAGCTCCCTGTTTCCCATTCACATGCACAGCCCTGGCTCTTGGCAACTGCCTTTCCTCGAGACCTGACCTCAATTTCAGACTCTGGCTGGGTCTATTGCAGACTGAATGTCTTGCTTTGACTTCCACCAAAAGCCAACCCTGAGCTGCAGACCTGGGCAAGGGTAGCTCGTTTGGCAGATAATCCAAGGAAACATAGTGAGGGAGAGAGGAAAGGAGGCAAGAAGGGAAGAAACACATAAAAAAGTTTGGGCAAATGAACAGGTTACAACTACAGGCACTTGGAACTCAATCCTGGCAGGACCTCTCCGAGAAACAGGATAGAACCTAGACTTCACAACCAGCCCAGCAAGGGGTGAAGAGGCTGAGATATTTATTCATTCACTGACTCCCAACTGCCCTGGGTTGAGGCTTGATCTTGGGAGAATGATCTCTCCGGTACTTCTGCCCTGTGTGTTGGCTGGTAACTTCTGTGGCCAGGGAAGTCCAGAAGCAGGGAGAGGTACAGGGGCTCAAGGGATGAAGGCATGAGGGTGTCCAGAAACTGTCAGCTGAAGCTACAGGTGACTTTCAGGGCAGCATAAATGATGTGGCTTCGGAACCTGCGGTGTCAGCTGCCAGCAACACACTTCCTGAAATAGCAAAATCTTCCATAGGCTTTTAGAGGGCACCGTCTACCTAGAATCTTTATAATATGAAGTTTTCCCCTCCGCTCTCCCTTCCACCATCCCGGCCTTGATTTTCTCTCTGAGAGCGAAACTGAAACAATGAGAAAGAAGAAAGTGCAGAAGTTCGACACAATAATGGTCTGTAAATGTCCCTCCCATACATCACTCACTCCATTTGTATATGTCAGGCTTCTGTCCTAGGTGGGGTCCCCAGAAAAGACCCTGAGGTGAAAAATTGTGTGTGCTGGCGACTTCTAAGGAAACTCATAAGGAAGTTGGAGAAGCCGGACCTGGCAGTGGGGAAAGCCAAGGAAAAGTTGTGATTAACAGAGCAGCCTCAGCCTGATCCCACGGGGAGCTCTGGAGTGTAAGTTATATCTCAGAGTCGCCGTGACCTGTGGCAAGGGAGCTAGGCTCTCATCTTCCTATACTGATGAATCATTGCTAAGGGCCACTCCAGAAGGATATAAATTTTCAGCTTTTCCACCAGTATGGACAAAGCAGGCTCTGCTAGTCCAGGGGCAGTACCAGCCATTGGAAATGAAGGTGCACCTAAGCCATGGGAAGCAGATTTAAGGGGATCTGGATGGGGACCCAACATTATCTGCTATAGCTTCCAGAGAAACTTGTATTTGAGTAAGTTCTGCTGCTCGGAAAATGTTTGATGCCACTGGACTACAGTATCTTTTGAATGTTTTTTTGTTTGGGTTTTGTTTACCTCCTGGCTCTGGAAGTCTGTAATTCTTCAAGACAGAGCTGCAGACCACATGGTTTTGGGGACTGGATACTAAATTATCCCATTAGGGTTGGAAATAGTTCCTAAATCACACCCTAGGAGTGCCTGAAGCAAAAGCCCAAACATAGCTGGTGGCAGCAATTTTCAGCTCTGAAAAATCTAGTCACAAAAATGTAAGAATTATTGAACCTTACCCATCAGAGATGACACACAGGAAAGGAGGCATTGCAGCTCTCCCCCACCCCCATCCTTATCCCTGTTTCCTTCTGCTCTGCAGGTTTGGGCTAATAATAGAAATTGAGTAGGTGCTAGTTCCCATGTTGCAAATTTTTCTTTATTGATGATATATAATTGCGTTTTATTTCCATTCAGTAATTCTTCAGAATAAACCTTGAGATATGCAAAATGAGAAATGAAGATGAAATTGTAATACAATAAAAGTGTCTTGGAAAAGTTATCTTTCCCCTCTGGATACAATTTTGAGGTTTTATAAATTTTCTTTTCTTTTTCTTTCTTTTTTAATTTTCTTGTTTTAAAAAAAAAATAAAGTAGAAAAAGAAGGTATGAGGGAGTCCTCCAATCTATCAAAATATTTACCTTAACACGTAAAATAGTGAGTTCACCATCTCATACAGGTTAATCCCTAAGGTGCTGTCATATCCCATGACACTGTCCTATCTCGTTAAAAACGTGACTTTGGAGCCTACATTGGAAATACCTTGTGTTTTTCATTCTCTGGAAACATTTCATCACTGGCAAATAGAATGATGTTTAGAGGAGTTTATTCATTTTGACTGCGCATGAAAAGGTAAACCTGTTCTTTCTTCATTGCCAACAGGCGGAAATACACAAAACATCCAATGGAACGTCAAAACAAATTAAATTCTTGCACCTGCTTGTAAATACTTTGTGCAAGCAATAGCTAAAACTGTGAAGAGTGAGATCTTGGTGATACTAATTCCACTCACCCATTCAGCAAGTAATTACTGAGTGTTTTCTGTTCACCAGCACTGTCCTGGGTGCTGGGGACACCGCAGTGAACAAATCCCCAAGAGACCTTCAAACATTGAAATATTAGCCCCATCATTTTCTGAATTTGGCGTCCGTATTGGAAAGATGTTTCCATTTTTAAATCTCTGTCTGCTGCTCTGATAAATAATGTTCTCCCAGGTTCCCAAAAGGAGAATTAATTTGGCGAAACAAATCAGTTGTTGTTTCACTCATTGTTATGGTAATAGAGAAATTAGGTTTTTAATTAAGGCTGAGGAAGGATGGAAAAGAGTAGGCAAATAAACGCCCACACAGTTTGAGGCCCAAGGGACAAGACAAGCCTCCTTTTTGCTGTAGTGTCGAAAATTCTCTACCTTCCAGCAGGTTCCGAGGGTTAAGGCATTTTATCTAGGGGGGGACCCCTGGTTACATGCATTTCTTGCTGTGGAAATAGGTTAGCATCCACCAAGTTGGCATGAATGATGATTTAATGTCAGCCACTTTTAGGGGGATACACTGCAGGTATCGCTGTTTTGAAAATGAGTAAGCTGAAGCTTTAAGAAGGTAAACAACGTGCTCCAGGTCACACAATTGTGAGATGCTGTCATGATTCCAATTCAAGCAGTTTGATTCCAGGATGTTCTGAGCCTTTAACCTGTATTAACTTTTAACGTATAAAGAAGGGGTCTGGAAGTATCCAGTACATTTATCACCCATCTTGATTTTTTTTAAATCACAATAAATAAATAAATAAATAAATAAATAAATAAATAATCACTAAGATATTTTAAATTACACAAGGAATACATGTTAATTGGGAGAAGGAAAGGAAGAAGGAGGACGTGAACAGCAAGAAATAAAGGGGGAAAGTAAAGGAAAATATGAAAGAAGCACAAAGAAAAATCTGCATTTTCTACTGTCCATACACCATCCATTCTCAATGGGCACAATACAGCCCCTAAAGTGACAAAAAGTGGTCCTCGAGGAGAGAAAAGCTTATTCTTCTATAAAGCACAAATAGTCATACAATACATACATAGATACACAGTATATCTGTAGTATTAAAATTCTGTTGGGGAACAAGATTTGGGGAGAAAATTCTAAAAAGACTCTGGAGGGAGTTTAGTTTGAAAAAGTTGAGAAATATTGCCATAGATATGGATTTTAATACATCGGTAGCTATTCATGCAGATTTTTCTATGTATTATAAGTTTTGGTTTTTTTACAAAAATAGGATTGTATATACATGCTATACCTTTCCATGCCCATGAAAATTCTTTCTAATAATATGTTATACCACTTACAAAGCACTTTTGCATATAGTATTTCATTTGATCCTTACAGTAACTGTGTGATGGTGGATGCTTTTATTATCATACCCATTTTACAGCTGAAGAAACTGAGGTATAGAGAGGTGACTTAACCTACCCCAAACTCTCTTAGCCAATATAAATAGCAGAGCTAAGATCTGAATCTTATTTCTTCACACCTTTGGGTCTATCTTGCTATTTTTTTCTAGCCTTTTGAGCAGAAATCTTAGTTCATTTATTATAAATCATTTTTAGTTTTCTAATAAAAGTTATAAAATTTCCTCAGCAGTCACTTGAGCTTCATCTCAAGTTTTGTATAGTTTCTCCATCAGACAGACACGAGAAGGTCTTCCCTATCCTTGCAAACATATCACCAATTTCCAATGTGATACTGTTGAAGGAAAGGACTTCCCGAAACTTGAAGAACTTTCCTTACCGTGCAACCTTGTAGCTTCTTAGAGGATGTTGACTATCTGTCCCTAAACAGGCCTTAAAGAGATTTCCATCCCTTGTGCTGGCATCAGGAGGCCATACTCTCTCAGGTGAATTCCTTTACCTTCACCTTGCTCTCTACCCCGTGCCCAGGCCCCACCACACTCAGGGTCCTGCTCACAGAAGGAATATGGAGGAACTGAGCTGCCTGTTGGTTTAAGTCAGCAGCAGCAGCAAGTAGGCCTTGAGAAGCAATGATAATAAGAAACATTGATCTATTTTTTACCACAATTTTTTTTTTTTTTACCAGAAATCTTATTAGAGATTTTACGGTTTAGATTTTTCGAGCAGCTGGAGATGGAGGTTTTGTATCCAGCTCAAACCCTGCCAGCCATAAGGTGGAGAGAGAGAACATGCGTGCAAGCCAGCACTTGGGTACCAGCAGCTGAGGCTCTGCACACAGCCATCCATGCCTCCTGGAGCCCTGCACCCTGTGGGGTCCAGAGAGGGGGTTCCACATACAATCTGACTTTTGCCTGGTGAGCCACTCCAAATAGGCGGGCAGCCTTTCTCCACCGTGGCTCTACCTGGAGCTGGTTTGGTGTCTTTGAGGGCCCTTTTCCACTGCCCTCGCTGCAGGCCACTCTTTGAGCCATCTCCACCCCATCCAGCCTCCGTTCCTCCAGTGAGAACAGTGCAGGAAAATATTCTGGTGTCTCCTAAAACTTGTTCAGCTAGGAACTTGGCTATAAGGGTTGCTATGGCAACCAGAGCAGATGATTAGGGGAAAACCGTGCTTCCTGCTGGAATGTGGGTTGTGTGTTTTTGTGTGCACATGAGTGTGTGGCGCACAGGGGAAAGAAATACTACTAAGAAAGGCTTAACCACTCCACACAAGACCCTGGGATTATCCCAGAAGCCATGTCCTTCCCTCCCAGTCAAGTGGACCTGGACTCAACCACAATGGCACCTTCAAGGCAGCATGAAGCCAATCCTTTCCAAATCATCCAGATTAGTTCTGTGCTTGTGGAAATCTTCCCCCAAAATGTGTTTCTACCAAATTTTATTGGGGTCTCTTTTCTTCATAATCTCTCAAACCAATGGACCTGCAGGCATCCATAGATGGATGGACGCCATGCCTGTCGACTTGAAAACATTGTTAATGGCTGGTGACAGGTATGCTATGAGTTGGATACATCTTTGAATGTTTCCTTACTTAACCTTTTTGAAATTAAGTCTACAATTTCTACAAGGTGTATCATCCAACATGATCTACAGATTTCGAATCTCATGTAGTGCTCTCAGAGTGTAAGAATTTCTACATCCTCATTACCTAACGTAATGTATGTAATTAAAGAGTGTTATACACTATAAGTAGTATTTACTTAACAAAATATTTAAACTCTCATGTGTAAAACATCGGAATCATGTGTAACTGAAAAAAAATGTGGAAGAAATGCTGTAATTAGAGATTTTAAAAATGGGAGACAAAATGAAACTTTATAGAGATCCCTCCCCTCTCAGATGTTAATAAGAACAAGAGATTTACTGGGCATTTATTATGTACCAGGCTCTATTCTAAGTATTTTGTAAGTTCTTATTCATTGAATCCTAACAATAACACCATAAAGTAGATATTGTTATCTCTGCCTTACAGGAAAGGAAGTGCAGGCACAGAAGGAAGGTGCCCAAATCACATGGCAGTGATGATGAAATTGGGGTGCCGCCTGGGTGATCGGGCTCCACCGCCCAGTCTGATAACCCCAGCAGCCCAGGGTCCTCCCCAGACTGGGGATCTGCCCTGGATGCGGGAAAGGACGGAGAGCCCTGCTCAGGTCCCAGCCCAGCCCCTTTCCAGCTCTCTGAATCTCCCCTCTTCATCCCTCCTACATATCTTATTTCCTTCTGGGTAGGAAAACAAGCTCTTCCATCATCATGCACTCCTTCAGAAACTATTGTTTGGGGAATAAACTTTGGGCTTCTGGTTTCAAGCAGTCTATAATTTAAAAAGTCTTATCTCTCAAAGTTACTGCCTCTGCCATAAGCTTCAAAGGTCTGTTTCAAAACCCAAAGCTGAACACTGGCTCATTTCTATCTCCACATTTCAGTCCACTCCTGAGGAGATAAGGCTCAGCCTCACAATCTAATTTTAACAGAGGAAGGACTGTAGATTAAAATAAATTAGCAAGAATGAAGATACATCAATTAAAATTTCAAACTATTATTCCTCTACATGTTGTATCTGGGAATAAAACATTATTAATTGCATTTGTGAGGAATATATGAATCAGTAAATAAAATGTGTTAACATTTTAACTATTCAGATCTGCTCCAATGGAGTATGTTATTCAAAGAAAAGTTGTGTCAGAGTATTGTGTCTCAATATGTATTCTTCTTTATAGAACAAAATCACCCCCAAATTTTAGCCATACAGCTGGAGGCTACATTTCCCAGCCTCCTTGAGCTACGTGTGGCCATTTGACCAAATTCTGGCTCCAGGCACTTAGCTTACTGGCGTTGTGAGCTTGAACAGGTCATAGAGTCTGAATCTAGAACATAAACACCAGAAAGTACCATAGAGCTAAACCACCTGAAGGCCGAGGAAGGACAGAAGACCAGAGTTGCGAAGTGAGGTACCCAGGCTCCCCATCAGCATCAGAAGGGCTGGGGCTTGAACCCCCTTGTCTGCTGGCTACAGACCATTTTTTACACTACCCTTCTGTTCCCTAAGCTTCAGCTTCTTCTGCAGTGTGAGAGTGATAAGAGCACATATGTAGTAGGTATAGTGGATGACCTCCCAAATTCCATTGCACCCCTCCCCCCCTTGAGTAGTGCCAACGTGGTTTGAAAACTTGACACTTACTCCAGAGGTAGACTCTGATTAGTCTCAGCCAAAAATAATAACCCATTTCCCTTGCCAGGATTGATTCAGCAGCCCAGACCTAAGCTAATTGGCACTGGGCATTCTCTTGGTACAGTTATTGGACAAGCCATGGGCACAGAAGCCAGGATGGACCAATCAGAATTAAGGGAAAGATTTTTGTTTGTTGTCAAGGAAGAAGTCTTCTCTCCCCCTCTCCTTCCTTCTCCGCCTCCCCTCCTCCTCTCTCTCCTCCTCCTTTTCTCTGAATGGCAAGGAGAAAGCTTACAGAGCTGGCTGGGACCACTGGCCATCCTACAACATAAATTACACCTGTCCTGGGTTGTGAGCTGAAATGAGGCAGCACAGGTAAAGCACTTTGCACTGTACCAGGCCCATAATAAGTCCTCAAATAACAGTAGCCCGTCATGTAAGGTCAGTCTGTCCATAGCCGCCCTGGCTCATAAGGACATTACCACATGGTTCCATTCTTTCTACCTTGATCAAGATGTAAGGTTTACTTGGGGCGCCTGGGTGGCTCAGTCGTTAAGTGCATCTGCCTTCGGCTCAGGTCATGATCTCAGGGTCCTGGGATCAAGCCTCACATCGGGCTCTGCTCAGCGGGAAGCCTGCTTCTCCCTCTCCCACTCCCCCTGCTTGTGTTCCCTCTCTCGCTGTCTCTCTCTCTGTCAAATAAATAAATAAAATCTTAAAAAAAAAAAAGATGTAAGGTTTACCTTTATGTGCATTCCATGAAAATGGCTCCAACTCCACATCATAATTTAGAGGAGTTTCAGGGGGTTCTGGTGGATTGTGTCCCAGCTACAGATCAGTGGGGTCCCCCACTTCAGGAGAAGTGAGTATAGCTCCTTCCCATCCCATTCCTCATCCTAAAGACAAGAGGCCCTTCTCCCCTCACTCAGAGCATTCACAGCTCATACCTTCCTCCCCAGTCTGCCTTTTCCATCCCTGTCCACCAGCCCCAGCCTTACCTGGTTTGGGGGAGCAGAAAACCTTGCTCTCCAGCGTGTATCCTAACTTTTCTGTTGGTCACTGTGCCCTATGGCTTCCTTAAGTCTTTGTCTCTGCCTCTTTAGAGGGGGAAAGTGTTTTTCAGGGTTCCTATAAGAGAAAAGGTTTTCAAGATACCTATGAGAAGAGCAGGGAAAAAAATAGTAGAATACTTACAGGTAGATTCTCCATGCTTTTGGGGACAAATAGATTCACCCATTTGAAACATCTAGTAACAGCATCTGGCCCATTACAAGGACCTAAGTCATAATAGCTGTTACAATTTGTGAGAGATTCATTGCAAAATGGCCCCAACTCCCTACCTCTTCTCATGTCCTTACCCTTTGCATTGTGACCCTGCAGCTCCACCTTTGGAATGTGGGGAAGCAGCTTGTAACCTCCTTTGGCCAATAAGACACATTGGAAATGATGGCGCACTGGTGCTGTGTGAGGCCTTCAGATGTCCTGGCATGCTTTCTCTCCCTCTTAGAACTCTGCCCAGCTGCCATGAAAACAAACCCAAACCAGGCTCCTAGAGGATAAGATTTCACGTGGAGGGCAACAAGCCATCCCAGTGACTACAGATGCATGAGTGAGCCCAGATGGTCCCAACAGAGCTTGGGCCAAGATGAGTAGAACTGGCCAGCCAACCCAGAGATTCATGACCTGAGATAAATGTTTATTGTTAATATGCCACTGAGGTGTTTCTGGTTGTTGTTATTTTGTTTTAATGTAATATCATTGTAGCAAGAGCTAACTGATGTGTTATTATTTTTATTTTTTTTTAACTTTTGTAATAGATTTTATTTATTTGCCAGAGAGAGAGAGAGAGAGAGTGCATAAGCAGGGGGAGCTGTAGGCAGAAAGAGAAGCAGGCTCCCCGCCGAGGGGGGAGCATGATGTGGGACTAGATCCCAGGACCCTGGGATCATGACCCGAGCTGAAGGCAGTTGCTGAACCAGCTGAGCCATCCAGGCATTCCTATTATTTTTATTTTTATTTTTGATGGACAGTGGGGAAGATAAAATTCTGTGGGCAAGGCTGGCTGAAGGCTGCTCAGGCACAGAGTTCCCTGGTCCAGTTGAATGGACTGGGGAGGTGGAGAGGGTGGGATCAGGAAGGAGAAACAGTACCTCCTGTCTTTGTAACTGTGGCCTTTCCTTAGCTCAGTGGTCCTCACATTTTCGCTTACATGCACATCTCAAAAAGAATTTTGAAAAACAATGTGTCCAGGGCACCTGGGTGGCTCAGTCAGTTAAGCATCTGCCTTCGGCTCAGATCATGATCCCAGGGTCCTGGGATAGAGTCCTGCATCGGGCTCCCTGCTCTGCAGGGAGTCTGCTTCTCCCTCTGCCCCTCCTCCCACTTGTTCTCTCAATCTCTCTCTCATAAATAAATAAAGTCTTAAAAAAAAAAAAAAAGAAAAGAAAAACAATGTGTCCCATAGCATATTCTAAGTTCACATGTAAGAGTTTTGATATAATTTTCTTTGTACTGCAAATATTGACATTTAAACATAAAACTATCAGTCTTCTAAAATACTAAAGGGAATCTGGAGCTCATAATAATTTCATGCCCATACCACCCAATCTAAAATATATGAATGAGCTCTTCTTCACTGTTGAGAAATTTTACATCTTTCAGTTTTCTCCTTGAATTCACGTTTCTTTCCTACTTACTTCACACACCTTTAACATAATGTAGATACCTTAAAACTTTGAAAGTCTTTTATTGATTACCCTATCACACATTAAAAATACACTGAATACATATATATTTTAACACATTAAAAAATATTTTATTCCTATAACCTTAAGGCTCTCCATGGTTTAAAAAAAAATGGTTCTGGATTGAATTATCACACAACTGATCAAAACTACAAAAAAAAAGTATTACCAATTTTGATCATTATTAAACATAAAAAGTTAAATATAATTGGAAATGCATCTCCTTATGAGATGAAATAGGATCTAACTTGTCATATGCATTTAATGAAAGAGAAAGGTATATTCGGCTGAAAATTAATCAGCCCAGAAACTAGAATAATATTATTCTTTTTAATAGAAGGTAAAACGATTAAATATTTTATATGGTAAAATAAAATAAGCTTTAGCTATCATTGGATTATTTCATGATGTGATTTCATAAAAAGGCCTTTAAATTGCCCTACTGAATAGGATACACTGCATCCAAAATCCAAAACAAATCACTTAAAAATTTTATCTGTGGGTTTTATTTGATGTATCTTGAGAATTGTGAATGTCTTGGCAAGGCTTTCAGTCTACACTTAAACGAATCAGTGTCACTAAGCTACATGCTTGGGCTGTGCTATTGTGCTCTTCCTTTCAGCTGAAGACTTGACCTGGGATTAGTACTTAGTGTAGTTGGAAAGTATTGCTTATAGTTAAATACATTTTTTAATGCCGAGTTCTTCTTTTCTTTAGCGTTCAGTGTTTCTGACTGATGGTCTCTTTGCTTCACTGCCATTGTCCTCACCTTCAAGAAGGGCAATGATCTTGACTCCCACCACTCAGGCTACTGTATGTCTATTTTCAAAGCATCCTAACGTGGTCAAAACACTGTTTCTTAGACTGTCTTTCCCCTTAACATAAAACGTATAAGATGGGGAAATATGAGAGTCCAGGGGATAATGGAATCTTGATTTAGCAATAAAGGAGTCCTCCCCTATTCTCCCTGAAGTTTTCACACCCTGCGGCAATGTACCATAGTCAGATGGGGTGAGTGAGAGTGATGCATTTTTGCCTTTTTTTCCCCTTAATAATAAAGTACAACTTTTTCATTTTGTAAAACAAATAAATAAAATTGAGAACACATTTTGTCATTTCAGATGTATTCTCATGCAAAGCAAACCAGAAAAGTGTGTGTATAGAAATTAAGGATCAAGAAAATCATTCCCTTAAAACAACACTTGCTCAGTACCCCTTGGAACTTTTTCACAGACCCCTAGGGGCTACTGCCTTCGTTCACTAGGTGCTAGAATTTTCAACTTAAAAAATCAGAGTGGGGCGCCTGGGTGGCTCAGGCGGTTAAGCGGCTGCCTTTGGCTCAGGTCATGATCTTGGGGTCCTGGGATCGAGCCCCAGATCGGTCTCCCTGCTCAGCAGAGAGCCTGCTTCTCCCTCTCCCTTTGCCCCTCCCCCTGCTGATGCTCTCTCTCTCTCTCTCTCTCACTCTTGCTCTCTCTCAAATAAATAAATAAAATCTTTAAAAAAATTCATGTTTAATGTCCTAACTAGGTAATACATTTATATAGTTCAAATATCAAAGAGTCTAGAAAAGTATAATGTATAAAGTGAAAAGTCTTGTTCCTTCCCTCCCCTCAATTCTCCTCCATAATCATGGACTTTGGGCGCATATACAAACAAATACCATTTTATTATCACAGCCTCCTTTTGTTACACAAATGGTGGCATAAAATACACATTTTCCTCTCCTGGATTTATTCTCTCCAAATTGTAACTTGGTGGAGATCTTTCCATACCAGTATGTATGTGGAGTTCTTCCTCAGCTGTTTTTTTTAATGGTACAACCGCAGGGTATTCTGTTGAATATATGTCTTATACTTTGTTTAATTAGTGCCCTTCTGATGGGCATTTGGCTTATTTCCTATCTTAGCTATTTCAAACAACATGGCAATGACTAACCTTGCGCGTGTACTGACCTGCCTGTCTGAGAATGTATGTGTAACAAATTCCTAGAAGTGGGATTGCTTGTTGTGGTATATGGGGCCTTATTTCCCTCTACGGGAGTTGTATCAGTTTTTACTCTTACTTGCGATGTCTGAAACTGCCCGTTCCTCCATAGCCATGTCAATAGAGAGCACTATCAAACTTTTGGATTATTGCCAATCCAAAAAGTTAAAAATGGCATTTGAGGTAGTTTTTATCTTTGGGTTGGAAGATACCCAATGCTTGGCAAGCTGTCAGGAGCCATACCTTGGCCATGTGGAGAAGGCCAGTTTGGGAGGTCAACCACAGCCCGTGAGAAGCAGAGCTGAGAGACCAAAAGCAGGTGATGGAGGGTCCCTGGCTCCAGACACACTGGACTCCATTAGCTAATGACTCCCTTCTTGATTTCAGCTGGTTCCCGCTCGGGTTCTGCTGACCCGCGTCCAGATGGAGGGTACACAAACAGCCCCTTCAGGCTCCCACGATCTGGTTGCCAGGTGGACTGCCAGCTGCCTGGTCAAGCCCCAGAACCCTTGCAAAAAGCTGCTGTGGGTACAAAACAGCTACTCTGGGAAACTGATGGTTTCTAATAAAGTTAAACATACATCTACCCTGAGGACCAGCAATTCCGCTCCTAGACATGTACCGTAGGGAAATGACTGCACGTGTCCCTGAAAAGACATAGTCACGTTGGTCACGAAAGATAAACACTGGAAATTACCCAAATCCACAGGAGAATGAAAAACAGACAAACTGAGGTATTTCTTCTGTTGAAATGCCGCTCAGCACTGAAAATGAATAAACTCGCCCTACATAACAACATGGATGGATCTCTGTGTTAAGCAGAGGTCAGACAAAAGAGTACACCTTACATGGTTCTATTTTTTGTAAAGTTCAAGAAAAGGCAAAACTAAACTGTGGTGATGAGGTCAGAATAGTTGTTGCCCCTGCAGAAGGCGTTTCTAAGAAGGAGACCTGAGGGTATTCTCTGGGGCAAGGAAAATGTTCCGTAACCTGATGCGCGGGGTAGTCACATTGGGTGTTTGCAACGGTCAAAATGCATCAAAATATACATTTTTTACTGTATGTCAAACAAAAGGAGAACACTATCAACAACAACAACAAAAAAAAATCCCCTGTAGGGGACAGAAACCATTGCAGGGGGTCATTTCCAGCAGCTGCAGGTCACCCTGAATCTGTCCTGGTTGGCACTACAGCCCCTGTGGGTAGGAGGAGAGGTCTCTGCTCTTAGCACCTGGCACTTGGCTTTGGAGCTACAGCTCTCTGTGAGCCTCCCTCCAAGGCAGCCTCTTTTTACACTGTTCTGCTGCTCAGATATTTTCCCTCACCTTCCAGACAGCAGAGGGCCCAGAGACCCATGGTTAGGGGTGAGACAGCCCCACATCCCCATCCTGGCTGACCCTCTGAGCCCCTGTGAAGGGGATAAGGACAGCTCTCATGCAGGAGGATTGTGGGGATTCCAGATGTCAGGAGACAGGGTCTGACGTCATCTACTCTGCACACTTGGCAGCTACTTTATTACTTGCAAACAGGAGCTGCACAGACGGTGGCCTGGCTTGCAGGGGTGAGGGAGGGGCTGCAGCAAGGACACTGAAGTTTTGTGCTCACCAGGCTGAGTCCTTGAATATTATACTCCAGGATTAAGTAAAGCTCTGCAGCAGAATTCATTATGATTGGCTCCTACCCACTCCCAGCAATTAGAGGATAATTTGGAAAAGGAGATTTGCATCGGAAGCCTCCTTCACATCGGCCTGCAAAAGCCTTTAATCCATCCCCTAACATCCTAAGAGAGCGATGCTGAGG
This sequence comes from Phoca vitulina, assembly GCF_004348235.1. Lineage (NCBI taxonomy): Eukaryota > Metazoa > Chordata > Mammalia > Carnivora > Phocidae > Phoca > Phoca vitulina. Next base: position 43,691,519 of record NW_022589713.1, read on the forward strand.
GCATCCAGGAGAGCTTGGGAACAAACTGGAAGGAGTGGAGACTGCCCAAGATGACAGTGAGGGCCCACAGGGTCAAAGGGAGTTGGGAGGAGGTGTCCAGAGTTCCTGAAGGGAGACGAGGAACAGCAGAGACCAGGTGGACTGCTCCGCAGTTTTGGTGACGCCAGACTTGCACCAAGAGCCTTAAGACTGCATTGCACAGGATCGCCGCTAGGAGCCCCTTGGGGCTAGTGAGCACTTAAACGGGGCTAATGCTACAGAACCTGACTTTTAATATTATTTAATTTTTTTGGATTTTTAAATTTTATTTAAATTCAATTAATTAACATATAGTGTATTATTAGTTTCAGAGGTAGAGTTCAGTGATTCATCAGTTGCATATAACACCCAGTGCTCCTTACTTCAGGAGCCCTCCTTAATGCCCAACACCTAGTTACCCATCCCCTTCCACCCCACCACCCCACCCGGGAACCCTGTTTGTTTCCTAAAGTTAAGAGTCTCTTATGGTTTGTCTATCTCTCCCATTTCGTCTTATTTTTCCCTCCCTTCCCCTATGATCCTCTGTTTTGTTTCTTAAATTCCACATATTATTTAATTTTAATTAAAGTGAAAACTGAAAATCTGAAGCAATTTGATCTTATTACATATTCTGTATTATTAAAATTGTTAAAATTGTTTTCACCTGGTTGTTTTAAATTTAAAATTTAAATTGATAGAATAGGCTTGTATCATGTTTCCATTGAGTGGTGCCGTCCATATACACCTGCCGGATTCAGTCCTTCCTTTTCCACAGGCAGTGTTGGGTTGAACAACCAGGTGGTCGATTCTTTATGTGCATCACACTGACCGTGTTCACATGAGCTCAGCTGCTCTAGTTTGCTCATCTAATTAAGTCATCCGATCAGAAGGTTAAGGAAATAAACAGATACACAAGCACATAATAGAAATGGGACTCTGAGGTGTGAATGTCTGTGAGCTTCCCCTAAATGCACTAGAAAACCAGTCCTGACCTTTATTATGGAGGAGGGAAGTGAGGGGTTGGGGTCTGATTTGCATTTTAAGGAATCACTCAGGCTGCCCCTGGGATAATGAGCTGAAGGAAGGAGAGCTAACGTGGAGGGCCCGGTGCATAGACCTCTTCCCCAATCCAAGCAACAGTTATTATTGCCTGCTGTAAGTATACTGGGAGTTGAATTTTGCTTTAAGCAAAACAGAGCGATGGGAAAGCAACTCTGAATGTCACCTTCCCCCAACCTCAAGAGTAACTTCTCCTAGTATATGTTCTGAAAGGACAGCATGTCCTAGGTTGTCCACCCAGCCGTGGGCCCTTCCATGCTCACTGGTCACCCCTGAGACCCTGGCAGCCAGCTTCTCTCTGGGATACTGCTGTCCCCAGGCCCCCGCAGAGAGAGAGGTCAGAGAACCACTTCTGTCTCGACCGCTCAACTTTGAATTTCTGTAATTCCACCAGTCCTAGCTTATCAAAGTCCCAGCCTCCTCTTTACCTAGCCTCTGATTTCCGGGTGGGAGCTACCTCTGTCAGGAGGTCCACCGCAGAGCTATTCATTGATGGCTATGTCGATATCCAGCCAGACAATAATCCTGGGACAACAACGTGCATGGCTCTGCCCTCTCACAGGGAGGCAAGGCTCATAACAGATGTATAACTGTTTTTATCATGTAAAACACTGGAGGGAATTTGTTTCAGCCACCCCAACACCTCTCAATGATTCTTACATATAATGTGCACAGGAAACACCTGGGATGCTTCATGAAATGCATATTCCTAGGAAATAGATGACAAAATCAAATGGAGTAATTAAGGCGTATTTAATGAAGGAATTATTTACAAAATGTAAGCAAGGTTAAACACACCAAGGGTGGTACAAGAGTGGGACCTGTTGACATCCCTAGATCTCCAGCTCAAGAGAAGGGAACCAGGAGAGAGGAGTTGTTTGAGAAATATGCCCGAAAGGAGCTGTGGCCTTGAGTAGAGGACAGAGTGGGAGGGAACCAGGGGAATAAGCACCTGGACCTCACTCTCCTCCTGTCCTCTGGATCTCTCACTGGTGTCCTGCATTGGCCAGAGAGCAAGGGCGCCATTGATGCACCATGCCAGCCATGTAGGTGCCCGGATCTCAGGCTCTGACCAGGTTGGAGAAGTTGGAGGGCAGATATGATGAGACAAACAGAAATATCCAACCTATATGGTGTATACACCCCGTACAGAACAGGAGTGATAACTATTGGATTATCTGGTAAATTCTAGGTGCCATAGTTTAATGGCAATATTGGCACACAGGCAATGAACAAGAGAAGGGTGATGAGGGTGTCAGGAAGTTAAGTCATTTTATTTTTTTTAAGATTTTATTCATTTATTTTTTCAAGAGAGAGAGCGAGCGCATGCACAAGTGGGGGAGGGGCAGAGGGAGAAGCAGACTCCCCGCTGAGCAGAGAGCAGCGTGTGGAGCTCTATCCCAGGACCCTGAGATCATGACCTGAGCGGAAGGCAGGAACCTAACTGACTGAGCCACCCAGGCACCCCAAGTTAGTCACTTTAAAGAAGATTTTATAATAATAGAAATATTCAGTCTGAAGACAACAAGATTTGGGAGGGATAGCCAGTAGCTATCTGGTTTAACTGGTTTGAACCACTCCAAAAATGTATGTCAATCTCTTTACTTTTTCTCATTACTTGAGTATGCATAAACCTTGTTAACAGTTGGTTCAGTGTATCCCTCTTGAGGTTTTCCACCCACACAAACTGGATTATCCAAGAATCCCAAGAGGTTAGTCAGTCACAAAGGAATCAGCTTTCACCAATGCTGGGTGAGGGACCTGGAATCTGGGAGTGTCCCGTGACAACCACTGTTTCTCCCTGCCATCGACTGTGGCTGTTGAAGCTTAGGCGCAGACCATCCCTTAGACACTCGTGCACAGGAATAGTCTCTTCCCCTTTCCATAGGTGGAAATGGGCAAGTTGGCCTCAAGAGTGCCATGGTCTCATTCCATCGCCTGCCACATTATAGGCTGTCATAGAGAAAAAGGCTTTTTCTCTACCCTCTGATATTCAGTACTTAGGGATCTGCAAATTAAACTGACAAAAGACAGATTAGCAAGAAACAATACATTTTTATTCACTTACATACATGGGAGTTCACACAAAAATGTGACTCACAGATGGAATGTGGCCTTGCATATCATCTCAATAGGAGATGGGGGCAGAAGGGCATTTTGGGAGAACAAAAGACTTCCTAGAAGTGGTGAGGGGACAGAAAGGGCACCTATGGAAAAAGAACTTTTTGGAAAGATAAATGGACCCTTAGAATAGATGGGAATATGATAGTTTTGTGACAATAACTGCTTGGTGGCGCTACCAGCCGCTTGTCTCTGAGATTAAAGCTTCGGGGGAAGGAGAGTATTGATGACAAATGAGTTTTGCGGGGAGGCTCAGCTTTAAGGCAGGTAAGAGATTTCAGGAAATCAAAAGCTTTGAACTCAAAATAATTTCTACACCAAAGTGGCATGTTTTGGGGTGGCTGTTCCCCTTCAAGACTTAGAACTACCATCTCTGTTCCTTCTCCTTCCCCACCCATCCATCCAACTACCAAAGGGTAAGGCTGATTTGTTTGTAAACATTTAAAAACAACACATTTTGAGAAAAAGCCTCTCCCTTGACAATTGAGGCTGCTCTGCCTATACCTGGCCTTTTGAGAAAGCTGCCCTCAGAGGCACAAGGTAGCTTTCTAACCTAGCCACACAGTGACCTAGAGATCTAGAGGTCAGCTCCTTCCACTAAGAAGACAAAAGCCAAGTGTCAGCCCTAGCAGGTGCTCTAACAGTGAGCCAGCCCTCTACAGAGCTACTTAACATTTTGGACAGAATGACATCATTGGGGCCCTCATATCTGGGTGATACAGGGACAGAAGAAGGCTCAAGGAGTGAAGGTCAGAGAGTGACAGATTTCTAATTCAATACTAGGAAGAAATTTATAAAGGTGAAAGAAAACTGGGCCCAGAGTGCTTGAGAATGTTGCATATTACAAGGGTTTGTGAATCAAGAGAGAGATGGATTATTGAATAAATGGTGTTGGGGGAAATGGCCAATTTTCTTTAAGTAATCTCTACACCCAATGTGGGTTTCGAACTCACACTCCTGAGATCAAGAGTCACATGCTCCACCCACTAAGCCAGCCAGGTGCCCCAAAAATGACCAATTTTGAGAGGGGAATAAAAATTAGTTCTAGTCCAGACTTTACAATGAACAAAAATTCAGATGAGTTAAATACGTACTAAAGATTTTTTAAAGAATGTAAAAGTACAGATTAAAATATAAGTGATACTTAATTTTTTTCAGAATGGAGAAGGGGCTTCTGTGAATAAAAACAATAAAAGATTTCAGACAGAAAGATATAACTACATAAAATTTAAAATATCCATCAAAACCAACAATAGCAAAAAGGCAAATTTTAAATTAGGAAAGAAATATAAAAATAAATATGAAAAATATAAAAGTTATTTTAAGTCACAAAAAGTTCTTATAAGTTAATTTTAAAAACATTATCACACCAATTAGGGGAAAAAAGTGAGCCAAGGAAATGTAAAGTTAAATCACAAAAGAATGAGGGGCGCTTGGGTGGCTCAGTCGGTTGAGCATCGGACTCTTGGTTTTGGCTCAGGTCATGAGATCAACCCCTGGATAATGCTCAGCAAGGAGTCTGCTTGTCCCTCTCCCTCTGCTCCTCACCCCCCCTCAAATAAATAAATAAAAATCTTTAAATAAATACATAAATCACAAAAGAATGAATATAAATGACCATTATGAGCATATGATAAGACATTCAACACTTCCATATCAAAGAAATAGAGAACAAAACAATGGCAGATGTCATTTTTCAATTATAAAGTTGACAGGTTTTTAAAATGATACAGTAGGTGAAGTTTCATTGAAAGAGGCTCTCTTATATTTTAAAAAAAAATAGGGGGGTGTGGTTTTGCAATGGTAAACTAGGTCCCCAGAAGAGATTAAAGAGAAGCTGACTACCAACCCTTGGAGAAGGAGTGATGAAGATTCCAGGCGGCAGGTAGAGGTTGGGGCTAATAAGCACCACACTCACCTCTGCTTCTGTGGGCTTTCAGTGCTGTGTCTCAGAGCTGGATTTCTACAGAGCTGTCCAAACAGGAGAGACTTTCCAGAAGAGCAGGTTCTCCAGGACCTTACTGGCTACGTTTCTCTATTTCTCTATTAATGCATCAGGTGCTTGTAGGTAGAAACTGGAGTAGACATTGTCCTCACAGCACTAACATAGATGGGTAGGTATGCTGATGATGGAATTGAGGACAAGCCCAGTTGTCCAAGGGACTAGGATGCAGTATGTACCCACCCCCCCCCCACTCCCCCCAACCCCGCCAAAATGTTGTAAGTCTGCCTGTGTTCTGTCTGGCCAACCCTTTTGTGAGCAAGGAGATAGCAAATGCTGCCCAGTGCAAGGGCAGTCACCTCAGTTTTTGCTATTGCTATTGCTCTGCAAACCAGAACCAGGTAACCAGCAGGTTCATTGGAGGAAGTATTGATTCTTAATTATTGATCTTTTATGAAAAATAAAACAAGTTTCCCCCTCTCACTCCCTCCCCACTCTCTTCCTCTCTGTGTCTCTTCAATATACACTGATATCTATCACACTCAAGTAGGAATGGCAGGGGGAAATGTTCAAAATGGGTACAATCCTCTCATTGATTCGGCTCTAGGCCGTCATTGAGCCGCGGTGACTGCGGAGATGCACGATGATGTTCATCCCCAATATGACAACTTTTCCTCCTCCACGTCAAGGTCAACGTCACTCTTCGACGGCATCTAAAAATATTCCGATTTTAAATAGCTTAGAAATGAGTGGCCACCATCGCTATTGTGGAAGTATCGGTCCCTGTAGGATCCCACCCTCCCCCACCCCCCGCAAGAGGCAAGGCTCACTTTTCACTGAGCTCCATGACAATCCGAACCCTCTGAGTGCTGGGAAGATGAATGCTCTGGCTGTCCCTTGGTGGGGAGGGGAGACGTGGGGGGTGACGGGGCCTCTAGGGGCACCCTTGAGGGGCTTTCTTTCTCTCTCACACTCAGCCCAGAGGCTCACCTGTGCTCTAAACCGGGTCAACCAGCAGACCCGGGAGCCCATGCAACAGAGCCAGTCTGCAGAACTGACCAACTTCTCACTGAAAGAAGACCGGGTGAAGACAGTCAAGAAGCTCTAAACACTGAAACTATTATATGTCACATATCTCAATCAAAAATATTAAAACACTAAAATGTATGTTAAAAGATTTAATGAAGTTCTGATTTTTTCATGCAACTTCTTTGATTAAAAAAACAACAAATATTTTCTAGTATTAAATAATCCTATTAAGCCATTCCTATTATTAAATCAACCATATGTTCTTGGACCAGATGCCACTGGTTATGGTATATTTTTCTATCAAAGTGCTCTTGGGTTTATTTAGGATTTTGTGCATCAGTGTAAGTGAAATTGAATGGTGATTTTCTTTTTTGTGCAGTTTTATGGAGACTGGTATTAATATTATGCTTGCTTCATGAAAAGAATCTGAAAGCTTTTCTCTTTTTTCTTTGCCTTGAAACAGTTTAAATGACACCAGAATGATTTATTCTTTGAAAGATTTGGGAGAATTGTTCTTGGAATCATCTGGACCTGGGCTGCTCTTTGACAGTTTTCTCCATTTCTTTTACAGTGTTTGGTTTATTAAGATTTTCTATCTTCGATCCAATTCAATTTTGGTAAAGGATACTAGAATGTTATCCATTGTATCTAAGTGTTCAGATACATTTACAAAGAGTCAAACAAAGCAGTCTCTTGTGATTCTTTAATTTCCTCTATAACTTTTACTTTTCCTTTAAAAATTTTTTTAAAGATTTATTTATTTATTTGAGAAAGAGAGAGTGGGGGAGGAGCAAAGGGAGAGGAAGAGAGACAATCCTCAAGCAGACTCCCCCCCTGGCCTGGAAGCCTGATGCAGGGCTTGATCCTAGGACCCTGAGATCATGACCTGAGCTGAAACCAGGAGTCTAAGGCTTAACCACCTGAGCCACCCAGGCGTCCCTCCTTTAATTTTTTTTAATTTGTGTATTTTTGCATTCTCTTTTTTATTATTATTATTAAGATAACGCATTATCTCTCTCATCAGTTTTGTCAAAGAATCAGAACCTGGATATATTTAATTCATTTTGTAAACTTCTGCTTTGTAATTCATCATTTCTCCTCTTGTATTATTCATTCCTTCTTCTACTTTTCTTCCTTTATTTTGTTGTTATTTTTTTCAAACCAAGGTAGTTGCTTAATTCCTTTGTTTTAATTCTTTTTTGTTGATATTCATATTTAAGAAGAGAATTTTTCTCTGAACATCACTTAAATGATGATATGTGATATTTTTATTTCTTTAGATTTTCTAAACTTTCAGATTGGAAATAAAAAGAGGAAGAAATCCTGATTTTATGATGCCATTTTCAAAATTCCTTTTTTTAAAAATTGCATTTTACATTTCCTTTACATTATTTCCACCATTGGATCTGCTTTCTCTGAAAGTAAAAAGTCATTCTCTGAAGCTACCTGGGGCAGATACCAAGAAAGAAGAGGTCTAAAACTATCATACTGTTTCCTTTTCAATCATCTGATCACGGTAATTGGAATTGAGAGGTAAAACCCAGGTGGGCAGCAGCATGAAAATCTTTCTCCCTCTCTCTCTTTACTCCCTCCCCCTGCTCCTTCTCCCTTTCCCTCTGTCCCTCCTCCCCTTTTCTCTCTCTCTCCCCCCCCCCACCCCACACCTTTCTCTCTCCCTCTCTGCCCCAGAACCTAACTTGGCAATGAACTGGTTATGTTAGGACCTGTTTCTACTTAAACTTTGTCCGCTATACGGGGGTATCTGGTATATTCACTCTTTCCTTTTGTTATCTCTCTATTACTTACTAGAGTCATAAAACTTCAGCCAGTGTCAATTATTCTAGAAAATCAATTCATACAGCCACTGATTCAATGAATATTTATTGAGTATTTACCACAGGCCTCTGCTAAGCGCCAGGGACCCAGTGATGAGCAGCAATAGGGCTTCTCCCTCACAAAGCTAACCATCCAGAGGGGCTACAGCAGGGGCTCTGGGATTTTTTATTTGCGCTGCATGATTATCTAGAGGGTGGGCTAGTGGTGATTATAAGGAGATGAGGCCCCCTACTGCCACCAGGGAAGCAACCCTTGGCACCAACTGCCCCATGCAATGCTGTGATTTTGATAGAGGGGGTGCAAGATGCTATGGGAGCAGATAGGAGGGGCATTTAACCTAACCTGTGACAGGAAGACTTCAGGAGGAAGTGACATGTAAGGATGATTAACAGTGAGCTGCCCAACATGATGGGAAAGGACAATGGAGGTCCAGAAGGCTCAGGGGAGGGAGGAACAGCATGGTGACTGAGGAAATGAAAGGTTGTGAGTGATACAACCATGGGAAGCAAGGCAGGGGCTTGCTAAGGTCCCCAACAAGTTTTATCTTAAGAGGAGCAGAAAGAGTACATTGGTCTGGTGGTCATTGGTAGGGAAGGAAGGAAGGGAGAAAGGGAGGAGGGAGGTAGGGAAGGATGAAAGAGAAGAAGGGGAGGGAGGAAAAAGGAAAGAATAAAGGAATGAAGGGAGGAAAGAAGGAAGGGAGAGGAAACAGACTCAAGGAGAATGAAGGGGAATGCCCCTTGAGTGATGAAACCATGCTTTATATTCAGAAAAAGGAGATAAAACAACACAAAGAGAAGACAGGAAAGGAGAAATAACACGTGCCAGATCATGACACGTCCCATTTATGGAGACATCCCAGCTGCTGGTGATGGAGAACACGCAACCTAAAGCACACACAGACCAGGCCAAGTTGGCCTGGCAGAGCCAGCTGGATTTTCCAGTAGAGCAGAAGTTGGAGGCAGGGCACCTGAGGTTGGAAGGTTTCTTCATCTCTTCCCTTCCTTTGTCTGACTCAGCTAAGGCTGAAAGTAGCGTCTGAGAAATTGGCTTGGCTGGAACTCATGTTTCCGACACGGTTGGTAGAGAAGGACCTGAGGCCACTGCCAAATTTAGAAAAAAAACTAATTGTGATCATCAAGGTTCTGGCCCAACCAGCAGGTCTCTGGGGATGGTCAGTGTTGTCAGTGAGCTGGTCTGGACTGTACACGTTGGCCGGGCCTTTTGGGAGGGTCAGATAATCACATAGTGGGCTAGCAGGTCACGCATCTGGCAGCAAAGAGCCAAGCTAGTCAAACTCTCAAGTGCCCCAGGACGTCAGTTCCCAATGATGAACTTGAACTCCAACCTGGGATGGAAGGGCAATGGGGAAGAGCAGTCAGGCTGGGAGGGGGTGTGAGGAATAGCCAAGGGTGGGCTGGGGTGCAGCAATGTTTCCAAAAGCGTGTGTACACTTGAGAGGAGCACCATGATTTTCAGGAAGCACGGATTAAAAAGTATAAAATAATCATGTGTATATTTTAATGCATGTTTAGGAAAATCAGCATATAAATTCCGTAACTTCATTGGTGTGGGATAAAGTTAGAATGCAGGTCAGTTTAAAGACAAATATTAAGTCCTAGTACAGATGTGACACAAACAAGGCAAGCCTCCTTAGGACGAAGCCCAAATGACTGAAATCTGGAAACTCAAGTTTAGGAGACAAGTCAGCAAGCATTTATTGAATGATCACTCTGCCCCAAGTGCTGTCCCAGGCAGTGGACATCAGTGATGAGAGGAAGGAGTAAATGTCCTTGCCTTCAAAAGCTGACATCTTGGTGGGGAGCCACAGGCATTAAATGTGGGAACAAGTAAGTGGACAGCAGGTGCCAGGGAATGCAGCAGAGGACAGAAGTGGGCTGGATGGAGGGGTTGCATCTCCAAGGCGTGGGGAGGCCTCCGACGAAGGGATGACTTCGCTGGAACTTAAGTGACGAGAAGACAGCCAGGTGACAACCTAGGCAAGAGTGTCTCAAGGGAGATGAAGAGCAAGTGCCAGGCCCTGAGGGGACATTGAGCGTGACACGAGCATGCCCAGAAGGAGAGCCAGCATGAAGGGAAGGTGGGGAGGAAGGGCTGTGGTAGAGGTGACATCAGAAGATGGGAGGAGGAGAAAAGGTGACAAGATTATGGCACTGAACTTTTTACTGTATTTCCCTTTCACTTAAATGTGAAGAGCTTGTATGGCTACCTGCCACCATGCTGGGTGGCACAGCGCCAGAGGGCAGGTCCAGGGCCCTCAGAGAATGGAAGGAGGTGGGTTTCAGGTGTCAGGTCTGGGCGTGTTTGTCACACACCTGTCGGAGTGTGGACAAGCAGGCGGCGGGGGCGGAGGGGGTGCCCAAAGGGAAGGGAGCCCAGGACCTCCAAGGGGCTGCATGGAGATGGCCATCTTAGTAAAAGGCTGGAGTCACCCTGACCACGTGGGGACACTTGGGGGGAGTGTCTTCAGCGGCTACTCAAGGAATGCGGCAACCCCCCACCCCAGTGGAGGACGGGGAGCACTCCTGTTTCTGCACTACCTTCAAGACAGGATCCAGGGCTGCTTTCTCCCCATGACTCCATCTACGCTGCTCCTGCCTGCAGTCCTGTGCGATCCTTGAAAACACTCAGCACTATGCCACAGTGTGACTCTTGTGGTGGGTGTGGACAGCAGGTGGGAATAGTGACTGGGGAGGCATCCAGGAATAAACTGTTTCCTGATCTGGGTGCTAGCTTCACAGGTGTATTTTGTACATAAAAACTCATCGAGCAGTGTGTGGAAGATATGTGCACTTTCTGTATCTGAGTCACACCTCCAGAAAGGTGTCTTCTTTTAATTAGTGCTTGGGAATCAGCACTATGTTAATCACCATACATTACATCATTAGTTTTTGATGTAGTGTTCCATGATTCATTGTTTACATATAACACCCAGTGCTCCATGCAATAATGTGCCCTCCTTAATACCCATCAACGGGCTAACCCATCCCCCCGACATCCCTCCCCTCTAAAACCCTCAGTTTATTTTTCAGAGTCCATCATCTCTCATGGTTCGTCTCCCACTCCAATTTCCCCCCTTCATTCTTCCCCTCCCACTATCTTCTTTTTTTTTTTCTTAACATATATTGCATTACTTGTTTCAGAGGTACAGATCTGTGATTCAACAGTCTTGCACAATTCACAGCGCTCACCATAGCACAGACCCTCCCCAATGTCTATCACCCAGCCACCCCATCCCTCCCAACTGCCCCCCCACTCCAGCGACCCTCAGTTTGTTTCCTGAGATTAAGAATTCCTCATATCAGTGAGGTCATATGATACATGTCTTTCTCTGATTGACTTATTTCGCTCCGCATAACACCCTCCAGTTCCATCCACGTCGTTGCAAATGGCAAGATCTCATTCCTTTTGATGGCTGCATAATATTCCATTGTATATATATACCACATCTTCTTTATCCATTCATCTGTCGATGGACATCTTGGCTCTTTCCACAGTTTGGCTATTGTGGACATTGCTGCTATAAACATCAGGGTGCATGTACCCCTTTGGATCCCTACATTTGTATCTTTGGGGTAAATACCCAGTAGCACTAATAGGGTTTTAAAAAGATTGTTTTTTTCTTTTACTCTCCTTTACAAGGGAGTAAACTCCCATCAACATTTACTACATCTGTATCAAGGTAAACAGGGTTGAGCAGAAAGAGATCATAGGGAAGAGAAACAAAAATGTCCTCGTGTCCACATAAGATAAATAATATATTAGTCACTAGTAATCTACTAGTAATACATTATTCTACTAAATCCACCCAGTGGTTTGGTGTGATCAGTGTCACTGTCAACCCTGATTAAAAATGACAAAAGCCAGAACTGATCGCTGAAGCAACCCATCCAGGGTGCACAACCAGGTGGGATTCAAACTCAGGAGTGCCTGTGGCAACCCACAGGCTTCAGGACAAACACCATTGGCCAAGGCTGTTGTGGGCTGTCCCTACAGGTCAGGGGCCCATGTGTCACATACCCTAGTGGACCCCAAATGCACATAGTGCTCTGCCCTGCTCACCCTGTGCTGCATGCATCTCCTTATTGTCCTCTCCTCCTCCTATAGCACCTGTGTCCCTGGGTCCCTGGTGACCCCTTGCCACCAGCACAAGTACAGCCAAGGTCCCAGGTTCCACCAAAGCATCTGAAGAAAGAGTCAAGTGGCCTCTGATCATTCAGTCCAGACACGGGCCCTGACTGAGCAAAATTTGCCCCAGCCATGAGCAAAACCCACTGGAAGGAGGGAGGGACAGTGTAATTCATTTAAACCCTCCTGGCCTCAGTTTCCCCATGGAAAATGGAACAAGAATGGTTCTTGATTTGGTCTGGGCTCAAACCTGACTGTACACTTTCAGCTGTGGCCCAAGGGCCAGCCTGTCCTGCTCTGAGCCTCACACCCCTCACCAGGTTCTGAGCAGCAGGTAGGGAGATGCAAACCAAAGGGCACATGGAAGCTACAGGCAAAGAGCCATGGGGGAGGAATGGCTATTCTTCCAGAATCTTGTTTTATTTGACTCACATTGTCTCTCCCAGACACCACGACATTTTGGCAGCAGAGCTTAGTGGTTCAGGAGTGTGGCTGTGGAACCAGACAGTTGTGTTGAATCTCGGCTCTGCTAATCACCAGCAGTGGGATCTAGGCAGGTAGCTCACCCTGCATGTTCCCCAGCATCCTCACCTGTAAATGGGTCAGTAGTAGAACCATCTCAGTGGTCATGGTGAAGAATCAGTGAGTTAATACACATAAAGGCTACAAGGTGTCCCCAGTAATGATCCCCCTGCCCTCAGAAGGTGCCACAGTGTGACTCTTGTGGTGGGTGTGGACAGCAGGTGGGAATAGTGACTGGGGAGGCATCCAGGAATAAGCTGTTTCCTGATCTGGGTGCTAGCTTCACAGGTGTATTGTGTACATAAAAATTCATCGAGCAGTGTGTGGAAGATATGTGCACTTTCTGTATCTGAGTCACACCTCCAGAAAGGTGTCTTCTTTTAATTAGTGCTTGGGAATTAGCAAAATTCCTAGGAAAACTCCAGACTCTCTAAGTCTATGGAATTGCTGGGGTCTAAGCACAATGTCCAAGGGAGATACCAGGTACTGCTACCCAGGTAATGTCTGGGTTAGAGGTAGAATAAATTGAAAAGTGCACTAAGGTATATATGGGATATGAAGCTAGGACAGCGCTGGCAATAGGAAACAGGGAAGGGGATGGCATCCAGATCCCCAGGAGGGCGAAGGGACCTCTTAGGCTGGATGGCAGGGGTGGGGCTGCAGATTCTTCTCCCCCACCCTCAGGAATCCTTTGTGATTGCCCCATTGCTCTGTGATGCAGGCTCAGAACTCTCTGGAACACAGCACACATCTCAGGGCCCATTGCCTGAGGTAGCAGTGAGTTTCAGGCCTCAGATGATGGACGCCTATCTCCTTTCTGAGGAGACTGAGATGTGAGTGTGGTTGGGCTCTTCCCTCTTCACCCTCCCTCCTACAGGGAAGGATTGCTACTAGTCTTCAGAATAAAGGGAACATCAGCCAGGTAAGGGGAGCCATGGCTCAGCCCCAGCTGAAGCTTGACACTTCATTTTCCTATTCCTCCTCCCACTTTTCTAAATCAATTTGTTGCCTCAGAGACACACCTGGAACAGGAAACATTCGGAAAGAAAAGAATATCATCCCAGGGGCATCTGGGTGACTTAAGTGTCTGACTCTTGATTTTGGCTCAGGTCATGATCTCAGGGTCATGAGATGGAGCCCCACGTCGGGCTCCATGCTCAGCATGGAGTCTGCTTCTCTCCACCTCTGCCCCTCTCCCTGCTCTCTCTAAAATAAATAAATAAATTTTAATATACCCAAACACAGGGATTCAATGGTCACCAACTAGGTTATTAACGGAGTTCAGGATACCTGCGGAAGAATGTTTGTGTATCACTCCTTCCCCTCTGTGGCACTTCAAGATGAGCTTCTCCCCTGGGCCAAGCCCTACCTGGAGAGTGGCACTGAGCTTTGGAAAGCCTCTGATGGCAGGACAGAACCCTCAGCTTGTCCTTGACAGAGACCTCAGCTTCCTTGGGGAGCAGGATCCTAGCCCATGGAGTACTGAGTGTAGGCCTGAGACTTGGTGCTGTCTTCAGCTGAGGGCTACCAACCAAAATAACAATTGAGGATATGATAATTATTTAATTAATAAGTAAAACCATCCTCACTTGTGTTTTTCAGTGTCAGAAAAATAGAAATATTGTTATCTAAAAGTGAAAAACTTGGAAAGAACACAGCTCTGTTGACTCAGTGTAGAACGGCATATTATCCACACATTATGTCCACAAATTGCCCAGAAAAAGCAGTGAGACAGTCCCAGCCCCTCGCTCAAGTCTTTCAGTGCCAACACAGGGGTGCACAGGGACGATAATGGGCCAGCCTGGAGACTGGCCGCAAGGACTGAGGTGGCATAGGATCGATTTCTCTTCAGAAAAAGTTGATTCGTCTCTTTCCTTCTCTCCTATACCCTATGATCTTCTCCAACCTAGATTAGGGCCTGTGGCATATCTTTTCCTTGGAGCCCAAAATGAGATAAAGTCCCTTGTTCTGAATGCAATTCAACATCTGAAGTGACATTTGTTGCAGAAGCAGCTGGAAGTTTGTGGACTTACCTTCAGTTTTCCAAAGATCTCAGAAAGCCTTAAGTCCTCGGGTTCATAATCATCTCCCACCTAGCCTGGGCCCCCAGACCTATGTAGCCGGACTCCATACTTTATGAAAGATTTCCTGTCAGCAATGAGATCCAAGGGCAACTGGAGCACCCCAGCTCAAAGGGGGCTCTTCCTACTCCGGTGGACCTTGGCCCTCAGACTGTGAGTCTCTGGCATGGATGTAGCCTCAGAGAAAATAACCAGGATTTCTTAATCAAAGGGCAAACATGGACTCTTACCACCCTGTGAATGTAAAGACCAAACCAATAAGGCCCTGAGGAGCAGGAGTAGTGGATGGAGCTCCCAGAAAGCTTCTGTGTGAACTGCTTGACAGGGCCTGGCTAGGGAAGGACCCGGAGAAGGACTCATGAGGAAACTTAGGCAATTCTCCCCAGTAAGAGGCCAGGGGAATGACTGAGGAGGAGGATGAGAGCCACTTGGTGAATCCATCAGGAAATGGCTTATTAAAGGTTTCAAGGGTGGGGCACCTGTGTGGCACCTTCGGCTCAGGTCATGATCCCAGGGTCCTGGGATCACTGCTCCTCAGGAAGGTGGCTTCTCCCTCTCCCACTCCCCCTGCTTGTGTTCCTTCTCTCACTGTGTCTCTCTCTGTCAAAATAATAAATAAAATCTTTTAAAACTATAAAAATAAAAAAAAAATAAAGTTTCCAAGGGAAACCAGAAAACTGGAAAATGCCTGGAAGGCACACAGGGCAAGAAGCTGGAACAGACCAAGCAGGGTCTTTCTGAGTCAGTTGTGAGTGGTCCTTGGACAGCTGCCTACTCTACATTGCCCCTCCTGGGAAGTTCCATAAGGCTGAGAAACCAGAAACTGAGCACATTTCATGGGTTAGGAACACACCTAAATACCTCTTAGAAGATTATCTTCCTCATTCAGGAGCTCAGTAGGTCTTAGATGGTCATATTTTATGGTTTTGTGGTGTGTGGCAGAGGCCAGATTCTCCTCTCAAGATCCTTGAATCCATTAAAGTATTTAAATTGAGAGATATCCAATCCTGGCCTCTCCCCCTATTTACTTTTCCCTCCTTGGACACCCATATTCCAGGGTGAGACTCCACAGCCAAGGTTACCAAGCAGTACAGGGAAACAAGATCATCACCCTTGAAAGTCCTTGCTCTGTCATAGCACCTCTGAGTGTGGAAGTCCAGAGGACCTTGAGATCCATCCTTCTGATAGTGACCATGGGCTCATGCAGGGCCCTCAGACTGGGGAAGATGGCAAATAGATCTTTCAGCCCCTCACACCTGCATCGTGGAAGCAATGTGGCACAGTGGGGCTGTGGATGTAGCCCAGAACCAACTTATAGGTGGAGTGACGGCAGGAAATGAGCCAAGGGATGAGGTGACCAAACCATCCCAGCTTGCCTAGAAGGGAAGGGTTCCCTGGGACACTGAACTTTCTGTGCTAAAACTAGGAAAGTCCTGGGCAAACCCAGATGAGCTGGTCATCCTACCAATAGATGAGGAGGGTTGTTTCCTGAGACTCCCGCCACAGAATAGCAATGCCCCTGAGGCAGAGAATAGAAGGAAGAGAAGGTCCTGAGGGAGGAGAAGGTCTGAATGGAAGAAGCTGACCAGAGAACAGAGCGTCTTCTCTAAGATGAGTTTCCATCTTAAGAAAAGGATGCTGGACATTAATTTAGGAATCCCCTAAGGGGTTGAAAGTTTCAGAGAAATAGTCAAGGTTGAAGGGTCCCCCACTCCTGAGCCAAACCAGGAGACCACCCCAGAGACAGTGAATTGGGAAACTCCCCAAAGTTAAATGGATCAGGATAGTCTAAGGTCTCCTGCAACCGAGGATTATCTTTAAAGAGCAGATTTCTGGTCCATTAAAGCTCAAAGAAAGAGCCAGTGTCACCCTCAGGACCATCCCATTGACAGGTCCTTTGCTTTAGCTTGGCTTCTAAGGGCTCACAGTTCTGTGCCCAAAGCATCATATATCTACAATGGACTCTTCAATTTTACCTGAAAAAATGTCCTATTTTAAAATACATTTTTTTCTTCAATTTTCTTTCTCCCTGAATATTTATTGACCTTGTCCATGTTTGCCAACTGAATAGGTGTCAGAGTGTGGATATATAGATATACAGATTTTTTTTTTTTGCCTTTTATACGTTAGTTGTTGTATTAGTCATTGTCCAGTTAGGAAAATAGAAACGACACTCATTGTCTTAACAGAGAATTTGATATAGGTAATTGGGTAAACATGTTGGAAGCCTGGAAAAGTCAGAAGCAAGACAAAGGTAGCAATTGCCAACAGCACGTCCACCCCCAAGGCTGGGGAAACAAAGGGCGAGGAGGTCGCACAGACAGGACATAGACCACAGAACAGGTCTCATTGCCTGAGTGGTGTGGACATCTCAGGAGCTTGGAGAAGGGGCCTCCAAACACAGAGAAGAAACCCTTACCTGGATGCCAAGGGCACTTCAAAGGAGTGCAATGAGATTGTCTCAGGGAGGAAAGAATCTGGGAAAAGGAGCCAGCTGTGCTTTTTCTGAGGTGACATTGGGAGAAACAAGAGATGTTTCTTCTAACTTCCTTCGAGTGCTTCTGGCAGAACCTAACTGGGAGTCAGCAGAGCAATGCAGTTCACGGAATCCCAGCCCCAGATTCACCAGCAGAGTAGCACGATTTGGAGCTCACACAGAGCACTGGTGAAGTTGAGACTCCCAGGGTTTATTAACCATTCATGTTTCTTTGAATTTCTCATTATATCCAACCTCTATTTTTCTTAAGTGTAACAATACATTGATTTGTATGAATTTTTTTTTTTTTGAGATTTTATTTATTCATTTGACACACAGAGAGAGAGCACAAGCAGGCAGAGCGGCAGGCAGAGGGAGACGGAGAAGCAGGCTCTCCGCTGAGCAGGGAGCCCTACGCGGGGCTCGATCCCAGAACCCTGGGATCATGACCTGAGCCGAAGGCAGTCGCTTAACCAACTGAGCCACCCAGGTGCCCTTGATTTGTATGAATCTTCTACACATTGTGATAATCCTTTGTTTTATATATATATATATATATATATATATATATATATATACACACACACACACACATACCATATACATTTCAGAAATATATAGCTTAGTAAGATGTACTGTGCATATATACACATATATATGAAATATATATAGGACTATAGATACCTAAATGACAAAGAGGGAAGAAATAAGAGAGCATCTGGAATGCTAATGTTTTTGTCTGTTTTCCTCTAGATCAATATTTGTGGAGAGAATGTTCACTTAACCTTCTGCCTGATCGACCTCCAGTTACTGTTATGGGTTGGCTATAGGCTGCCATGGAAATCACAGGTATAGTGGTCCTTGGCCCCACTTTCCAGCCCCAAAGATCCCTGTGTGGTTGGGCCCTATGTTTCCAAATGTCCTCGCTACATGTTTACCTTCCCTCTCAAGCAGGGCTGCTTCACATGTCGTTTATACTCTCACCATGACCCCTCAAGGTAAGCACCTCCCTGTGGTCCAAGCTCCTTTCCCATGTCTACCCTTTCTCCTTTGTATTGGCCCCATCAATCTCTCTCTCTGTGTCTCTCTCTTTCTTTCTGGTGTGCACATGCACACACATACACACACACACACAGATAACACCCTCCATCAGCCAGGATCAGCCTTTCTATTCTTATAAGAAGCTAAAATTCCCTTTCTGTTGATCCCACAGTCTCAAGATTGCATATCTTTTCTGTGGCACACTAGTTCTCAACCCTAGCTTCATAGTTGAATAACCTGAGTAGCTTTCCAAAAAAATAGGGGTCCCAGGTCCCATGCCTTGTTAATTAACTGAGAAATTCTACACGTGCCTAGGTATGGGTACTTTTAAAAACTATCCAGGTGATCTCCTTGTGACACCAATAAGAAGGATGCAGGAACTCTCAGAGAAAGCATCCCTGTTTCACTCAGAAGTGTTCTTTCAGCACTTGCTCCTTAGAGGACCTCACCCTTCTGTGCATCCTCTTAAGTGGAGCTACAACCCACATTTTATTCTTTCCTTCTGGTTCTGTTCCTTACCTATGGACACAAAGCTACCCAGACATAGGTGGCAATAAGGCACAGGGCAAGGACAGTTCCAACCTCTCCATGTGCCATCCAAAGCTGCCCCTTTACCAACATCTCACAGGTGAAAAGTAAACTCTTCAGAAATCAGTAAAGACCTAAGTTAATGGAAGAATATACCATGTTCATGAATGGAAAAATTCAATATTGTTAAGATGTCAGTTTATCCCAAAGTGATCTGTAGATTCAGTGCACTCAACAAACTTCTGGCAGATTTTTCTTTGGAAGCGATACATTCCCTAAGGCTGTTATAACAAATCACCACAAATTGGTGGCTTAAAACAATAAAAATTTAATCTCTCACAGTTCTAGAGGCTCGAAGTCTGAAATCAGTATCACTGGTCCAAAATCCAGGTGTTTGCAGGATCCCGCTCCCTTTAGAGGCTTAAGGGGAGAATCCGTTCATTGCTTCTCAGCTTCTGGTGGCTACCAGTGTTCCTTGGCTTATGGCCACACCACGCCAATCTGGAAGGCCACCATCTTGAAATCTCCCTGCTCCATCTTCATATCACCTTTTCTTTGTGCAGTCAAATCTGCCTCTCTCTTATATGGAAATATGTGAAAACATTTAGAACCTACCTGGATAATCCAGGATAACTTCCCCATCTCGGGATCCTTAACTTAATTTTTCCATATAAAGTAATAATCATTGTTGGATCCTAATCATAGAGATTAGGACATGGATATCTTTTGGAGGCAATTTTTCAGCCCACCACAGAAATTGATATGCTGATCCTAAACATATGTGGAAATGCAAAGAAGTTAAGAATAGCCAAAGCAATTTTGAAAAAGAGTGAACCTGGGAGATGCATAATAACAAATATCAAGCATTATTGTGAGGCTATGACAAGATATTAGATTAAAAGAAGGGAGTCTAGCAAAAGGCTCACACATATACGATCAAGTGATTCATTCAATTCAGTGGGAAAAGAATTACTTTCCAATAAATGTTGCTGGATAAATTGACTAACCACACAACCCCTAACTCACATTACACTAAAAAGTGTTTTAAGATGGTTCACAGACCCAAATATGAAAGCAAAAATGATCGATATTCTAGAGGAAACATAGCAATTTATCTTTTGATATGACATTTACAACCTTGGGTAAGCAAAGATTTCTTAAATGGGACACATGCAAAAGTAAAAAAGTGAAGGAGGCAGTCAAGAAGCGAGAAAAAGAATAACAACAAAAAAACAAAATCAGTAGTAGCCTTGATTTGAAAATACTAACACAGGGCACCTGAGTGGCTCAGTTGTTTACGTGTCTGCCTTTGGCTCAGGTCTTGATCCCAGGACCCGCATCAGGCTCCCTGCTCAGCGGGGAGCCTGCTTCTCCCTCTCACTCTGCCCCACCCCCAACTTGTGTTCTCTCTCTCTCCTGCTCTCTCTTGCTCTTGCTCTCGCTCTCTCAACTAAATGAATAAAATCTTTTTTAAAAATTAAAAAAAAATACTAACACCATTAATAAAAACCATTCACAAAGCAGACAGGAGGTTGATGCACGGCTGATGGAAATCCAGGTGCTCCACATCCTGGCCCTGGCCACACCTTCCTGCTCTGCTGGTGTCCTGCCCCTTGTCAGCAGGACTCCCAGAAGGCAGGTGAAGGTCATAGGAAACCCAGAGTAACCTGCCATGTCCAAGAGATATCTTCATGCATAGAGATGTGTGCAAATCTCAACCCTGCACAAGTGTTTATAGGGGAGACTTTCCGAACAAACCAAGTGGAGCCCAACCACTCCCAGTTGGGGTTTCTTCCCTGGGAAGACAAGGCTGGAGCTGATACTATAGAATAATTATATCTGAAATTAAAGAACTACAATGGGAAAAGCAGCAGAAGCAATAAGAAGTTATAAAACGACGTTAGGATTTCTTGGAATAAAACTGATCAGGGGCACCTGGGTGGCTCAGTCTGTGAAGCATCTGACTTCAGTTCAGGTCATGATCTCAGAGTCCTGGGATTAAGCCCTGCAATGGGCTCCCCACTCAGCAGGGAGTCTGCCTGCCCGTCTCCCCACTCGATTTCTCTCTCTCTCAAGTAAATGAATGAAATCTTTTTTAAAAAACTGTTCAAGGAAACCAGAAATGTGTCCTATAGATGATGATAACCAGCAAGAGGGGTCTCAACCCCTGAGCAGGCCCCAGCACAGCCATGTTAAGGTCACCCATATGCTGGAACCTGGGTGAACTTGGAGAGGAACATACTAGATTTCCTCTAATAAAATGTATTCTTCATGAGGCACTTGTGGAAAACAACATTTCAGGGCTCTGGAATATTTTGCTTATATACTTCAAGGCAAAAGAGAGGAAGAAAGTCCCTACAGTTTGCCAAGAATCCTTTCATTCCCTCGGAGAATTTTATCTGGATCCTCCTCAAGGAAAGCAGGAGAGAAGAAAAGCACCAAATATGCAACTCTTCCTGCATGGGTCATAAGAGTCAAACTTGTGTCCACAAAAAGCCGAGGACTCCAAAAATTCTACCTCAGACAATTGAAGTAGCAAAATAACTAAAGAAAGAAAAATAAAGGCGTGAGGAGGGATACCCAGAAAAACAGAAGAAACAGACCACCCAGAACCCAGCCAAGATGAAGCTGCTAAGCAGACATGGTCTAGACTCCAAAATCTCCAACAAATGAAACAATACATAATCCACATATAAATAGGAGGGCACTTCTATTTTGAAAATAGTGAGTTTGGAGAAAATCATAGCACTGAAAATCCTGGAAATATAAGCACAGGTTTCCATGATGTCCCATTACAGTATGCCAGATATTTAGCCAAGTGTGAGTAAGAGGGAAAAAACCAGTGCACAATTTGCCCCCAAAGAACAAAATTAGGTCAAATTCTAAAGATTTAGCCATTTCTTTGTGACTTTTGTTGGAGACATTCTGTTGTTTTTGAGTTTTGTTTTGGAGGACAAATTAATATTTAATCAGATCTCTAAATGAATGTAATTACAGATGCTTAAAAAAAAAAAAAAAACAGGATCAAGGAACTCTGGGAGCAGGAGGGGAGGCCAGAGGGAAATAAACATCACCCATTCCCTGAAAGTCCAGGACCAGGGCTTATGCCTGAGCTTGGGGAAAGGTTGAGACCAAAGCATTGGTGCTCCAGGCCTGGACTTCCAAGCATGGTGTGCAAAGGTGATCCATAAGGGTGTAGGAAGGCAATGTTAGATCTTTCATTTCTGTTTATTTTTGTCCTCCATCCAAAAAAGGCAGAAATTAAGATTTTAAACTCTTTAATATGCAGGTTGACACTGGGACCCTCCCTCAGAGTCTTGTGTCACAGGGGCTCTATGGCTCAATTTCTTCACCATGCAAAGAGGTCACCAGTAGAACCCCTCGATCATTTGCCCTGTCCTGCAATGTGCCCAGGTGAATGGATAGACAGAGTGTATTATGTAGTTCTAAATACTTGTAAAATAGGCAAATGACTTAAAACATCACTGCAAAGAAAGTTAGTGAAGAAAATTCTAAGTATGGAAATAAAAAGTGAACAAGAAAACATCCTGGTAGAAACTTTTCCTGAACTGTCCTAGGTGACAACCACAAGCTCTGTGTGGTCGTTGAGCACCTGAAATGTTGCTTAGTGTGAAGAGAAACTGAACTTTAGTTTTATTTAATTTTAATTAATTTAAATTTGTATTTTTTTAAAGACTTCATTTTATTTTTGACAGAGAGAGAGTGTGTACAAGCAGGGGGAGAGGCAGAGGGAGAGGGAGAAGCAGGCTCCCTGCTCAGCAGGGAGCCCTATGTGGGGCTCGATCCCAGGACCCTGAGATCATGACCTGAGCCGAAGGCAGATATTTAACCATCTGAGCCACCCAGGCGCCCCAATTTAAATTTGTATTTAAAATCTGGTACTCAATTCCATTACTGGAAAACTTTTAGTATACTTGCAATGACTTGAGTATGTGAGGCTGTTCCGGCAACTAGGAAGTTCTGAAATCAAAATACAGATCAAGAGCTTCCCAAGAGTTTTTAGCAGTGGAATTGAGATGTGCCGTTAATGTAATATATACACCGGGCTTCAAATATAAATAAATATATGAATGAATGAATGAATGAATGAATGAACGAATGAATAAACAAATGAATTAATGAATATAAAGTATCTCATCAATAATCTTTAGATTACATGTTGAAATGGTAATATGTTTAATACACAGGGGTTAAAAACATATATTACTAAAATTAATTTCACCTTTTTAAAAGTTTTCCAATGTGGCTACAAGACAATTTAAAATTCCACGAGTGACTCACATGAAGTTCTTATTGGACAGACTGTAGATGTTAAGATGATGCATCGTTTTCCCAAACCAGATTACCCGTCTTTGGTGGCCCTTGGGGGTCTTGGAAAATGTTCAATGCCGTCTACTTCCCTTGAAGTTCTTTGTTTCAGAGCAAGTTCACCAACTAAAAAAAAAAGAGAGAAGAAAGAAAAACCCACATGGGCAGAAATACTGCTGGGGTCATTTACTCCGTGCCAGATGTGGGCCTGCCAAGGCCATCATTCAAATGGCAAAGCTCTTCAAACTTTAAAAGAAAACGTAATTACTCTCACCCCTCCCCTGCCCTCCCCACCTCGTGGAGCTATTATGAAGCTAAGTGAGAAGCCGTCTGTGAAAATGCTGTGACATCTGCCCAAGGCCTGATTAGAATAACAGTCAAGTAAGCACTTTTCCACATGTTCTGTAATCTTCACAGCACTTAGTGCGTAGACCCCCATTTAGTAGAAAACCATCTCTAGCCCGAGTCACGTAGCTAACACACAATGGAGCTGACACCTAGGTGACTACTCTGAACCGTCAGGGAGTTCATGAACACTGGTCAAGGGGACAAGGGATCTCACTATCTGGCAACAATTCTCAAATGAGAAACTGAGGCTGGAGGTCTCTCTGCCCCTCTGATCTGCAGGCTGCCCTTCCTGGTCCTTAGAGGGCAGCCGGTCTCTGTGGGAGCAACAGATTCCATGACAGCAGGGAAAAGGGAGGGAAACTTCCTGAATGGACTCAGTCTTTCCAGATCTCTTCTGGAACCAGGACCTCATCCTTGAGCGGGCTCTGCACACTCAGGTGTGCACCCAGGTGGCATCAGGATGGTCAATAGCTGCTCATTTGTCCAAAGCAACCGTTGACTCTCCAGGGCTGCTTGAACCTCTGGCCGTGAAGCTGCCCTCATTCCTACACCCACAGCCCTCCAGCTGCCTCCTGCAACCTCCAGCCCTGAATGCCTGGTTTTTCCCTTCTCAGTCATTACCCGAGGCGGGCCTGGCATGGGCGGGGGAGAAGGACAGCACTGGTGGTGGTACACAGGGCCCAGCCCGAGCCCCTGGATTCCAGGCCTGGACTTCTCTTTTGAAAGGTGGTAGTTTGACTTGGAATGAGATGCGCCTACACCTGCCAAGTTCAACACACAGTGGAGACAAACACAGCTCTATCCCTGAGAGGCCCCGGCTAAGGCAAGGCCCAGACAGGGCAGTTCATCCGGCGAACAGGGCGAGGGGGGAGGCCCAGGCTCCAGAGCAGCTGGATGGAAGTGGGGAAAGCACAGTTGGAGGGCTGAGTGGCTGAAAAATGAGGAGGCAGTGGTTGACTTACCACTGCTGCCTCCCTCCTTTCTCCAGCTTGCTACTTTCCCTTTGGCCTTAAAATAACCCTCTAAGGTTTGATTTGAAGTCTTTTGTTGTTGTTTTAACGGGTCCTCCTCAGGGAGGGTTTCCAGCATTTCCGGGAGCTGGCGTGGCCTCAGAGCAAAGCAAGCTCTGCCACACCCGGTCCCTTCCTCACGGAGTCCCGGCCAGCACCCAGGGCTCCAGCTCAGCCAAGATCCTCCTCCCCTTCCCTGGCTGTCGCCCCTTCTCTGCCACCATTCCCAGGGGTGGAAGGGAGAGCTGGGGTGGCGGGGGGAGCACTCAGTTTAAAAGAGCTTCAGCCCAAACCAGAGACAGCCCTAGAATGCAGAAGAAAGCCCTGTTAGCTCTGAGTTGCTGGACCTGGGAAGAAAGGGAGGACAGAGCGGATCGCAAATATACCACTTCTGGATGGTTCCTACTGCCAAGTATGAATCAATTGCTCTGGAGTCCTTGACAGGCTATTTCAAGGTCTCCACATGAGCTGATGTGAGTTTTAGCTGCTGGTCTCTAACAGAGATGGATAAAAGACCCCAGGTAATTTTAGCCTACCTGGATACCAGAAAGGGTCTGTAGGGCCCATTTCTAGATTCAGCTGAAGCTGATCTGAAACGCTAAGTGGCTCTCTATTTACAGTTGAACTTCAGTAATTATTACAGAATGACTAGTTAGACCAGTCCTGACACTTCTAATAGCAACTTAATGGTTGTTTATAAAACTCTCCCCAGGTATGGCTGCTTAGCATATCAAAAGGCTGGGAAAATACCCCCCAGATCACCTTGGGAAGAGAGACTGGCACAACTCTACTGGGTGACTTTGCTGGGCTTAACAAAGATCTCAGGAGGAGAGCGAATTCCAATGAAGGTGAAAGGCATACTTTAAATAAACCATAGATTTAAAAAATGCTAAAACGTAGACAGAGGAGCCCCCCATACAATATTCAACAACTCTCTTCTAAGTAATTTTAAATCCTGGAACATACGTTCTGCCCTTGGACTCAGTATTATATAATTCCCACTGTGACGACAAGTAAACTCTCTTATGCACATAGTATTTATGAGATTATAAACACAGAGCCCTGTGTACTGTAACCTCTGGGCAAGTAAAGTGATTTTAATCCCTAATATTCACCAAGCTTGATTCTCACCTTTGCTGTCTTTAGAATGTAAACAGTTGAACAGAGAAAGAGGGGATCCCACTGGGCTACCAATAATATCTGCGTTGAGATTTTACTGCATGTCAAGTGCTTTAAGGACATATTCATCTAATCCTTAGAATAGCTCTTGGGTTTTTCCCCCATTTTACAGATGAGGCACTAAGGATCCAAAAGGCTTATGTAACATGCCAAGGTTATACGGAGCTTATAAGTGCCCAAAGCCAGGATTTAACCAATGGGCATCAAACTCCAGATCCCGTGGCTTGATCACTATGCCACGCTTCCCTAATTTGATAGTAAACTAATTTGTTGACTAGTGGTTTGAAGTTTTAGCTATCTAATTTAGTTTTCTGATTTGAAGGGAGCAGAAACTGTTGGGGCACCACAGTATCCCCCCTCAGATGTTTTTACCGTTTCTAAGTTCCCCTCCCCCAGCTGCAGTGAACCTTTGCCTTTGTATTCATTTGCCACAAATTTGCAACACGTTTTGCAACAAAGTCCCACAAATTTGGTGGTTTAAAACAGCGTACATTTATCATCTTAACAGTTCTGGAAGTCAAAAGTCCAAAATAGGTCTTGTGGGGCTAAAAGCAAGGTGCCACAGGGCTCTATTCATTCTGGAGGCTCTAGGGAAGAATCCATTTCTTATCCTTTCTGGTTTCTAGAGGCTTCCTGCATTCATGGCTGGTGGCTCCCTCCACATGTAAAGCCATCAATGGCATCCTCCTGAGCTCTGCATCCACCATCACATCTCTGACTCTCCTGCCTCCCTCTTTCAATGATAAGAATCCTTGTGATGACATTGGGCCCCCTGGATAATCCAGGCTAATCTCTCCATCTCAAGATCCTTACTTTAATCACATCTGCGAAGTCCCTTTTGTCACCTAAGATAAGGTATTCACAGGTTCTGGGGATTAGGATATGGACATCTTTGGGGGTCATTATTCTGCCCACCACAGCTTCTAATGGATGCAACTGTTTCTTTTCCAAGGACTTCCCTTGAGCTACTGGAACCACTTTGCCCCAAAGCATAGAGAGCTAGAAGTTCCTGTTAGTGTTGCCAACAACACATGTTGGCTGGAACAGGAGGCTTTTACTGCTAAAACCAAGATAGTCCTGGACCAACTAGGATGGTTGGTTGCCCTACCCCAGAGCCAATGACTGACTGTGCTGGATTATGAAAATCCAACTCCCTTGCTTCAAGGATGGACAAATTCTGAAGGATAATTTACACTCCAGAGTTCCTCTAGAGGATCAGGCTTAGGCTTCCAACTCTGCCTAAAATTACATCCTTGTCAGGCTTCTCTCCCTTCCCTGTCCTTCTTCCCCATTCCCTTAGTAAATTCTACTGGAAGCAGTTCCTTAGCAAACCATCTACACACCAATCTTCATCTCAAGACCTATCATTGTGGTGACCAACCTAAAAGCATTCAATTTATTTAAAATTTTCAGGTATTTATATTGGATTGTGGTGACGGTCTTTTAAAATATCTCTTATTATCATAACTTAGAGGTCTGTTGGTTGAAATACTAAATTTAAAAATTCCTCACCTCAGATAGATCATAACTTTTACTTCAGGAAACAAAAAGGGAAGGGTGGGAGAAGCGTAGCAGAAAAAATAAGCTAATAACAAGAGAAGCAGTTTATTGGAGGTGAGCTTATAAAATCTGGCATTGAGTGGAAGAATGAGATAAAATAATTAAAAAGAAAGAATTCCAAGTGGGAGGAGCAAGATGGCAGAGGAATAAGAGACCTAAATTTCATCTGGTCTCAGGAATTCAGCTGGATAGGGATCAAACCATTCTGAACACCTACAAACTCAACAGGAGATCGAAGAAGAGAATAGCAGCAACTCTCTGAACAGAAGAGCGACCACTTTCTGGAAGGTAGGATGTGCAGAGAAGTGAATCCGAGGTGATATTCGTGAGGACAGACGGCGGGGGAGGGGGCCTCTGTCGGCCGCTATCGGCAAGTGATAGAGCCGTGGAGCACAAAATCGGAACTTTTAGAAGTCAGCTCCACTGAGGGACATCGCTCTAGTGGCTAAGCGGGGGGTGGAACCCTCGCTGGGACAGTGCGGTCTCAGGACCCTCGGGGTCACAGAAAGACTGGGGGTGCCTGAGTGCGGCAGGGCTCCCAGGGAACGGAGCAGGGAAGCTGGCTGCAGAGACAGAGCCGAGGCGCGGGCTCTCAGCTTGGGGTTGCCATAAACCGTGATCCGTGGCACAGTCAGGCCACTGCTCCTCCAGCAGGGACCCAATAAGCAGCAGATCCAGGGAGACTCCCCTTCCTCCCCCAGGAGGAGTGGCGTGAGAGCGCACCACAGGGATCTGCTGGGTTTGGAGACTCCACACCGAGTCGGGTGCCAAAGATAGAAACCCTCGGTCACAGGCCGGGTGAGCACGGAGTGCGGCTGGAGACCGGGGAGATGGGAGTGATTGACTGCTTTTCTCTGGGGGCGCACTGAGGAGTGGGGCCCTGAGTTCTCGGCTCCTCCAGGGCGGAGATTGGGAGGCCGCCATTTTCACTCTTGTCCTCCAAAGCTGTACGGAAAGCTTGCAGGTAACAAAAGCTCCGGAGATCAAACCTGAGCAGATTACTTAGCCCGGACCGGGCAAGGGCGGAGCAATTCCACCTCCAGCAAAGACATTTGGGAACCACGGCAACAGGCCCCTCCCCCAGAAGATCAGCAAGAACCACCAGCCAAGACCAAGTTTCCCGATCAATGAGAATGGAAGAACTCCAGTGCTAAGAGAATACTGCACATAGAATTCATGGCTTTTTTCCCCCTGATTCTTTAGTCTTTTAAAGTTAATTTTTTTAATTTTCTTTTTCTATTTTTTTTATTTTTATTTTTCCCTTTTTCAACCAACTTCTTACCAATTCCTCTTTTTTTAATCTTTTTTAATTTTCATTTTTAGAGTCATAGTCTATCCCTTCATTGTAGTTAACCTTATTTTTTGTATATATATATAAGTTGTTCTCGCTTTAAAATTTTGGGATACAGTTTCTTCTAACAGACCAAAATGTACCCTAAATCTCTAGTGTATGGCTTTGTTCTAGTCTCCTGCCTGATCACATTCTCTCCCTTTTTTTTTCTTAATTTCTCTTCTTTCTTTTTTTAACCAACTTCTTATCTTATCAATTCCTTTTATAAAATCTTTTATAATTTTCATCTTTACAGTCAAATTCCATCCCTTCATCGTATTTACCCTTATTTTTGTGCATATATACGTTTTTCTTTCTTTAAAATTTTTGGAGGCAGTTTCTTCTAACAGACCAAAATACGCCCAAAATCTAGTGTGTACCACTGATCTATTCACCAGCCTGATCATATTTGATCATATTCTTTTTTTTTTTCTTTTTCTTTTTCTTTTTTCTTTCTTTCCCTTTCTTTTCCCGCAGTTTCAGGTCTCTTCTGATTTGTTTAGTGTATATTTTTCTGGGGTCGTTGTTACCCTGTTAGCATTTTGTTCTCTCATTCATCTATTCTCCTCTGGACAAAATGACAAGATGGAAAAATCACCTCAAAAAAAAAGAACAAGAGGCAGTACCGACTGCCAGGGACTAATCAATACGGACATTAGTAAGATGTCGGAACTAGAGTTCAGAATGACGATTATAAAGATACTAGCTGGGCTTGAAAAAAGCATGGAAGATACTAAAGAACCCCTTTCTAGAGAAATTAAAAGAATTAAAATCTAACAAAGTTGAAATCAAAAAGGCTATTAATGAGGTGCAATCAAAAATGGAGGCTCTACAGAGAAAGACATGTATCATATGACCTCACTGATATGAGGAATTCTTAATCTCAGGAAACAAACTGAGGGTTGCTGGAGTGGGGGGTGCGGTGGGAGGGATGGGGTGACTGGGTGATGGACACTGGGGAGGGTATGTGCTCTGGTAAGCACTGCAAATTGTGCAAGACTGTTGAATCTCAGATCTGTACCTCTGAAACAAATAATGCAATATATGTTAAGAAAAAAAAAAGAAGAAGAAGAATATAGCAGGAGGGGAAGAATGAAGGGGGGGAAATCGGAGGGGGAGAAGAACCATGAGAGACGATGGACTCTGAAAAACAAACTGAGGGTTCTAGAGGGGAGGGGGTGGGAGGATGGGTTAGCTTGGTGATAAGTATTGAGGAGGGCACGTTCTGCATGGAGCACTGGGTGTTATGCACAAACAATGAATCATGGAACACTATATCTAAAACTAATGATGTAATGTATGGGGATTAACATAACAATAAAAAATAAATAAATAAATAAAATGGAGGCTCTAACTGCTAGGATAAATGAGGCAGAAGAAAGAATCAGTGAGATAGAAGACCAAATGATGGAAAATAAGGAAGCTGAGAAAAAGAGACATAAACAACTACTGGATCATGAGGGCAGAATTCGAAAGATAAGCGATACCATAAGACGAAACAATATTGGAATAATTGGGATCCCAGAAGAAGAAGAAAGAGAGAGAGGGGCAGAAGGTATAATGGAGCAAATTATAGCAGAGAACTTCCCTAATTTGGGGAAGGAAACAGGCATCAAAATCCAGGAAGCACAGAGAACCCCTCTCAAAATCAATAAAAATAGGTCAACACCCCAACATCTAATAGTAAAACTTACGAGTCTCAGAGACAAAGAGAAAATCCTGAAAGCAGCTCGGGAGAAGAGATCTGTAACCTACAATGGTAGAAACATGAGATTGGCAACAGAGCTATCCACAGAGACCTGGCAGGCCAGAAAGGACTGGCAGGATATATTCAGAGCACTAAACGAAAAAATATGCAGCCAAAAATACTATATCCAGGTAGGCTGTCATTGAAAATAGAAGGAGAGATAAAAATCTTCCAGGACAAACAAAAACTAAAGGAATTTGCAAACACGAAACCAGCCCTACCAGAAATATTGAAAGGGGTCTTCTAAGCAAAGAGAGAGCCTAAAAGTAACATGAACCAGAAAGGAACACAGACAATATACAGTAACAGTCACCTTACAGGCAGTACAATGGCACTAAATTCCTATCTTTCAATAGTTACCCTGAATGTAAATGGGCTAAATGCCCCAATCAAAAGACACAGGCTATCATATTGGATAAAAAAAAAAAAAGACCCATTGATATGCTGTCTGCAAGAGACTCATTGTAGACCCAAAGACACCTCCAGATTGAAAGTGAGGGGGTGGAAAACCATTTACCATGCTAATGGACACCAAAAGAAGGCTGGGGTGGCAATCTTTATATCAGACAAATTAGATTTTAAACCAAAGACTATAGTAAGAGACGAGGAAGGACACTATATCCTACTTAAAGGGTCTATCCAACAACAAGATCTAACAATTGTAAATATCTATGCCCCTAACATGGGAGCAGCCAATTATATAAGCCACTTAATAACAAAAGCAAAGAAACACATTGACAACAATACAATAATAGTAGGGGACTTTAACACCCACCTCACTGAAATGGACAGATCATCTAAGCAGAAGATCAGCAAGGAAATAAAGACTTTAAATGACACACTGGATGAAATGGACTTCACAGATATATTCAGAACATTCCATCCCAAAGCAACAGAATACACGTTCTTCTCTAGTGCCCGTGGAACATTCTCCAAAATAGATCACATCCTAGGTCACAAATCAGGTCTCAACTGGTACCAAAAGATTGGGATCATTCCCTGCATATTTTCGGACCACAATGCTTTGAAACTAGAACTCAATCACAAGAGGAAAGTCAGAAAGAACTCAAATACATGGAGGCTAAAGAGTATCCTACTAAAGAATGAATGGGTCAACCAGGAAATTAAAGAAGAATTTAAAAAATTCATGGAAACAAATGAAAATGAAAACACAACTGTTCAAAATCTTTGAGATATAGCAAAGGCAGTCCTAAGAGGAAAGTATATAGCAATACAAGCCTTTCTCAAGAAACAAGAAAGGTCTCAAATACACAACCTAACCCTACACTTAAAGGAAGCCTAAACCCAGCAGGAGAAGAGAAATAATAAAGATCAGAGCAGAAATCAATGAAATAGAAACCAAAAGAACAGTATAACAGATCAACGAAACTAGGAGCTAGTCCTTTGAAAGAATTAACGAGATTGATATACCCCTGGCCAGACTTATCAAAAGAAAAGAGAAATGACCCAAATAAATAAAATCATGAATGAAAGAGGAGAGATCACAACCAACACCAAAGAAATACAAACAATAAGAACATATTATGAGCAACTATATGCCAGCAAATTAGATAATCTGGAAGAAATGGATGCATTCCTAGAGATGTATCAACTACCAAAACTGAACCAGGAAGAAAGAGAAAACCTGAATAGACCTATAATCACTAAGGAAATTGAAGCAGTCATCAAAAATCTTCCAAGAAACAAGAGCCCAGGGCCAGATGGCTTCCCAGGGGAACTCTACCAAACATTTAAAGAAGAATTAATACCTATTCTTCTGAAACTGTTCCAAAAAATAGAAATAGAAGGAAAACTTCCAAACTCATTTTATGAGGCCACCATTACCTTGATCCCAAAACCAAAGACCCCATCAAAAAGAAGAATTACAGAACAACATCCCTGATGAACATGGATGCAAAAATTCTCACCAAAATACTAGCCAATAGGATCCAACAGTACATTAAAAGGGTTATTCACCACGACCAAGTGGGATTTATTCCTGGGCTGCAAGTTTGGTTCAACATCCACAAATCAATCAATGTGATACAATACATTAATAAAAGAAAGAACAAGAACCATATGATCCTCTCAATAGATGCAGAAAAGGCATTTGACAAAGTACAGCATCCTTTCTTGTTCAAAACTCTTCAGAGTACAGGGATAGAGGGTACATACTTCAATATCATAAAAGCCATCTATGAAAAGCCCACAGCAAATATCATTCTCAATGGGGAAAAACTGAGAGCTTTCCCCCTAAGGTCAGGAATGCGGCAGGGATGTCCACTATCACCACTGCTATTCAACATAGTATTAGAAACCCTAGCCTCAGCAATCAGACAACAAAAAGAAATAAAAGGCATCCGAATCAGCAAAGAAGTAGTCAAACTCTCACTCTTTGCAGATATGATACTTTATGTGGAAAACCCAAAAGACTCCACCCCAAAACTGCTAGAACTCATACAGGAATTCAGTAAAGTGGCAGGATATAAAATCAATGCACAGAAATCAGTGGCATTCCTATACACCAACAACAAGACAGAAGAAAGAGAAATTAAGGAGTCGATCCCATTTACAATTGCACCCAAAACCATAAGATACCTAGGAATAAATCTAACCAAAGAGGCAAAGGATCTGTACTCAGAAAACTATAAAATACTCCTGAAAGAAATTGAGGAAGGCACAAAGAAATGGAAAAACGTTCCATGCTCATGGATTGGAAGAACAAATATTGTGAAGACGTCAATTCTACCTAGAGCAATCTACACATTTAGTGCAATCCCTATCAAAATACCATCAACTTTTTTCAAAGAAATGGAACAAATAATCCTAAAATTTGCATGGAAACAGAAAAGACCCCGCATAGCCAGAGGAATGTTGAAAAAGAAAAGCAAAGCTGGCAGCATCACAATTCCGGACTTCCAGCTCTATTACAAAGCTGTCATCATCAAGACAGTATGGTACTGGCACAAACACAGACACATAGATCAATGGAACAGAATAGAGAGCCCAGAAATGGACCCTCAACTCTATGGTCAACTCAGCTTTGACAAAGCAGGAAAGAATGTCCACTGGAAAAAAGACAGTCTCTTCAACAAATGGTGTTGCCAAATTGGACAGCCACATGCAGAAGACTGAAACTGGACCATTTCCTTACACCACACACAAAAATAGACTCAAAATGGTTGAAAGACCTAAATGTGAGAGAGGAGTCCATCAACATCCTAAAGGAGAACACAGGCAGCAATCTCTTCGACCTCAGCCGCAGCAACTTCTTCCTAGAAACATCGCCAAAGGCAAGGGAAGCAAGGGCAAAAATGAACTATTGGGACTTCATCAAGATAAAAAGCTTTTGCACAGCAAGGGAAACAGTCAACAAAACATGACATATCAGATAAAGGGCTAGTATCCAAAATCTATAAAGAACTTATCAAACTCAACACCCAAAGAACAAATGATCCAATCAAGAAATGGGCAGAAGACATGAACAGACATTTTTCCAAAGAAGACATCCAAATGGCCAACAGACACATGAAAAAGTGCTCAACATCACTCGGCATCAGGGAAATCCAAATCAAAACCTCAATGAGATACTACCACCTCACACCAGTCAGAATGGCTAAAATTAACAAGTCAGGAAACAACAGATGTTGGTGGAGATGTGGAGAAAGGGGAACCCTCCTACACTATTGGTGGGAATGCAAGCTGGTGCAGCCACTCTGGAAAACAGTATGGAGGTTCCTCAAAAAGTTGAAAATAGAGCTACCATATCACCCAGCAATTGCACTACTGGGTATTTACCCCAAAGATACAAATGTAGTGATCTGAAGGGGTATGTGCACCCCAATGTTTATAGCAGCAATGTCCACAATAGCCAAACTATGGAAAGAGCCAAGATGTCCATCAACAGATGAATGGATAAAGAAGATGTGATATATATATACAATGGAATATTATGCAGCCATCAAAAGGAATGAAATCATGCCGTTTGCAATGACGTAGATGGAACTGGAGGGTATTATGCTGAGTGAAATAAGTCAATCAGAGAAAGACATGCATCATATGATCTCACTGATATAAGGAATTCTTAATCTCAGGAAACAAATTGAGGTTTGCTGGAGTGGTGGGGCGTGGGGAGGGATGGGGTGGCTTGGTGATAGACACTGGGGAGGGTATGTGCTATGGTGAGCACTGTGAATTGTGTAAGACTGTGGAATAGCAGACTTGTACCTCTGAAACAAATAATACATTATATGTTAAGAAAAAAGAAGAAGATAGTAGGAAGGGAAAAATGAAAGGGGAGAAATCAGAGGGGGAGACGAACCATGAGAGACTATGGACTCTGAGAAACAAACTGAGGGTTCTAGAGGGGCAGGGCATGGGGGGATGGGTTATCCTGGTGATGGGTATTAAAGAGGGCATGTATTGAATGGAGCACTGGGTGTTATACGGAAACAATGAATCATGGAACACTACATCAAAAACTAATGATGTAATGTATGGTGATTAACATAACATAATAAAATTAAATTAAATATATATATATATATATTTTAATGCATGCAGGAAGCCTAAAAAGTTATATCTCATGCCTTTTCCTACAAAGGTACTGCTGATGTGCTTCAGAAAAAAATAAGAAAATGAAGAGGAAGGAAAACCTGGAGCCAAAGAAAGAACCCAAAGGAGGGATGATAGCAACCTCACAGGTTTAAAGAGTGACCATTTCAGGAGAAGCAGACTGGTGGAACAGTGTTTGGGGCTTTTTTAAATATACTTTTAACTATCTAAAAAATCATGTTAATACAGATAGATCTGATAAAGCATTTGAGAAAAAATTTAACGATAGGTACATAGGTTAACAATTGAATTAATGATTGGAGACAATTATTAACACCAGGAAAAGAATTAAAAAGGAAATATAATTAAAGTGCTTTCCTATACTCTGCAATAAACAGTATTTGCACAAAGCTAACAATGAACAATGCAAACTGACAACTGAGTAAACCAAAAGTTTTATAAACAAATAGATGAACAGATGTAGTTGGTGTTACAGGTTGAATGGTATCCAAAATTCATATGTCAAAGTCCTAATCCCCTTCTGAATGTGACTGTATTTGGAGATAGAATTTTTAAAGAGGTAATAAATGTTAAATGAAGTCATTAAGGTGAGCCCTAATCCAATATGACTGGTGTTCTTATAGGAAAAAGAAATTAAGACACAGATATGTACAAAGGGAAGACCATGTGAAGACACCAGAAGAAAATGGCCATCTATAAGCCAAGAAGAGAGGCTTCAGGAGAAACCAACCCTCTTGCTACCTTGATCTTGGACTTCCAGCCTCCAGAACTGTGAGGAAATAAATTTCTGTTGTTGAAACTGCCCAGTTTGTAGTACTTTGTTATGGCAGCCCTAGCGGACTAAGACAGTTGGGAAACATGTCAGTCAAATCTTCATAAATTATAATAGGAAGTCAATGTGCAAAAATATCCAAAATTGACAAATCAAGAAATTTAAAATTTGAATACAAATATAATTTTTTAAAAGCATTTGTTAGTATGAACCTCCCTCCACTTGGCTTCAAGCTACCAGGACGCAGCCCCCCACACACACACCGTTAATCTTCTCCTCAGCTCTTCTACTGAAGAATTTGGCTTTCAGGATGACAGGCTGTTTTGGGAGCTTTCCTTTTCCCAAAACTTTGTAGTAGCCCAATTGCACCACATCAATGATAAGAGCAACTCCAGTCCTATTTTTGGCAGCATTTACCCGCATCTGCTCACTGACCAATGTCCACAGTTTATCAAGGTTGACAACTGGGCAGAAGCTCTGGTTCCCTTTAAGTGGTAATGCCTCCTACCAACTTTTCCAGAGTAACCTGGGTGATATTGATCAAAGTTGATCCTGTGGTGAAGCATGCCACCAGCATGACCCTGGTGTCCTGAGTGCTTTTGGTGCTTGCCCATGAGGCTGTGGACCACATGGCCCTGAAGTTTCCAGGTCTTCCTCAGTCTGGATGGCATGTCAGCAGCCCAGATGAAAGAGCTAATTTTTAAAAGCTAAAGGAATTTAAAGAGTTGTCTCTGAAGAATGAGATGGGGCTCCCCACTCCACCTTGAATCTTTAAAGCCAGATGTATTTCAGAATTCAGATATTTTCTGATTTTTAAAAGATAATATGCACATACTGTATTATAAGCACACAATTATGTGCTCATAATTATGAGCAGCACCCCATAATTAACACAATATTCTTTTTGAGAGAGAGAGAGAGCACAAGTGAGGGGGAGGGACAGAAGGAGAGGGAGAGAGAAAGAGAGAATCCCAAGCAGGCTCAGTGCCCAGCACAGAGCCGGACCCTGAGATCAGCCAAAATCAAGAGTCAGACTCTTAACCAACTGAACAACCCAGGCGCTCCAACACAATATTTTTGCAAAAGGACTTTTAACTTTGGGTCAGGTTTTGCCGCCAGAATGAGTTTTGGTGCTAAGGTACCCCCCAAAAATCAGTTTTCAAAGCTTTTTTTTTTAATTAAAAAATGCATACCAGTGACTGCGTTTGATATTTTTAACTATATACAGTACTTTGATAAAAATCAAAATCATTTTTAGAAGGTGACGCTGGCAGAAGTGTGGAAGGAGATTTGGGGGAGTGGGAGTATGCCAGGGGCAAGACTAGAGTCAGAGGCTAATGAACAAGCCAACATGACAATGAAGATCAGATTGAAGGATGGGAAGTAAGGCAGCAATGATGGGTAAAAAAAAGAGAAAGAATGATGGATTTGAGAGATCTTGTGAACAAATCAAATGGGATTGGTAAAAGAGAAGGCACAATCATGGATAAAACTCAGACTCTTGATTTGGGAAGTTGCATGAAGGTGCCATGAATTGAATGGGGAAGGCAGAAGGAAAGAACATTTGGAGGACAAGGAGACAGGTGAAGTTTTCATTAGGAGATATTTCGGTGAGATTTTCATTAGGGGATATTTCGGATGTATTGGAAGGCATCGGGGCAAATATATATTTGACATAACCAACGACAGAGTTCCTAGGGGGTGGGGGGCAGGAGGGGCAAAGTAGGGACAGGATTTAAGCACCCAGCCCTCCTTCCTGCTTTGCTTTCTTTTCTCAATGAAGTCTTGTTGTGGGGGAGAAAATGACAATCCCTGAAGTCAGTCCACTAAGTTCCCATGCCCCAAACCCAGGAGGCAGTTCACAGGGCCATAGACACCCTGAGGGTCCTCTCATAAGAAAAGGAAATTGCTCCTCAGAAAAGCCATTAATGGCTGAAGTGATAATTGAAAACTCCCTTTGATAAGAGAAGCTGAAAATAATTCATCTTCTCCTATCTCTCCAGATCAAAATTAGGGAAACAGTCAGAAAGAGAAACTACTTCTCAAAAAAGTGCCAGTTTTAAATTGTTTCGGGGATTTCAAAATCAAACTTCATATGCTATTTAGGACATATCAGAGAATAAGAAAAGAAAGAAAACATCTCCATTCTTTTAAAGACACTGACATAGAGCTGATATCAAATCTTGCCCATGATAATTGTTTTTAAAAACCACTCCAATATATGTAAGTATACATTAAAAGTCTAAATATAATAGCAATGGAATCTAATGGTATTTTAAAATTAATTCAAGTGGAATTTATTCCAGGAAGGTAGGCACAGTTAAAAATTAGGAAATCTGGGGTGCCTGGGTGGCTCAGGCAGTTAAGTGTCTGCCTCCGGCTCAGGTCATGATCCCAGGGTCCTGGGATCGAACCCCGCATTGGGTTCCCCGATCAGCTGGGAGCCTGCTTCTCCCTCTGCCTCTCCCCCCCACCCAGATTGTGCTTTCTCTCTCGCTCATTCTCTCTCTCTCTCTCTCAAATAAATAAGTAAATAAAATCTTTTAAAAAATTAAGAAATCTAAGTAGTATATTTCTTCAATATATTTGATCCATAATGGATCAAAGGGAGAAATCATGTGATAATGAGAGATTTCCAAGAAGCATAAGACCATGGTTCTTTTAGAAATTCAATAAAATTAATAATATATACAATCACAAAACTAACAGCTTAACGGTGAAACATAAATATTCCAATTAAAGTCCTAAACAGTATTCAGTTCACCTTCTGAGCTTCACAGAGGTTAGGAGTACTGACTCTCCATGCAGTTGAAAATCTGTATGTAACTTTGACTCCCCAAAAATATAACTACTAATAGCCTAATGGCCTACCCATAACAAACAGTTGATTAATAGTTATTTTGTATGTTATATGTATTATATACTATATTCTTCAAGTAGGCTAGAAAAAGGAAATGTTATTAAGAAAGTCATAAGTAACAGAGAATACATGTATAGGACCATACTATATGTTTTGAAAAAAATCTGTGTGTAAGTGGACCTGCGCAGTCCAAACCCATGTTGTTCAAGGGCCAACTGTAAGCATGTTAAACAATAAAATAACTAAAAAGTAAAATAAGTACATTAATATTCTAAACAAGAGGGCAAGTTTCCCATATTTGCAGATCTTGTCATTACATTCCTCAAAAACCCAAGAAAATCAATTGGAAAACTATCAGAGATAATCAATAAATTCAATAAAGTGATCAGTTACAAAATAAATGCAGAAAATCAGTAGGTTTCTTATACACCAAGAATAAAAATCTAATTCACTTAGAAAAGTCAATACAAAAACAGATCCCACTCTCTTTTCAAGCAGGTCAACCTTGAGTAAGACCTACCTATAGCAGTTGAAGATCCAGAAAATGACTTCCTTAGACTCACCATACTCTAATACTGCCTGGAAAGTCCTCATGTATCCCCACTGATATTCATACCCCACTTTGAAGACCAGGTCCCTAACAGGGAAGGCTAGAACCAGTAGATAAAGAGTAACAAAATAATTAAAACTCTAAACACACACACAAACGATCCCACTCACATTAATATAAGATCCATCTGAATAAATCCAACAAACATGGACACGACCTATAAGATTAAAACTATAAAATTGTACTTAATGATCTAAAATAACATAGGAACATATGGAGAGGAATGCCATGTTCTTGGATAGAAAGATTAAAAATGTAAAGTTGTCACTTCTCCCTAAATCTATAAGCTGAGCCACTGTCGATCAAAATTTCTAGATAAATTTTCAAGTTTGAAAACAAATGTGTAAGAAGAGTCAAATTAGTCAAAAAAGAAGAATATTAAGGGGAATTCATTTTATCATATTAAATGTACTATAAATCTATAGTTACTAAAACACTGATGAATGAATAGACTGATCAGTGGAACAATATAGAGGGTTGTATGTTTAAAGGGTGGAATCTCAAATCAGTGAGTTATTGAAAATAAATGCATGTAGCTGCTTTTCTTACAAAAAACAAAATATTTTTTCTAAGTCACTTCCTCATAAATCACTTTCACACTAACCCTCCACTCAGAGTCTACACTGTTTAGAACCCAATCTAATCTGCATTGCTTTATTTAATTTTCAAATACAAACCTATGAGGTAGATTTTATTCTGTTTTACAAGTAAAGAAAACTGAAGTTTAAAAAGTTGAGAAATGGTTACAGGTTAAGTAGGAGATCTGAAAATAAAAACCAGGTCCAGGGGGCTCCAGAGCTCATTCCCTCAGCCCCTTTGGGGGCTCCTTCCTTTCCTAGTCTCTCGTTGACCTTAAGGTAGAAGCCAAGTACACCTACCTCTTCTGAAGGTTTACCAGAGTAAGTCACATCAGTAATCCTGGAATGCCATGAACAAAGACATATGTTTGCTTAACCAGTGCCCCAAGATATGCAAGATAATTGCAGATAAAAATATCCAAAAACTGCAGAGGTTCTGCCAACTATAAAAACCCTACCACCCCCTACTTACATCAACGGACATATCATCCAAACAGAAAATCAACAAGAAGGGGGCACCTGTGTGGCTCAGTCAGTTAGGTGTCCAACTCTTGATTTCAGCTCAGGTCATGATCTTGGGATGGGGATGGTGGGATTAGGCCCATGTCAGTCTCTGCACTCTGTGAGTAGTCTGCTTGAGATTCTCTCCCTCTCCCTCTGCCTCTGCCTTTCCCTCTGTTTGCATGTCTTCTCTCTCTCTAAAAATGAATGTACAGATCTTTAAAAAAAAAAAAAAAAGGAAGAAAAGGAAAATCAACAAGGAAGCAATGGTTTTGAATGACATACTGGACCAGATGGACTTAACAGATATATTCAGAACACTCCAACCTAAAAGAGCAGAATACACATTCTTTTCAAGTGCACATGGAGCATTCTCTAGAATAGATCGCATGTTAGGCCATAAAACAAGTCTCAACAAATACAAGAAGATTGAAGTCATACCATGCGTCTTTTCTGACCACAACACTATGAAACTAGAAGTCAACCAAAAGAAAAAATCTGGAAAGACCACAAATACATGGAGGTTAAACAATATGCTACTAAACAATGAATTGGGTCCACAGGAAATAAAAAAAAGAAATAAAAAAATACATGAAAACAAATGAAAATGAAAACACGATCCAAAAAATTTGGGACACAGCGAAAATGGTTCTGAGGGAAGTTTATAGCAATACAAGCCTACCTCAAGAAGCAAGAAATATCTCAAACAACCTAAACTTACACCTAAAGGAGATAGAAAAAGCACAGCAAACAAAGCCTAAAGCCAGCAGAAGGAGGGAAATAACAAAGATTAGAGCAGAAATAAATGATATAGAAACTACAAACAAACAAACAAAAAAACAATAGAACAGATCAATGAAACCAGGAGATGGTTCTTTGAAAGAATTGATAAAATTGATAAGCCTCTAGCCAGACTTATCAAAAAGAAAAGAGAAAGGACCTAAACAAATAAAATCACAAACAAGAGACAAGAAATAACAACCAACACCACAGAAATACAATTATAAGAGAATATTATGAAAAACTGTATGCCAACAAATTGAACAACCTAGAAGACATGGACAAATTCCTAGAAACATATAAATTACCAAAACTGAAACAGGAAGAAATAGAAAACTTGAACAGACCAAAAACCAGCAAAGAAATTAAATCAGTAATCAAAAACTCCCAACAAATAGAAGTCTGGGACCAGATGGCTTCACAGGTGAATTCTACCAAACATTTAAAGAAGAATTAATACCAATTCTTCTCAATCTATTCCAAAAAATAAAAAAGGAAAGAAAATTTCCAAATTCATTCTATGAGGCCTGCATTACCCTGATACTAAAACCAGATAAAAACAACACTTAAAAAGAGAACTACAGGCCAATATCTCTGATGTGAAAATCCTCAACAAAATACTGACAAATGGAATCCAAAAATCATTTAAAAAATCATTTAAAAAATCATTCACCATGATCAATTTGTATCTATTCCCATATTGCAAGTGTGGTTCAGTATTCACAAATCAATCAATGTGATACATCACATTAATAAAAGAGGATAAAAACCATATGATCATTTCAATAGATGCAGAAAAAGCATCTGACAAAATACAACATCCATTCATGATAAAAATCCTCAACAAAGTAGGTTTAGAGGGAACATACTTAACCTAATAAAGGCCATAGGTGAAAAACCCACAGCTAATATCCTAAATGGATATTTAGGTAGGTAGGTAGATAGTATCTTAAAACTCTCAGTTTTTCCTCTATGGTCAGGGATGTCCACTGTCACCACTTTCATTCAACATAGTACTGGAAGTCCTAGCCTCAGCAATCAGACAACAAAAAATAAAAGGCATCCAAAATGGAAAGGAAAAAGTAAAACTTTCACTATTTGTAGAAGACATATACTATATACAGAAAACCCCAAAAGACTCCACCAAAAAACTGCTAGAACAGATACATGAATTTAGCAAAGTCGAGGATATAAAATCAACATACAGAAATCTGTTGCATTCCTATACACCAAAAACAAAGAAGCAGAAAGAGATTTAAGGAATAAATCCCACATACAACTGCACCAAAACCAAAAAGATACCTAGGAATAAACCTAACCAAAGAGGTGAAGGACCTGTGCTCTGAAAACTATAAAACACTGATGAAAGAAATTGAAGACAACACCAAGAAATGGAAAGACATTCC
This sequence comes from Phoca vitulina, assembly GCF_004348235.1. Taxonomy (NCBI): domain Eukaryota; kingdom Metazoa; phylum Chordata; class Mammalia; order Carnivora; family Phocidae; genus Phoca; species Phoca vitulina. The sequence continues at coordinate 43,733,906 of NW_022589713.1, forward strand.
ACGTTTGTGGATTGGAAGGACAAATATTGTTAAAACATCAATACTACCCAAGGCAATCTACACATTTAATGCAATCCCTATCAAAATACCAACAGCATTTTTCACAGAGCTAGAACAAACAATTCTAAAATAGTATGGAACCACAAAAGACCTCAAATAGCCAAAGCATCTTTAAAAAGAAAAGCAAAGCTGGAGGCATCACAATTCTGGACTTCAAGTTACATTGCAAAGCTTTAGTAATCAAAACAGTATGGTGCTGGCACAGAAATAGGCACATAGATCAATAGAACACAACAGAGAGGCCAGAAATAAACCCACAGTTATATGGTCAATTAATCTCCAACAAAGCAAAAAAGAATGTCCAATGGGAAAAAGACAGTCTCTTCAACAAATGGTGTTGGGAAAACTGGACGGCAACATGCAAAAGAATGAAACTGAACCACTTTCTTACATCATACACAAAAATAAATTCAAAATGGATGGGGGTGCCTCAGTGGCTCAGTAGGTTAAGTGTTCAACTCTTGATTTTGGCTCAGGTCATGATCTCAGGGTCATGAGATCAAGCCGCACATCCAGCTCTGCACTGGGAGTGGAACCTGCTTAAGATTTTCTCTCTCCCTCTCCCTCTGCCCCACCCTGCCCCACTCATGCTCTCTCCTCTAAAAAAAATAAAAGTAAAAAATAAATAAAAATAAATTCAAAATGGAAGAAGACCTAAATGTGAGACATGAAATCATAAAACTCCTAGAAGAGAACACAGGGAGCAACTTCTTTGTCACCAGCCATAGAAACTTCCTTCTAGATGTGTTCTGAGGCAAGGGGGAAAAAAGCAAAAATAAACTATTGGGACTTCATCAAAATAAAAAGTTTCTGCATGGTGAAGGAAATAATCAACAAAACTAAAAAGCAACTTACGGAATGGGAGAAGATATTTGCTAATGACATATCCAATAAAGGGTTAGTATCCAAAGTATGTAAACAACTTATACAACTCAACACCCACAAAACGAATAACCCAATTTAAAAAAATGGGCAGAAGACATGAATAAGCATTTTTCCAAAGAACACATCCAGATGGCCAACAGACACATGAAAAGATGCTCAACCTCACTTATCATTGGAGAAATGCAAATCCAAACAACAATGAGACACCTGTGAGAATGGCTAAAATCAACAACATAAGAAAAAACAGGTATTGGCGAGAACGTGGAGAAGGGGGAACCTTTGTGAACTGTTGGTGGGAATGTAAACTGGTACAGCCATTATGAAAAACAGTATGAAGTTTCCTAATAAAAAGTTAAAAATAGAACTACCATCCAATCCAGAAATCACACTACTAGGTATTTACCCAAAGAATACAAAAATACTAATTCAAAGGAATACATGCACCCCAGTGTTTATAGCATCATCTACAATAGCCAAATTATGGAAGCAGCCCAAGTGTCCATCAATTGACAAATGGATAAAGATGTGCATACACACACATACACACAATGGAATAGTACTCAGCCATAAAAAAGGAATGAAATCTCACTCTTTGCAATGACATGAATGGAACTAGAGTATGATGCTAAGCAAAATAAGTCAAAGAACGATAAATACCATATGATTTTTACTCATATGTGGAATTTAAAAAACAAAACAAACAAGCAAAGGAAAAAAGAGAAAGCAAGAGATAAACCAAGAAACACTCTTAACTATTGAGAACAAAAACTGATGGTTACCAGTGGGGAGGTAGGTGAGAGGTTAGTTGAAATAGGTGATGGGGATTAAAGAGTGCACTTGTGATGAGCACTAGGTGTTGTATGGAGGTGTTGAATCACTGTATTGTACACCTGAAACTAATACAACACTGTATGTTAACTAACTAGAACTTAAATTTTAAAAATTTGTAAAAACCCTACCACCAGTTAAAAAAAAAAAAAAAAAAAAAAAAAAACCCTACCACCATATCATACAGTTTCTTAAAAGCACTAGTTTTAAAATTCTGTGACCACACATTCCCCACTGGAGAATGTTAGGTACATTATTCAGTTGAAAGTCATTCAAACTCCCCTCTCTGCCTGCCCTCTCATCCATATTGTCATTAAGCAAATGGACAAGTCCAGAGTTCTGCATGCCACCCAATAGCCCCACTAGATTAATCACCTCCCATGAAGTCTTTAAAGATTATACCACCGGGCTTCTCATATGTAACTCACCCCTAACAGTGCGCTTGTCACGCTAGATTCTAAGGGTCTTTCTCCTTGTCTGTTAATGGGCTTGCTGAGAACAGTAACTCAAGGTGCCTGGCCCTTGGTAGGTATTTAATGTTTGCTGGATGAATCAGTGAATGGATGATGAATGAATGATGACAGACAAATGATTAAGGCATTACTTTTCAGACTAGACCAAAACAGGAGCCAAAACCCAGAGAGCACACTTGACTATGGTGTGGCCACTTGCCTAAGATACCTTTCCATTCATAGAAGACTGGAGAGCTTCCCTCTTACATACAACTGATACCACAACACACTGTTCCAGATAGTTTTTACATGTGTGTTTTTCACATATCAACCTTTGACTCCTTCTCAGAAGGGACTAAGGCTTTGTGCACATTTGTATCTCTGACAGCTGGATCGAAATCTAGAGCAAAGTAGGAACTCACTACTTGCTGCTTCCATGCATTTATTGATAAGTGATTGAGTTTTGTTCTCTTATTCTATCAGAAATCCAAACAGGAGAGCCAAGCTGACAGTCTTCTGCAAGCGCAATGATCAGGGACCCATGCATTTTCTGCAGTTAACTTGGCCTGAGGTTCCCCCCCATCTCCCCTTTGGGAGGTCTAGGGCCACTAAACAGTGGCTTCTGAGCATTGAGGGAGAATCTTGGTTAGATTGACAAGTGGGTTAGCTATGGTGGATCTGGCCCAGGTAGCATACTCTAAACATACTTCATGTCCCATTGGCCACTCAGGGCTGCAGCCAACAAAGGAAATAATGTTGTGCTGAGAGGAAAAACAAATTAAAGAGAAACAAAGCTTAAGCTTGCAGCTAAGCTCAAGAATACTTTCTTCTTAAACAGGAAGCTGGAGCAATGGACATGACCCCAGCCTTCAGAGGGTGCAGATGCCATATCAGAGTAACCATCCGGAGAGTTCCCCATTCCAAGCTCTGCTCTCAGTCAGAGGAGGCCAGAGAGTGCAACCAAAAGCTGGGAGAGAATTATTCTTGGCCCTTTCAGAGACATTTAACGATATAATTATAGTGTTACTATTGTTTAATCTTGAAGTTTAAAATTGTCCTAGGCCATTATTAGTCCCTTGAGAAACACAGACCTTCCTTTGCTACTAATAACCTAAGACATTTGTGGAATTAATTTGGAGTTGTGTTCTGTTCATATTTTATCTGCATAAAATTCCCCAAGAAATTCATTAACCAGGATTTTTTGTTATAGCAAAAGAACGTTTATATTTAAAAAAAAAAAAATAGGTAAAAGCTACTCCTAGACCTTTATCTATAACCTAGGAAGCAGGTAACAGATCAAGTTGGTCTCAAAAGACCCCCGCTTTTGACTAATTTAAATCCCTATGTCAAATATAAAGCCCTTAGAGCAGATCTAAAACCCCCAACTATCAGAGCCCTCTCACTTTGTCTACTACTACTACTGGAATTGAGAGAAGTCTATGTCCGAATCAATGTAAACATGACTTGAGATGTGTAACACTATTCTTTGTGTGTATAGACACACACATACACACAATTTTCTGATCACCTTAGTGATATTATCAGTTTACTCTAAAAGGTTTTCTTTATCTCTAGTGGCACGTGTAAAGGTCTCTATGTCCAATATTAACATAGCTAAAATTCCAGCTTCTTTGTGGTTGCTGTTTGCATGCTATACCTTTTCCCATCCTTTTGTTTTCAATCTGTTTGTCTCTTTGAATCTAAAACGTGTCTCCTATAGATAGAATGTAGTTGGATTTTGTTTCTTTTTCCAATCTGGAAATCTCTGACTTTTGATTAGATTTTAATTCATATACATTTAATGTTATTATTGATATAGTTGGATTTACCACTGCCATCTATTTGCTTTCTATACATCTTCTGTCTTTTTTGTTGCTCTATTTCTTTCACTTTCTATTTTGTCTGTTTTTTAATTGTTGAAGTATAATCGACATACAATGTTATATTAGTTTCAGGTGTACAACATAGTGATTTGACAATTCTGTCCATTACTCAGCACTCACCATGGTAAGTGTAGTCACCATCTATCACCATACAGAGCTATTAAGATATTATTGACTATATTCCCTATGCTTTACATTTCACCCTCATGACTTATGTATTTTATAACTGGAAGTTTGTAACTCTCAATCCCCTTCATCTATTTCATACATCCCTTCATCCATCTCCTCTTTGGCAACCACCAGTTTGTTGCCTGTATTTAAGAGTCTGGTTTTTTGTTTGTTTTGTTTTCTAGATCCTACATACATGTGAAATGATATATTTGTCTTTCTCTGTCTGACTTATTTCACTTAGCACAATGCCCTCTAGATCTATCCATGTTGTCACAAATGACAAGATCTCATTCTTATGGCTGAGTAATTAATATATTCCATTGTGTATATATATATATATATATATATATATATATATATATACACCACCTCTTCTTGATTCTTTCATCTGTTGATGGACACTGAGTTGCTTCCATATCTTGGTTATTATAAATATGCTACAATAAACATTGGGGTGCATGTATGTATTCAAATTAGCATTTCTGTTTTCTTTGGGTAAATACCCAGCAGTGGAATTACTAGAAAGGTTTTCTCTTCTAATATCAACTAATACTGGATCCTTTAACCTTCTTTTCTAGGGGTTTTCCAATTCACTGATCAGTTTGCATTTCCCCTAAACCAATGACAAGTTCTCTTTAAACCCATAACTACAAAACCTGACACAGAAAAATATTTCAAACCATTCACTATAGCCACAAATATAAAGGGAAAGGCAAGATCACCAGATATTTAATCCAGAAATCAGGATTTCTCATCAATGCTTTGGGAACCTGCAAAACATTTACCCAACTGTCCGTAAATACCAAGTGCCCTCTTCCACGTCTATGCCCCAGAGGATGAGGCATCACCATAAATGAAATCCTGTTCATTTCTTGCTTAATATATATTTTTTCTTTTCTGCTAGTACTTTCATTCAGTGCACACCAATTCTAGATCTATCTGTGCTCCTTGAGGTGTAAAAAATGAGTAAGATGCAGTGCTTACTCTTCCGAAAACAGTCAAAAAGGAGATAGAGACATGCAAATAAAAAGCTGCACTATGAAAAGAACAATAAATACCATTACTGAGTATTTACCACATGCTGGTTGATCACAGAGCTGTAAACATACCTCCTGCAGCCTTTGTCACAGTCCTATGATGTTGACCCTGTGATGATATTCCCATCTTATAAATGAGGAGACCAAGGCTTGGAGAGACCAGGTCCCATCCAGGTGGTGGAAAGAGCATGTTACAGCAAGGAGGGAAGGGTCAGCTCAGCCTGAGTAATGCAGGAAAGACTTCAAAGAGCAGGAAATATTCTGTTGAAGAATGAGGAGGAGGCTTCTGGGTCAACAACATTTGCCTGGCTGGGAATTTAAAACAAACAGGGTTGCAGGTCAAATTTCTAAAAGGGCTTTTAGAGTCAATAATTGGAACTTCTTTTTGGTGTTCTCTCTTTTAGCCCTAACAAAGCCACAAGATCACTAAAAAACTAAATGATATGAAATAAGGTATACATGGAAGATCCTTTTCTAACATCTGTCCATCCCACTGGACCTTCCTCTCTTCCTAAAATGTTATAATTAGAGATTCATTCTTTTGGTTAAAGCATCTTGTCTGCTCCCCAGCAGATCCCTATTAAATGCTCAGATGAGACACATGCTAGTTACTATCCATTAACACTCTAGCATGAATCACTATATCCACTCAATGCTAGCCCTGGGGTTTGACCACCAGTTACTATCCAGGTGACCTTGGGCAATTTCTTGAACCATAAAACAGGGACAATAATGATAGTATGTACCTGGTAGGATTGTTGCAAGGACAAAAGATAATACATGCAAAGCACTTAGTACTGTGCCTAGCACTTTGTAAGCACTCAGTAAATGTCAGTAAACTTATAATTAACAAGACCTGGAGGAAAGGGAGATTAGGGGGGGAAACCTATGGATGAGAGAAGGCCAGTGAGGGCAGATCAGGGGGAGACTGTCTCTCTGGAGCTGAGGGTCAGATACACAGACATAGAAGAAAAGAAGGCAGAGATTGGGCAAGTGGAGACAAGAGGTTGCCATCCCTGGAATGGAACTGGTTAAGGCTCATATGGTTACATATTAGTTTCCCCACAAACTTTATCAGTCTCATTCATCACTGTATCCCCAGCACTCAGTGCCTACTAGGTGCTCTGTGTTTATTGAATGACTAATTGAATGGATGAAGGATTGCCTTTTGTATTTCAAAATACACATCATATGCATAGAACACATCCCAAAATGTTCATCGTAGTCATATTGGGTTCATAAGATAACGATGACTTTTTGCCTTTGTACATCTCTTATTCTTTGTTTTTGAATTTTCTGCACGGTCCTTAGTTTTATAATTTGCAGGGGGAAAGTTTCAGACAGTTCTTGGTTTTCTGGACAACTGAGGTTAGACTGTTCTCATGTTTTCCTCGTAAATATGGGAATTTTATGAAACAGCGTGTCTCAAATTCTAATGTGCTTACAAATTGCCTGGGAATCTGGTTAAATGCAGATGCAAATTCAGTCGGTCTGGGGCAACACCTGAGTGTCTGGGTTTCCAACAAGTTCCCAGGCAATGCTGACAGTGTTGGTCAGTGGACCACACTGCGAGAAGCCTGGTTACGCAGAACAAACCCAGCCCAAACATACATACAAAGAAAACAAAAGCAAGAGGAGAATATGTGCCAATGGGCAGATGGCACCTGAAGCCAACATGACTTCAGGGCGTTTATCTCTTAGATTGTGCATTCTTAAGGGTTCTATTCTGCTGCTTGGTCTATCTGGAGGCTGTATTGTTCAAAAAAGTCTGTGAAAGCCCTGGGATACTCGTATTTTCTCAACAAAAGGAAGGGCTCATTTTTTCACTCTGTCTTCCATTAAACACCGCCACTATGGCTGTCAGTTGCGTTCTCTTTAGATTAATGTCTCCTAAATTAATTTGTGTTCAATAAACCTCCATAAATGTTTGTTCAGCAGCCCAAATTAGACCCTTCGATTTAACTAAGGGTGGAAGCACCACCACACAGCTCTCATCCCCATTCACACGCTTTTGGCCCTGCTTTCATTAGTCACTGTCACCACTGGTGTTCACCGGTCCCTGCTCAGCTCCTCCATATAATCAAATGTTGCTCCTATTGAAATATAATCCTCCCAGGGCATAGAGGGGCATTTTCTAAATTGGCTGAAGAGGATTACAAAGCACTGGACAAGAAAATAAGTGCAAGTAGAAGCAATCCTTAATTTAAGACTCTTTGACAGCTGCAAATCTTCACTTTCTTTTTTTTTAACCCTTCATTTTCTCATAGAATTTTTAATATACTCCCCTCCCACCCACCTTGTCCCATTCCATTCCCGTAGTCTAGACCAACCCTGCTAAATCCTAATATTACAGACTTTGGAGTTGGTCCAGACTCCTCCTTTTAGAGATGAGGAGTCTGAAGCCCAGTGAGGCTGGACAACTTTCCCAAAGCCCTCTAGTCTGCCCCAGACACCAGGGCTCCTCCATGACCCTGAGCTGTCTTGCTTAACTTTATTGTTTTGAGAGCTTGGGAGTGGACAAACCAGGTTGGTTGTTATTTTGCTGTCAGGGTAAGTCCTGGTAAGCAGCTTCAAAAGTCAAATGGTGCTTTAATAATACTAGTGACAACAACAACTACAGCAAGAGTCTTTGATTTTTACTCTTTAATTACAGAAATTTTCAAAAATACTCAAAAGTAGAGACAATGGTATGACGTATCTCCATGTGCCTATCATCCAGTTTCAGTGATTATCAACATGTGTCCACCTGTGTTTATCTAGTCACCATTTCTTCATTTTTGGTAAGCAATCGTTTTTAATACTTTGGATTATTTTTTTCCAGGCTTTCCCAATATGTCTCCAAATGGTATGCTGTTATCTCCAGATTTATCAATTTTAGGTATCACCTATTGACATAGCTCTCTTCCCATGCAGCATCCCATCCTCTGGTTCAATTTCTCCAAAGATTAAGTTCTCAGCTTCCTGCAGAAATGGAATGAGAATCTGATATCTAACAGCTTCCTACACCGACTTTCAAGTAACTACTCCACTGTCTTTGGTGATGAACCCCAGCATTTGAAAGTCCCTGTGACACCACCATATCTGAGCCTTTCCTGTATTCTGCATGACAAAAACAAGCAAACAAAGCATATGTGCACACAAACACACTCACACACTCACACATACACACACCTTGCAACCAGTTTTAAGCTTCATCCTCTCAACTAAGCTGTGAACTTTTCTTCCCTTCTCTCTCTGACTTGGTATTTGTGATTCAGGTTTTCAAATGTTTTATAATTTTCTATTTCTTGTTCTCCTTGTTGATTTTGGATCATTTTTGGAAAAGAAAAAAATCAGAGAAACATCTTTACTGTATCATGTTCCAGAATTCTACTGACGAAGATTGAAAACCAGCTCCATCACTCATTAGCTATGGCATTTTGAAAAAGAGACTTATCTCTTCTGAATCTCAGTTTTCTCAGCTTCCCCAATAATCTACCCTTCCTAGGGTGCATGGATTGAATGAGCCTGATGCCTGCAACCCAGGGGAGTCCTGTTATATCAAGGGATGGATAATGGTCACCACAAAAGGTAGTGCTAGGGCTTCCCCAGGAGGCTGGAGGGCAGAGCAGGTCCCAGGAATAACTTAGTACCCTGCTTGGCACCACCACAGATATTTGCCTGCATTTCTGATTCAGCTCATCGCCCAAAGACCATGCAGGGGCTGGTGGGACAAGCAGAAGACTCACCTTCCAATTCACAGTGACCATCCCTGTGATGGAGCATCCCACTACACTAAGGAAGAACCAAGGGGTCAAAATTCATGGTCATCTTCACAGAATTGGAATTCTGCATTCCACCTTAGTGTTTCATTTTGTTTTGTTTTCTAACAAATCAAAAGCCAACTGTATATCTGTAAAAATTATTGTTTGATCCAGCAATCCCACTTCTAGGAATCTATCCTGAAGATACACTGGCAAAAATAAGAAAAGATGTGTGCATATGACATTTACTGCTGTGTTACATATAACAGAAAACTGGAAAAAATATAAATGCCCACCAATAGGAAAGTGAGTGAATAAAATATAATAGGTAATATATTTATATATAAACTATAATATAAACACAGTGGAGTGCTATACACCTGTCAAGAGATGTACAGTATTAGGAAGTAATTGCCAAGATAAATAGTTAAGTAAAAATTTTAATGCAGTGAAGTTTGTATAGTTCCTAAAAAGTGCATATGCATTTATGGAAGGATGAACCACACAACTTTCTAAACTTTCTCCTATAAACAGAGGAGAATGAAAGGAATAAAATCTGTGCTTCTTTGAATATAACTAGTTTTGAGGATTTGACTTGAAACCATACAAATAATTTACATAATTTCAAAACGAATTAAATTTTTAAAGTGCAATCCCTAAAATCAAAAGAACAAATGAACACAAATATATATACCTTGGAAACATAATCCCAAGAAAAAGTACTCTAAGTGACTCTAAAGGAATTGCCTGTACATCTCTAGTAGGTTATACCTTTAAAGAAAGAAATAACTACAAAATTCTTGTTTTCAGTAACTACATTGTTGAGGCGAGTATTGCCATTATTTTCCAACAGATTTTATTGGAAGTGTTTAAAAAAACAACAACAGGTACTTATTATAGTGTCATTGAGAATCAGGTTTTTCTATGCAGGGGAAGGCGATACATATGTTAGATCAGTAAGATTTACTCTGTAATCCTAAATTTGAATGGACAGTACCAATGTAAACTTATAAGGTATTTTACTTTTTTATTTTTAAACTGTTTATTTTTTTTTAAAGGTTTATTTATTTCAGAGAGAGAGCATGCATGGGAAAGGGGCAGAGGGAGAGGGATATAGGATCCCAAGCAGACTCCACTCTGAGTGTGGAGCCCGACACAGGGCTTGATCTCGCAACCCCAAGATCACGACCTGAGCCGGAACCAAGAGTTGACGCTTAACCGACTGCACAACCCAGGCACCCCTTAACTGTTTATTTTGAAATAATTATAGATTCATAGAAAGTTGCAAAAATAAAGGTACTATGATCCCTTCCCTCAGTTTTCCCTAACGGTTACTTGCTACATAATATGGCAGAGTATCAAAACCAGGAAACTGACATCGGTACAATGCATGAATACAGTTCTATGTCATTTTACCACTTGTATTAATTTTCGTAACCAACACTATAATCAAGGTACAGAGTCATTCTATCACCACAAAGATCTCCCTCCTGCTAACCCTTCATAATCATACCCACTTCCTCCCACTCATCACCCTAACCCCTGGCAACCACTAATCTGTTTCCATCTCTATAATTTTGTCATTTCAAGAATGTTACATAAATGGAATCATAGAGTTTGTTACCCTTTGAGATTGGCTTTTTTCATTCAGCATAATGCCCTTGAGATCCATCCAAGTTGTGTATTTCAATAGTTTGTTCCTTTTTATTGTATTTCATGGTGTGGATGTACCAAACAGTTTGCTTAGCCATTCACTCATTTAAAGATATTTTAGTTGCTTCCTATTTGGGACTGTTACAAATAAAGCTGCTATAAACATTCATATTCTGGTTTTTTGTATAGACATAAGTTTCATTTTTCTGGGGTAAAGGTCCAGGAGTGTGATACTGGGTCATTCCATAAGTGTATGTTTCATTTTTAAGAAATTGCCAAACCATTTTCCAGAGTGGCAGTACCATTTTACATTCCCACCAGCAATTTGAAAGAACCAGTTTCTCTGCATCCTTGCCAGCGTTTGGTATAGTATTATATATATAATTATATATGTGTATATTGTATATGTATGTGTATATATATATATATATATATATATATATATTTAGCTATTCAAATAGTCATATAGTGATATCTCATCATGGCCTTAATTTGCACTTTCCTAATGACTAGTGGTATTCAACATGTTTTCATGTGCTTATTTGTCATCTGTATATCCTTCTTAGTGAAATATCTCTTTGTGACTTTTGTCCATTTTCTAACTAGACAGTTGTTGAATTTTGAGAGTTCTGTATATAGGTGTGTCCTTTGTCATATACGTGGTTTGAAAATATTTTCTCCATGTAGATTGTTTTTTCATCTTCTTAACAAGGTCTTTCAGAAAGTAAAAGTTTAAATTTTGATGGAGTACAATTTATCAATTTTTTTTTTCTTTTTTGGATTTAGGTATTGTGTCTAAGAACTCTTCACCAAGCTATAGGTCCCAAATGTTTTTGCTATGTATATTTTTTTAATTTAAATTCAATTAGCCAACATATAGTACATCATTAATTTTTGATGTAGTGTTCAATGAATCATTATTTGCATATAACACCCAGTGTTCATCAGATCTCACACACACACACACACCTTTCTGGAGGCATGATGTAGAGAAAGTGCACACATCTTTCACACACCGCTCGATGAGTTTTTATGTACACAATACACCTGTGAAGCTAGCACCCAGATCAGGAAACAGCTTATTCCTGGATGCCTCCCCAGTCACTATTCCCACCTGCTGTCCACACCCACCACGAGAGTCACACTGTGGCACCTTCTGAGGGCAGGGGGATTATTACTAAGGACACTTTGAAGCCTTTATGTGTATTAACCCACTGACTCCTCACCATGACCACTGAGATGGTTCTACTACTGACCCATTTACAGGTGAGGATGCTGGGGAACATGCAGGGTGAGCTACCTGCCTAGATCCCACTGCTGGTGATTAGCAGAGCCGAGATTCAACACAGCTGTCTGGCTCCACAGCCACACTCCTGAACCACTAAGCTCTGCTGCCAAAATGTCGTGGTGTCTGGGAGAGACAATGCGAGTCAAATAAAACAAGATTCTGGAAGAATAGCCATTCCTCCCCCATGGCTCTTTGCCTGTAGCTTCCATGTGCCCTTTGGTTTGCATCTCCCTACCTGCTGCTCAGAACCTGGTGAGGGGTGTGAGGCTCAGAGCAGGACAGGCTGGCCCTTGGGCCACAGCTGAAAGTGTACAGTCAGGTTTGAGCCCAGACCAAATCAAGAACCATTCTTGTTCCATTTTCCATGGGAAAACTAAGGCCAGTAGGGGTTAAAGGAATTATACTGTCCTTCCCTCTTTCCAGTGGATTTTGCTCATGCCTGGGGCAAATTTTGCTCAGTCAGGGCCTGTGTCTGGACTGAATGATCAGAGGCCACTTGACTCTTTCTTCAGATGCTTTGGTGGAACCTGGGACCTTGGCTGCACTTGTGCTAGTGACAGGGCGTCACCAGGGACCCATGGACCCAGGCAGATGCCGTAGGAGGAGAAGAGGACAGTAAGAGGATGTTTGCAGCACAGGGTGAGCAGGGCAGAGAACTCTCTGCATTCAGAGCTCACTAGGAGGGACAGCCCACAGCAGCATTGGCTGGTGGCATAATGGTATCAAGGTATCAGTTGGACAACATTCCATTCTGGAACTCAGAATCTTCTTCCAGCTGTGGTGGCTGGTAGCAGAATTCACCTCCCTGTGGGTGTAGAATTGAGGGCCCCTTGTCTTGCTGGCTGTTATCCAGGGACTGGAGGTCACCTTCAGGTCCTTGCCACACAGCCTCTTCATGGGCTCTCCCACAATATAGCAATTTTCTTCATTCCAAGGCCAGAAAAAGACATTTCTTTCATGATTTGAATTTGTTCTGTCAGGGAAGGCTCAGGTTTCCTTCCTGAGGAAGGATTCAATTCTAAGGATTTAATTGATTATGTCAGTCCCATCCAAATTATCTCCCTTTTGATCAACTCAAAGTTGACTGATTAGGGACCTTAATTACATCTGGAAAACCCCTTCTTTTTATTAACATAATCATAGAATTGATATCCCATTATTCAGAAGTCCCACTCACACTCAAAGGGAGGGAATTATGGAGAATACGTACACCAGGGAGTCAGGAATATAGGGGCCATCTTAGAATTCTGCTTACCACCTCAGGTGATATTATTGATTTTGTTCTAGGGACCTCATTTGAGAACCACTATTTTAATGGAGCTACTAAATAAATATGAACATTTATGTGATGGTGAAACAGTGAGTACAGAAAAGCAATGATTATATATTTCTGGATGAAACTTTCCAATCAAAATGGCAGAGAGAGTTCAAGTTGAAACCCAGTCACTACACTGAATACCTATTGATACTGGGTATATTTCTTTTCATGGTGAAAATACATTTAAACTCAAAAAGAGAGAAGAAGGACAGGAAACTGAATATAAGTATGCAATGGTGAGTGGGGGCTAAAACCTTTGGCTATGGACTCTGGGGTTATAGGCATATGGGATTGAGTTCAGCTCTCTGGGGCACCATCTTATTTGAGCCCTTAGCAGCATTTGAAAGTGTTGACTCTGCCCTCTCAGTTCCATGACACATTTACCTAAGCACAGGTGGCTCCAGTGTTTCCTGGTTTCCCCTCGGCCACGCTGCACACTTCTTCTCAGTCTCCTTTGCATGTTCCTCTTTCCCCCACCCTCAGGTTGTTGCTCAAGGCTCTGTCTTGCAACTTCTTTTCTTCTCAAGTGGTACGCTTTCCCGGAATACTCCAACAAAACCCATGGCTTCAAAGACCATTCCTGTGTTGAGATTTCTCAGTCTTTATCTCCCTCCAGGTCTCTTTTCCTGAAAAGAAGATCCATATGTCCACCACCTCCAAGAGAGCAGCCTATGGGTCTCCCAGGCCTTCAAACCTATGGATTTCCCAGCCCTTCAAACTCAATATGTTCAAATTTGAACTCGTCACCTTTCCTCTCCCCAGCTTCCTCCCCCTGACAAAAATTAAAAATGCTTCTCCTCCCATATTCCTTATCTCAGTAATGACACCATCATCCACCAAGATGTTTCAAGCAAACCTAGAATTCTCCCGTGATCTATCACTCCTTCTCACCTGCCCATCTAATCAATCATCACCACCTATCAATTTCACCTCCCAAAATATCCCTCCATCCACCCACTTCTCTCCATTTCCATAGATACACCCATAGTCATGGGTCATGATCTTCTCTTGACTGCATCATGGAAATTATTTCCTAACAAATGTCTCTGCTTCTACTGTTATTTCCTTCCAACCCATGCTCTACTTCTTAGCCAGAGCGATTCTACTAAAATGCAGATCTCATCATACTACTCCTCTACTAAAGGCCTTATTGGCTTCCCGTTGTTCCTTATGGTAAATTCCATACCATGGCTTCAAAATTCTCCATTACCTGGCCCCAATCTGGCTCTCCAGTTCTGGCCTTGCCAATCCTCATTGCACCCTCTATAATGTAGCCACACTGAACTTTAGGTCATTCTGCCCCTACCATACTCTCTCTTCCCTTTTTAAACTTCTACTCAATTGTCAGGTCTTGGCTTATATATCCTAGACTCCAAGAGGCCTTTCCTGACTCCCTTGACAAGGCTAGGGCTCCCACCAAATATACCATAGCATCCTGCACTTCCCCATCATATTATTTATCATACATTATTGTATGTGCAGAAAGATCCTTGAACAAAGACATAGTGATGGTCATCACCTGGTCCTTCTCTGTGTCCTCAGTGCAAACAATGTCCTTCCAGAAATGGTAAGTGGCTGAATGTCCCAAGGCATTTCTTTGCTAGATCTACCATGAGAGATGTCACAAGTATTGAATTCCCTCAGGAACAGAGACACAGTCACTAGGACTCAAGCAAACAGAGAGGTTTTACCCTGAATAAGATATGATTTTAATTTGCACAATATGCACATTTATAATAGCTGGATGAGACATGCAATAATAAGTTCTTAATGCTAACCTGGGGCAAAATATCTAATATAAATTAAATTGGCTCTGTTCCTAGGAATTTTAGTATATTGCATTGTGGATTTTTAGCCAAAACTGTGCAGAGCTTAGCTGATTAATATTCTAATTAAAATAAGAATGGAACTATAGGAAATTGTTGGGTTTCCCCAGGAATGAAAAATAAATGCCTTCCTAATAAAAGTAGGCTCCCAGTAGACATTAATATGGACTTGGCTGTCTTCTGTGGGTACTACATACCTCACTTTAAGGTTATGAGGTCTTGAAATGCTGATGTCTCCAGAATCTACACCATGAATGCCCTCTTGACTCTAGAGTCATTTTTGGCTTTTGGAGGAATTCTAGATATGTGTGCAATCATTTTCTTCTCTTTTATAGCTCAACATGAAGAAACTGCCCCACTCAAAATCTTGAAGGGGCAGCTCATTATATAATCTGATTTTGTCTTTGGCCACAGATGGTTGAAACAGATGTGGACACTTGTACCAAAATGGGTCAATCTGAAGGGCATGTGAACATATGGAGCTGAGCTGGAAAGCCAAGTGGTCTTGGGATCTGAAGGAACTCCTTGAGGGCAGCCATGATAGCTCACTGTGAGCCTCAGCAAATGAGCAGAAATCCAAGTCTGCATGAGCTGGCAGATGCAGCATTTGCTGTAGCAGAAATAGGAAACCACAAGGATCCATATGGCAGGGAGAAATGAGAGTACATGAAATTTCCCAGAGTGCTTAAAATAAACCCACCTTCTCTTATGCTACTTTGAGCCGCTTTCTCTCCTTGCTATCCAGCCACTCCTAAGATAAAGGTAAGTAGTGGCACCAGTCACATGATTTCCTGCCCAGATTCTTAACTTCACTCCTGGGTAAGAACTGTGCCAGTGCCTTGGATGAGGACAGAGATAAGGTCCTGAGAAAAACTGTGGGGAGAGAGAAGCTGGACAGAGCAGCAGGAGTATGGTGAAAGAATCAGGAGCCAGAAGAACTCCATCCAGTAACTGGAAATAGGTAAATCTAACAAGAAAAGGGTTAATATGGGTAAATGTAAAACCCACACCTGTTCTGGAAAAATCAACTGGACAGTCCAGGATGAGTGGTGGAAGTGGAGAACAGATGTAACAGTAATGTACACTGAAATGACTGAGGGAGGTTGTTGACCAACATGTCTGACATGTCCATGTTCATGAATTTGAAGCTACTATATGCATGTACTATGTGCCAGGCACTCTGTTAGGTGCTCTACATCCACACTTCAAAAATTTTACTATGGTCTTCCTAATATCTAATAATCATAGAAGGCCTCATTTTCAGCAAAGTCATTGAGGAAAAAGAAGGGATTCAAAAGAGTCCTAAACGCACCAGGTTCAGTGGTTGCCCCTTTTAACATTTCGAGTCTCTCTTTCACAGCTATGGTGGTCATCAGTACCTACTTCTTCTGGAGTTTCCTCTTTATCCTTTCAGCAGATGTTTTAGTTTGGATTTCCCTAAAGCAGGTCGCAACACAAGGGTTCTAGTGCAATAGCTGGTGATCTGGGGAACACCAGCGGAGTGGAGAAGTGAGGCAAGGAAGAGAAGGCAGCCAACATGTTACCCAACAAGTTCTTCCTGGGACAGCTGCAGCTCAGGCTTGGTAGGACCTCCAGGAGCCAGTGTATGACACAAACATCAGAGTTATCCTTCCCAAGGCATGAGAATCTGGGGTATTTATCCACCACCTACTAAAATGATTAGTTGACTGCTGCTTCCAGAACACCGATCTTTTGGCTTGCCTTGCATACAGGCTGTGTGCTCCCAGGACCATATAAAAATCTACTGGGCAGAGATTCACAGATATCACAGTAGCAGCCTTTGTCTTACAGAGGTAAATTCTGAGGGGACAGGATGGGATACTGATAACTACAAAACTCAAGGTTTCTTCAGGATTCATTATCCTTCTCCACTGTTCTACTTTTTGTATCTGGATCAAAAGATGGGCTGAACTATCACCACTGCTGTTCAATATAGTACTAGAAGTCCTAGCCACAGCAATCAGACAACAAAAAGAAATAAAAGGCATCCGAATCGACAAAGAAGAAGTCAAACTCTCACTCTTTGCAGATGATATGATGCTTTATGTGGAAAACCCAAAAGACTCCACCCCAAAACTGCTAGAACTCATGCAGGAATTCAGTGAAGTGGCAGGATATAAAATCAATGCACAGAAATCAGTTGCATTCCTATACACCAACAACAAGACAGAAGAAAGAGAAATTAAGGAGTCGATCCCATTTACAATTGCACTCAAAACCGTAAGATATCTAGGAATAAATCTAACCAAAGAGGCAAAAAAATCTGTACTCAGAAAACTATAGAATACTCATGAAAGAAATTGAGGAAGGCACAAAGAAATGGAAAAACGTTCCATGCTCATGGATTGGAAGAACAAATATTGTGAAGATGTCAATGCTACCTAGAGCAATCTATACATTTAAAGCAATCCCTATCAAAATACCATCAACTTTTTTTGTCTATTATATTGTTTTATTTTTTTATTTTATTATGTTATGTTAATCACCATACATTACATCATTAGTTTTTGATGTAGTGTTCCATGATTCATTGTTTGCCTATAACACCCAGTGCTCCATTCAATACATGCCCTTTTTAATACCCATAACCAGGCTAACACATCCCCCCACCGCCCTCTCCTCTAGAACTCTCAGTTTAAATACCATCAACTTCTTTCAAAGAAATGGAATAAATTATCCTAAAATTTGTATGGAAACAGAAAAGACCCCAGATAGCCAGAGGAATGTTGAAAAAGAAAAGCGAAGCTGGTGGCATCACAATTCTGGACTTCAAGCTCTATACAAAGCCATAATCATCAAGACAGTATGGTACTGGCACACAGACACATAGATCAATGGGACAGAATAGAGAGCCCAGAAATGGACCCTCAACTTTATGGTCAACTCATCTTCGACAAAGCAGGAAAGA
Organism: Phoca vitulina; assembly: GCF_004348235.1. Taxonomy (NCBI): domain Eukaryota; kingdom Metazoa; phylum Chordata; class Mammalia; order Carnivora; family Phocidae; genus Phoca; species Phoca vitulina. Next base: position 43,751,979 of record NW_022589713.1, read on the forward strand.
ATGTCCACTGGAAAAAAGACAGTCTCTTCAACAAATGGGGTTGGCAAAATTGGACAGCCACATGCAGAAGAATGAAACGGGACCATTTCCTTACACCACACACAAAAATAGACTCAAAATGGATGAAAGACCTAAATGTGAGACAGGAATCCATCAAAATCCTAGAGGAGAACACAGGCAGCAACCTCTTTGACCTCAGCCGCAGCAACTTCTTCCTAGAAACATCACCAAAGGCAAGGGAAGCAAGGGCAAAAATGAACTATTGGGACTTCATCAAGATAAAAAGCTTTTGGGGGCACCTGGGTGGCTCAGTCGTTGGGCATCTGCCTTCAGCTCAGGTCGTGATCCCAGGGTCCTGGGATCGAGCCCCGCATCGGGCTCCCTGCTCCGCGGGAAGCCTGCTTCTCTCTTTCTCACTCCCCCTGCTTGTGTTCTCTCTCTCACTGTGTCTCTCTCTGTCAAATAAATAAAATCTTAAAAAAAAAAAAAAAGATAAAAAGATTTTGCACAGCATGGGAAACAGTCAACAAAACCAAAAGACAACTGACAGAATGGGAGAAGATGTTTGCAAATGACATATCAGACAAAGGGCTAGTATCCAAAATCTATAAAGAACTTATCAAACTCAACACCCAAAGAACAAATGATCCAATCAAGAAATGGGCAGAAGACATGAACAGACATTTTTCCAAAGAAGACATCCAAATGGCCAACAGACACATGAAAAAGTGCTCAACATCGCTCGGCATCAGGGAAATCCAAATCAAAACGTCAATAAGATACCACCTCACACCAGTCAGAATGGCTAAAATTAACAAGTCAGGAAATGACAGATGTTGGCGGGGATGTGGAGAAAGGGAAACCCTCCTACACTGTTGGTGGGAATGCAAGCTGGTGCAGCCACTCTGGAAAACAGTATGGAGGTTCCTCAAGAAGTTGAAAATAGAGCTACCATACAACCCAGCAATTGCACTACTGGGTATTTACCCCAAAGATACAAATGTAGTGATCCGAAGGGGTACATGCACCCCGATGTTTATAGCAGTAATGTCCACAATAGCCAAATTATGGAAAGAGCCAAGACATCCACCAACAGATGAGTGGATAAAGAAGATGTGGTATATATATATACATATATATATATAAAATGGAATATTATGCAGCCATCAAAAAAAAAACCCCAAAATCTTGCCATTTGCAAGGACATGGATAGAACTAGAGGATATTATGCTAAGCGAAATAAGTCAGAGAAAGACATGCATCATATGATCTCACTGATATGAGAAATTCTTAATCTCAGGAAACAAACTGAGGGTTGCTGGAGCGGTGGGGGGTGGGAGGGATGGGGTGGCTGGGTGATAGACATTGGGGAGGGTATATGCTATTGTGAATTGTGTAAGACTGATGAATCACAGACCTGTACCTCTGAAACAAATAACATTATATGTTAAAAAAAGAAGAAGAAGATAGTAGGAAGGGAAAAATGAAGCGGGGGGAAATTGGAGGGGGAGACGAACCATGAGAGACTATGGAAACTGAGGGTTTTAGAGGGGAGGGGAGTAGGGGGATGGGTTAGCCCGGTAATGGGTATTAAGGAGGGCATGTATTGAATGGAGCACTGGGGGTGTTATAAGCAAACAATGAATCATGGAACACTACATCAAAAACTAATGATGTAATGTATGGTGACTAACAAAATTAAATTTAAAAAAAAGATGGGCTGATTCTTTTATAGCAAGCAGAAGATGACAGAACTAGGAACCCATGAGAAAGGAAGAGATTAGACAGTGTTATACAAGATTCCGACTGTCATTTGCAGGAGAAATTTGTCTTACAGAATCCTAAGGTTCACCTATTCACTAGACGTGCACAAGTGTCCCAGTTTCTGAGCATCTAAAAACTCCCGTTGCAGGAGGAAATGCGAAGCAGGCTGTTTATTTTCTAATGTGACCCAATGAGTCAACTGAGGCCTAAGACACTGAATAAATTAGCTGAAAGCTAAACTCTTCTTGCTTCTTTATAAAGTCCTTCACTTTGCTCTCTCTTGTGCTTGAAATTGGGAATACATTGAGATTTTCAAAAATAAAGGGGGAGCGGGGATAGTGATTATTACCTGAGTTGGTAAAAAAGGAAAATTTGACTAGTATAAAATACATGTAAATATTACATTAAAATCTTCCTAGTGTGTAGATTTTTTATTAAGTTTTGTATTTTAATTCCAGTATTGTTAACATATAGTGTTATATTAGTTTCAGGTATACAGTATAGTGATTCAACAATTCTTTGTTTTTTCAGATTTTATTTATTTATTTGAGAGAGCGAGAGTGCATGAGCAGTGGGGAGGGGCAGAGGGAGAGGGAGAAGCAGACTCCCCACTGAGCAGGGAGCCTGATGTGGGGCTCCATCCTAGGACCCTGAACCTGAGCCGAAGGCAAACGCTTAACTGCTGAACAACTTAACCGAACACTTAACCGACTGAGCCACCCAGGAGCCCCATAGTGATTCAACAATTCTATACATTACTCAGAGCTCATCATGATAAGTGTACTGTTACTCCCCATTACCTATTTCACCTATCCCCCCCATCCTCCTCCCCTCTAGCAACCATTGATTTGTTCTCTATGGTTAAGAGTCTGTTTCTTGGTTTGTCTCTTGCTCTCTCTTTTTTTCCCTTTGCTTGTTTTGTTTCTTAAATTCCACATATGAGTGAAATTATATGGTATTTGTCTTTCTCTGACTGACTTATTTCACTTAGCATTATACTCTCCAGCTCCAAGTACATCCAAGATACAGAAAAAAAAAAAAAAAAAAAAACTCTCCAGCTCCATCCATGTTGGTGCAAATGGCAAAATTTCATTCTTTTTTGTGGCTGAATAATATTCCATTATATACGTGGGGGGGGGATAGTGTTATATCACATCTTCCTTATCTATTCATCAATCGATGGACACTTGGGCTGCTTCCATATTTGGCTATTACAAACCAGGGTGCATGTATCACTTTAAATTAGTATTTTTGTATTCTTTGGGTAAATATCTCATAGTGTGCTTGCTGGATCATAGGGTGGTTCCATTTTTAACTTTTTGAGGAACCTCCATACTGTTTTCCATAATGGCTGCACTAGTTTGCATTCCCACCAACAGTGTATGAGGGTTCCTTTTTCTCCACATCTCACCAACATTTGTTGTTTCTTCTGTTTTTTATTTTAGCCATTCTGACAGGTATAAGGTGATATCTTATTGTCGTTTTGATTTGCATTTCACTCTAGTGTGTAGATTTTTAAATCAGTTGGGGGCATTAAAGATGAGGTAACAATCTATTTTTTTGGAATATTTGTCTTCATGCCAAAAGAAATGCTCCACCTAAGTTATTTTTTAATATGGAAGGAAAAATTCTTAGAAAAATTCTCTTTCCTTGAAAATATCACTTTTCTTTTTTTCTTTCATTCATATTTCTGACACCAGCCCATCTGGCAGCTTCCCTTCACCATGAATCAGCTCATAAACATAGATCTCTTTCATGATAACTTTCCAGAGTGAGAAGCAATGTGACAGCTTTCAATCTCTTCCTATCTAAATTTGAAACACCACTTCTTGCTTTACGCACTTTTTCATATTCCAGCACTCCATAAATGTGACTAATTCATTTTGTAGTTGTCTATATATCTTTTTCAAGTCTATATCGTTGGCCTACACTTAATAGCCCCCAAGGAAAGTCCCTTAACTATCTTATCCATCTAGAACAGTGGCACATGTCACCGGCATGGCTGCCATGTTGCACAGCTCCAGAAGACATGTAGAATACTGTAGAAATTCTGGAATTGTAAACTTACTAATGCTGTTCACCATCAACCCAAGATTACTACTCAATGGTAACCTTGACAATGAAGTCACTTTCCCATAGCAATTATGACAAATCCACTCACAACAAGGAAAGAATATGGTTTTGCAGGTGAGATAAAACCTAAAAAGAAGCTCAGAATTAGATGGGAATTCAGAGATCAACTAGTGCAGCCCCTTCATTTGACCCCAAGCTGTCCAAATTCAAAATGCTTAAAACAGCTTGGAAATGTTGAGCTGGTTCCAGAATATCCTGCAATATGTCTTCTGCCATATCACCCTTCATCCCTCACACCCCTACCTTCTCCTCTACTTCCACCGACCACCACACACTTACCATTACTCCTAGAGAAATCTAGATCAAAGATATCAAACTCAAATGACTAAGGGGCTAGGCAGAGGATATAAATTAATAAAGTGGACCAAATAGGGATTGTGGTGACCTATGGAGGGTTCCCCCCACTTGAGAGAAGAGCCATTACTCAGCAAATAGTGCCATACAATTGATGTTCTTCAAGAGAAACCCAAAGCCTAGACTTTTATGTGAAATTTCCTGGATTTTACCTGGGGTTGTTTGTAAGTTCTGTATACCAAGCGAGCCAGATCTGGCCCACAGTTTGCAGTATCTGCCTTTGATGATGGACCCCATGAAGGAATCAACATCTCTTCATCACTCACAGCTAGGTGATCTGTTATGCACCAATGTCTCTGAGCCTTGGTTTCCTCATCCATACAATGAGAAACTGACCCCTTTATAGGATTTTGAAAGAACTAAGCTTATATAGGTAAAGAACAGAGCACACATGGTTGACACAGTCAATTCTCAATAAGAGATGGCTGTTTACTTCCCTTTGCAGCAGAGACATGTGTATGCGGGTATTGGTAGAATTCACCACAGCCTTCCACCTCTTCCTTTCCCTACTATTAGGGGAAAATGCCCACTACTGAAGGCAGTGGGGTGGGATAATCTTTAATCAGTCATCTTTACAGGGTTTTACAAATCAAAAAATTTGGTTTTGCATGCTTTCTAGCCTAAGGACAGTAAGAACAAACAAATAATAAAATTAAAAGAGAATACATACTTAAACATGTTGCATTTAAACAGAAAACATAATAGTTATAAATAGGAAGGTAGGGTGCTCACTTCCCAACACATTTGCTGAAGATCACACTATATCATGTGTGCTTGGATTCAATTTAGCAAGTCCTACTGAGTGGCCAAGGACAGAAGTCAGTTGGTAACTAAGAACAAACTATGTCTTCCCTCAAAAAGTGAGTGGGTCACTGCCTTCAAAAGGACTGAGCTGGGGGGCACCTGGGTGGCTCAGTCGGTTAAGCATCCGACTCTTGGTTTTGGCTCAAGTCATGATCTCAGAGTTGTGAGATAGGGCTCCCACTATCAGCAGGGAGTCTGCTTGTCCCTCTCCCTCTGCTCTTCCTCCCACTCTCTCTCTCTCAAATAAATAAATGAATAAAATCTTTAAAAAAAAAAAAAAAGGACTGAGCTGGGCTGCCTTTAACTGTTGACAACATAATAGCAGGAAGTGGGGCTAGGACTTAGGGTCAGGGCAGAGGCCACTGGAACTGGGTAAGTCCCTGGAGCACCAGGCTGATTCACTCCCTTTCTATCCCCCTCCCCATGGTGATGTGGGAGATCCAATGGTAGTAAGGTGTTTGAGCTCAGACGCAATGCCTGGATTACTAGTGGGACTTCCTGTATTTCCCTCTCATTCCTATTTGGTGATGATTTTTATACCTGAATCATAATAGGCAGAAAATATGCAAAACTGCATTTTCTAAAGGCAGTAATGGAATCTGGAGCAAAGTCATTACAGAGTCAGACAACTTGTGACATCTCAGTTCCTACCAGGCTAAAATATCCTCTAATTTAAAATTAAATAAACAACATAGAGACTTGGTGATCCCTATATGCCCACCAACCCCTCACATTAGGCCTTCATACAATAAATACTGATTATTGAATAAAACCAACTCTTGGCAGAGGAAATAATAACCCATGAAGTAAAACCAATAAAAGAATGAAAACTGATACTCTCTAAAAACATGGACTTACTTCTTCATTCTATTTCTTACTAACAGGCTTTCTCCATTGGCTCATTTATTCATTCATTCATTCACTCAATATTTATTGAGTACCTCCTGTGCTTAAAGCACGCTTAAAAGTTAAATTTTGAGTTAAGAAACAGAACAGATGAACATAGGGGAAGGGAAGGAAAAATAAAATAAAATGAAAATAGAGAGGGAGGCAAATGATAAGAGACGCTGAACTCTAGGATATAAACTGAGGGTTGCTGGAGGGGAGGTGGGTAGGGGGATGGGATAATTGGTGATGGGCATCAAGGAGGGCACTTGATGTAAAGGAGGTCATTGGGTGTTATATGCACTGATGAATCACTAGATTCTACCTATGAAACAAAAAAAAAAACACTTAAAAAGTTAAATTTTGAGGATAAAAAGATGATAAGGATAAAAATTAGAACCTACGGTTATATCTACTCTGTGAAAACCACATGGCCCTCAGAACATAACTGCACCAGATCATCCATTGTGGGTACCAATCTATAAGGCCCATCTGTCTAAGTGAGCCTATATGTTAAAAACTGTTTTGCTCATGGGGCGCCTGGGTGGCTCAGTCAGTTAATTATCTGACTCTTGATCTCAGCTCAGGTCTTGATCTCAGGGTCATGAGTTCAAGCCCCATGTTGGGCTCCACACTTGGTGTAGATCTTACCTAATAAAAAATAAAAATAAGGGGTGCCTGGGTGACTCAGTCAGTTAAGCATCTGCCTTCGGCTCAGGTCATGATCCCAGGGTCCTGGGATCAAGTCCTGCATCGGGCTCCTTGTTCAGCAGGGAGCCTGCTTCTCCCTATGCCTGTTGCTCCCCCTGCTTGTGCTCGCTCTCTCGCTCTCAAATAAATAAATAAAATATTTTTTAAAAATAACATAATTTTAAAAAATTTTTTAAACTCTTGCCCTCAATTTTCCTCTGTGCTGCACTGACAGTGTGAATCTCACTTGGTTTGGCCAAATTGAAACGCAGCTTAAAAGACAGAAGGGACATTTGCTTATGAATTTATCATTCTTTTGAATTATAAGTTTATTTCATGTTGGAGCTGATGACTCTCAAACCTAAAGCCTTCACTTGAAATATATCAATACTGTCCTAAATCAGTCTGTTATCAAAGAGGTGATCAGAGGGGTAGTTGTGACAAGAACTAGGAACTTTCTGGTGGCCTATAAACATCATTTAACCACAATTTGCATGAAGAGGATTATAAGACCAGGTATGGTGCACCTGGGTGGCTCAGTCATTAAGCGTCTGCCTTCGGCTCAGGTCATGATCCCAAGGTCCTGGGATTGAGTCCCACATCGGCCTCCCTGCTAGTGGGGAGTCTGCTTCTCCCTCTCCCTCTGCCTGCCACTTCCCCTGCTTATGCTCCTTCTCTCCCTCTCTCTCCCTCTCTCTGTCAAATAAATAAATAAAATCTTAAAGAAAAAAAAGATGGTGATCCCTTTGCGTGTTAAGGGAGCACAGTAAATAGCATAGATTGGGTAGAGATGAGAGTAAGTTCTATATATCTTTTCATAACATTTGCTTCTTAAACCATGTGAATAAATGACCTATTCAAAAAGGATGGCCATCCTGAGCCCAGCTAAAAATTATCTGGACCTTTATGGAGAGTCAGCTGCTGAGTCTAGTCATGAACAAGTGTATGAACATCTTCTCTACCCTGCCACTCTATTGGCTCAAACTTGGAGTACCCTGTCTGTGCTATTCAGTGTAGACCAAGCTGCTGTGATAAATAGATCCAAACATGTAATGGTCTGCTATGGTAAAAGTTTATTTCTTGCTCATGTACCTGGGAGGGCGTTCGAGTCTGCAAGCAACTCCCCTCCACATGATCATCCAGACACTAGGAACCTTACATCTAGTGTCCACCCCTCTCATTCCCTAAGGCCTCAGTATCATATATATCAAACTGACAGAAAGGGAACAGGTGCAGGAGGGCATATGTGCTCACATGCTCCTTTTATTAAAGTGACACACATCACTTCCTCTCATATTCTATTGGTGAGAACAAGTCTTATGACTCCTATCAAGTACAAGGCAGGCTGGGAATGCAGTCTCTATCTGGCCAACCTCTTTCCATCTCAACATTTACTATGGAAGGGGAGAGTAGACAGTTACCCTTCTCTGACACCATCACTATCTCCATCACGAAGGAATTTTGGGAGGATTATCATTCATCCAGCAAACCTTCCCAAGGAACCCCCATGTCAATCCCTGCTGATATAAAGGATACTTTGATGTGATTTGTGGTTTGTGGAGATGAAATTTTTCTCCAGTTGGAATGATGAAGAGAAGGTCACAGGAACCAGTTGAAGACCTCACTTACCCTGAGCCTCCATATGACCCAGTATAGGAATCAGAATCACTATCTTTTTCCATCATCCATCTCTGATTCTGTCATCAATGTTTCCTTGTTCCCTTGTAGACTTTCCCTGTTATCATCTATGGCAAGAGGACCTCTCAATGACCAATTATGTGTTCTCTTCTTGACCCACCTGACTCCAATTCTAGCATTCATTTCCACAATCATGGCTTCTTTATCCCTCCAGGAGATCACCCTCCCAACCCTGTCTGCCCAATGCTTCACATGTGCTTATACTTGTGTGTGCACACATGCACATACATGTATGCCTGTGTGTGCCCACGTGCATGCACTGAGACTGTGATGTAGCTGTTACTGTGCCCAGCCCCAAGGAAGCACAGCAGGATGGTACAAGGCATAAACTTGCCCACAGCCCTGTCGGAAGGAAGAGAGAAACACATGGACAAGCATCCAAGGGGCAACAATTAGGGATAGATTTTGAGCTGAAATGCCTCTGCCAAGGACCTAAAGCAACGCAGATGAGATCTAGTCCACAGAATATAGCAGGTGGAAGCAACAGATGCAGATTTTGAAGGTTTCTGCATTAAACTAGAGCAAACAAAAGCAAAATTCAACCAGACCATGTAACTCCAGGAATTACTTTTTCACCACCAAGGGCCTGTTTTAATTATTTATATACATCACATGGGCTCATGTTTGCAAAGATTTTTCCTCCTAGAGAAATTACATTTATTAGATAGCAAGGTCTTCATTTCCCCTGTGTCTTATTAAGCAAAGACATGTGCAACTACCAAGCAGGGTTTCTGATCACTCATTTGTTCATTCAACAAACATTTACTGAACCTTTACCATGTGCCAGGCACTGGGGAGATGGAGGAGAATGCAGCAGACAAGGTCCCTGCCCTCCTGTTCTTACTGCAGATCATCAAAAGATCATAAATACATAAGTACAAATTAGAAAGGAGAATAAAGGAAGCCATGAGAGAGTATGAGGTGAGATTTGCATGAGGCGGGGCTTCAAGAAAGGCATCTCTGCCTAAGGGACACCTGAGCAGGGACTAGATTCTCAAGAGGTGTGACTGCCCTAAATTGAGTAATCCCCTCTAAAAGAGATTAAAACACTGAACTTAAAAAGGAAGCGGATAATGTCTACATGTCTCCTCTGTGCCAGATACAGGGCTGAGCTGTTTCTCAGCACTACTTCTTCTCTTCCCCTGCCCAGAACTTCCAGGTGGGTGATCTGCTCCCCAATTTTTACAGATTAAGAACCAAGGCTCAAAAAGTTTCAGTAGCCTGATTGTACCTCTTGTTTAGTAAAAGGCAGCTCAGAGAGTCAAACCTGGATCCAAAGTCCTAAGTAGCCAGTACAAGAAGACAGGGATGCCTGGGGGGACCCTGTTTCAGCACTGCAAGGAAAGCCACCAAGAGGCACCTGCACCTGCTGTGAAGGAAGGAAGGAGGCACCCAGGTGACACTAAGACACTTATACCCCTAGAGGGAGCCTGCAAGAAACCATAACCACACAGGCCCCTTCATCCCTTGGACCACCTCTTCTGCTTCCCAGGCTATGCAAACAGGTGGTCCATGGGAGCAGCCCAGTGGATGAGGAAGTCGTCCTTTTGTACAGATTTCTATAAATGTAATCTGGGCTTTAACAGAATTTGACCTCTCATGCTGAGTCCTTTGCAGGTCCCATCATCATTCCTGGCAGGACTCCCAACCTCCCATAAAAAGGAATGTGTGACCTATTTTAAAATTCCTCCAGGGAAAGAGTCGGCATGTTGCCTTGGCAACTGATGCGAACCCTTCTAGTAGTCCTGCTTAGCTCTTCCTTCGGTCTAACGTACTTCCTCCCTGATGCGATTCAAAGCCTGTGCTGGCTTCCCAGGGGTGGAAGAGAGGGCAGAAGTGATTCCCCACCACCATAGCCTCCTACTGTCCCTTGCTCCATGAGACTTTAGGGGACAGAGAAAGGGAAGCAGAAGCAGATGACAATAGGAGGACCCTCTTACCCAGAGATGGAGGCTTGGCTTGCAAGGCCTGGGCAGTCTCTAGTCTCTAAAATTGGACCTGCTTCCATCACAGAGTTGCTAACATGTCCCTCTGCCTTCTCCTCCACTGACCGCTCTAACCTCCCAACCCACAGCTTTAAGAAGCCTGCCTCTCTACCAGCCCTCCAAGAGCCCCCACAACCCAGACCGACCAGGTCTCCCGTGAGGGTTTGCACTGTGGACTTGTGTCTTTGGCTTTGCTCACACATGCATTCTGTCACCCTTTCTCAAAGTCAAAATTCCTGGTGTGAAGAGCCCATGCCTGATGTTGCTTTTCAGCCATCACATCAGTGAGCTGTAATACTCATTTCTACTGACTTCAAAGGGAGTTACAGACTTCTCTCCCTCTCACCATGTTGTGGAGCCCATACCGACTTCTCCTTCAGCCACCCTCCCTGTGAAGGAGAAGACCTGCACCAGTAGGCACCCAGAACTTAATGGGACCAGAACAAAGCAAAGTCCTTCTGCCCTGGCCCTGATTAGAAGGTGGGAAGCAGAGCTTTGAAGAAAGGAGTGAGGGATCGGCACAAATGCTTTCCAGCACTATTTTGGCTACAAATGACAAAAGCCCAAGTCAAACTGGCCTAAGAAAAAAAAAAGAAAAAACAAAGAAAAAAAGGATGGACTCATTTAACTGAAAATCAGGCTGGATCTGGTGGCTCTGACAATGTGATCTCCATCCCTTAAATTTATTCTGTTTTGGCTTCATTCTCAGCAGGCTTCTGCCCACATGGTGACAAAGATGGCCACCAGCAGAACCAGGTATCTGCCTTACTAGGGTTGAACTCCAGCAGAAAAAAAAAATGCCACCTTTCCCAGAATTCTAACCAAGTTCAAGACTGAGTCTCCTGGGTCATGTGTCCAGCCCTGAATCGTTCCCCCTGGCAGGGCCTGAGTCATATGTCTGCTTCCTGGAGCTGGGTGGAGTCTTCCCCACAAACCCTGTGACCTGAAATAGGGGAGAGGTGATACCCCCACACAAAATCAAAGTGCTGTTAGCATAAGCAGAGGACACGGAAGCTGAGCTGACAAGCACAACAGATGTCCACTGCCATCTGCATCCTTTCCCTTCTCTTCCTTTTCCTTGTTCAGAATAATAAGATGCGGAGTTGAAAGTGTCTTCCCCTTGAGAAACATCTTTAGCTCTGAAGGATTGGGCAGGGCCCGAGAAGAACTGAATTGGGGGGGGGGGGAATGAGTCACCTAAAATTGGCGCTGACCTAAGTTTACAGAGAGAGGAGTGAATGGGGGTCTTATTTATTCCTTTTTCTCATTGAAATCCCCAGCTCTCTTCCACCTTGAGGCCTTTCTCATTGGCTGTTCATTGCTAGCGGGACTTTGCAGACATCAGAACGGTTTCCTTAATTATATGTCTGTATTTAAAAAAAAAATAAATAGTGGTGCTTATCACTCTGCTTGCACATGGGGACCTGGATGAGCCCACTGACGCAAAGCAGTTTCTAAGCAACTTGTGGAGTTGGTGCCTAATGCAACAGCTATGAGATTTGGAGGAAAAATAAAATAAAGCCCATGGACACTCAATGTGGAGCCAGTTGTGATTGGTTCATAAAGGCTGCACAGCGTCCTTTGGGAGGTTAATTCCATCTCATGCTGACAGAAAGGGGCTTGTTTCTGGAGAGCCAGGATCTCTCTGGTGTGGGACGCTTGATAAGTGGGCTTCTGGAGGATTCCAATAAGCACTCTGTCCCAGGGAGCCCTGGTGCTGATACTGTGTGATAACAGAATTGCTGATGTTTGGAACTGAGAGAGGCTCTGAGCAGTGCAAGCAAATCCAGGGAAGAAGGTGAGGACGGGGAGAAGGCAGGGCCAGGTTTCCTTGTGGGCCCCACTCCCACCCCCAGCCCTCAGCCAGTGTGGTACTACTGCCTGAGAGAGCACGGGGAGGCCTTCTGACTGATGAGGAGAGATTTACGGCCACAGAACTGACCTTACAGCACACAGAGAGAGTGAACCACGGCCAGCAAACTGGCGTCATGAATAAGTGAGACCAGCATTTGCATCTGGCTACAACATTCACATCTGCATGACCCTGGGAGAATCATTTAACCTCTCTTTGCCTAAGTTTTCTTGCTTTTTAAGTGGAAATAATAACAGGATCGTCCTAAGGATTAAGTGATTTGTGGAACACACAGCATGCCCTCCGTCATAAAGGGCTCATACCAGGCCTCTATGGCGACTGCACTAAGATTCTGGGTATTCTATTGGTCATTTCTGCAACAGACTATATCCATTAACTTTTTTTTAAGACTGTATTTTTTATAAGTAATTTTAGGTTCTCAGCAAAACTGAGAGGAAAGTACAGAGTTCCCACACACACCCTGCCACCACATATGCATACTTTTCCATTATCAACAGCCCTTCCTCCCCAGCGGTGCATTTGTTACAATTGATGAACCTATGTTGATCATCAAAACCACCCAAAGTCCCTATTTTACTTTAGGGTTCACTCATGGTGTTGTACATTCTATGCATTTTATCTGTTAACTTCTGCCATGTAATGAATCACCTAAAACTTAGTGACTTCAAACAATAATTTATTTAGCTCATGATGCTGTGGGTTGACAATTTGAGCTGGACTCAGATGGATGGTTCTTCTGGCCTCGACTCACTCATGCTTATGCAGTCAGTTGCCAGGCCACCTAGGAACTGACTGACTAGGATGGCCTCAGCTAAGATGGCTTGTCTCTACTCCACATGACCTCCATCCTCTATCTTGCTAGCCTCAGTAGTCCCATGACTGAGGGAACAGTAGTCCCTACTGTAGGGAACATCAACCTGCTTTTTAAATCCAAGCACCACAAGTTCTATACTGTCCTCGTCAGCTCCAGCCCACCCAGGTATCCAAGAGCAATCCAGTATGAGTAGCAGGAGATCCTCAGTAAACCCCCATGCTTCCACTTTCCACCTACAGCCATGGCCCTTCTTTGCTAACACTTGCCCCTAACCAAACTGATATTAATAACACATACTTAGCCAGATATCAGGGCCATCTCTTCTAGCCTGGTCCTCTTCAACTCATATGACATCATCTCACTTCTGCAAATCCATTGCTAGATGATAAATTTAAAAATATATTAGTAGGAAATCACTGAAATCTTTATTCTGAAACAAAAATCCCACAGTGCAACATGAGGTGAGTTGCTGAGAGAAATTTACACCATCTGATCATCTAAAATTCTATTCTTTGTCCTGCCACCAACTCAGCAAGAAGCATTAATTGAGTCACTTTCTTTTCCTTGTCTCCCTGCTCTGCTCCCCATGTCTTACAGAAGAAGGCCACCAGCTGCCCAACATTTCCCTAGATTTCCAGCTCCCAGGCCAGAGGGTCAGAAGTGCTGGTGAACAGGGATGTTAAGGGTTAATAGGAATGTCTCCATCCCAAGAGAATGCTGAGACTGATTGGCTAATTCTAAGGTGATTGACTAACATTCCTTATCTGTTGAGACTCCATAAAGGTCCAAAGTTTGTACTCAGCCCTGTTAGCAAGTGATGGAGTAATGTGTCTAGCTGGTCATTCCAGTGGGAGTTTCCTGTGTGTGTTAATATCTACCTCCTAAATGATATGACTGCTAGGGAAAACGGTATGGAAGTTCCCCCCAAAATGGAATAGAACTACCATATGATTAGCAATCCCATTTCTGTGTATTTATCCAAGAGAATTAAAATCCAGATCTTGAGAAAATGTTTGCACTCCTATGTTCACTGCATTAGTTACAACATTATTTACAACAGCCAAGAGGTGGAAACAACCTAACTGTCCATCAATGGATGAACAGATAAGAAAAATGTGGTATATACATACAATGGACTATTACTCAGCCATAAACAAGAAGGAAATCTTGTCATATGCTACAACATGGATGAACCTCAAAGACATTATGCTAAGTGAAATAAGCCAGTTATAGAAGGACATGTACCTTGTTTCCATGTTTCCAATTATATGATGTATCTAAAGTAGTCAAAGTTGTAGAAACAGAAAGTAGAATGGTGGTTGCCAGGGCTAGGGAGATGGAAATGTAGAGGTCCAGTTATGCAAGACAAAAAAGTTTTAGAGCTCTTCTGTACTACATTGTACTGAGAATTAACAATACTGTACTATATACTTAAAATTTTGTGAAGAGGGTATACCTCATGTTATATGTTTTTACTGCAATAAAAAAAGATGATAACAATAATTATCTCCTACCTTCCCATTGTTGGATGGTAAAGATATTTCATGTGAAAATGGTTTGGAAGCAGGTAAAGTACTATGCAAATGTAAGGGATTATTACTTTGATTATTATGGTACCCCACCTCACCTTTTTTTCTATTTCAGAATGCAAGATTATCTTCTAATTAAGTCTAAATTGCTGGAAGAGGCTACACTTTACACCAGACCCTCCAGTAGTCTTCTGGTGCCAAACACCAGACAGGGCATCAACACAAGTGATCGCAAGCAGGCAAGACTCCTTAACCACAGACAGAGAAGTGCTGATGCGCAAAGTTGAGAAAACACTGCCTTGTGGAGCTATCTTCCAGTTTGTATATGATATCCAAAGGCAGAGCTGTGCTCTCCAGCCATGAAATCAAAGATATTTTTCACACCCTGGCCAGAGATGTTTCAAAGGGGGAGTCAGAGGGGGCGCCTGGGTGGCTCAGTTGGTTAAGCGACTGCCTTCGGCTCAGGTCATGATCCTGGAGTCCCTGGATCGAGTCCCGCATCGGGCTCCCTGCTTAGCAGGGAGTCTGCTTCTCTCTCTGACCCTCCCCCCTCTCATGTGCTCTCTCTCATTCTCTCTCTCTCAAATAAATAAATAAAATCTTTAAAAAAAAAAAAAAAAAAAAAAAAGGGGGAGTCAGAGACAGGAGCATTAAAAAAAAAGAACAAAAAAAATGCCATTGCATCTCCAGCTTAAAAGGAAAAAAAAAGTTCATCTCCAGAAGCTAGCACAGTGCCCAATACATAGTATTCACCAGCCAAGGTACATAGAAAATATTGGTTGGATGAAGAATGGATGGATGGTGGATGGACAGAAGAAAGGGAGTAAAAATGAATGAACAAGCATAAAAATGCTCCCAAGTTGGGCTTCTATCTTTACGAAGAGATGTCTGCCCACCAAAATGATCAGAAACTGCTATTCAACTAGTACCAAGGCAGGTTTTCATCATGAACAGCTTTTCATGACCCAATGTTAGTCACAATGCCATTGTTAGCTTGAAGGATGACTTCCTACAAAATTACAAAAATGATCCCCTCTTGGAGGGTGATTAGGAAAAGGCATCTACTCTGGGCTGGCATAGCCAGGGCCCACACCTTGGATTCTAGTGCCTGTTCATTCCCTCTGTTAGGTATTTCTGTGCAATGCACAAAACGAACATCTGGACTAAGTGGCTTTGATTAGTTGTATGATGAAGCAAAAGCTAATAACTTGGAAGGAGACAGACTGTGGCTCAGTGGTTTGTCAGGCTCCCTTCTCCAGCCCCCTTTCGGGCTGGAATCAGGGTTTGACAGCCAGCGGCCTTAAGTGAGCACACACAGAGGTGTTCTGGCAAAGAGTCAAAGAAAAAGAATCCTGTGTAATCTTTACCCAGATCAAGATAAGCAATATTTCCACAAAGACTTCTCTCCTGCCCCTTTCCAGACCCTTTCCCAACCCTAGCTCCCTCAGGCTAGATTAAGACCTCTATTACTATGTATCAGTTTTGTCTGTTCTTTCATAAAAACAATCATACAGTATGTTCTCTTTTGTGTCCAGCTTCTTTAACTCAACATAATTGTGTTTGAAATTAGTCCATTATTGTGAGTTGCATTAGCTCATTACTTTCATTCTGAGGAATATATTCAAATGGCCAAACCACATATGAAAAAGAAGATACCCAAGTGGCCAAGTCACATACAAAAGGTGTTCAAAGTCGTTAGTCATCAAGGAAATACAAATTAAGCCCACAGTGAGATATCTCTACACCTTCACAGGACTAGCTAAAAACAAAGACTGACAATATCAAGAGTTGGTGAGGACATGTAGAATCTGGAACTCTTGGACACCACTGGTAAAATCACTATAGAAAACTGTTTGGCTTTCTAATAAACCTAAACATTCGTGTCTTCTATGACCCAGTAATTCTACCCCCAGGCATTTACTCAAGAGAAATGAAAACATAAATCTACAAAACGACCTGTACAAGAAAGTTCCAGTAGCTTTGTTTATAAAAGTCCCAAGTGGAAACAGCTGAGAGCTCCATCACTAAGAGAAAGGATAAACTGTGGTATGTCCACACAATGGACATGTCACTCTTAACTCTCTGGGGCTTCAGTTTATGGGAAGAATAATGTTTATACCACATACAGAATCATTAGAAGAACAATGTGGAAAGTGGCTTACAAATATAGGATTTATTTTTGGTTTTGTCACTACATAAGTAAGAAAAAGACAAAGAAAAGGTAAGTGAAAAAAAGACACAAACCAACATGCTGTTGGCTGCCAACTCCTAAACCTACTTAAATATCTTATCTCCCTAGATCCAGCTACCATTTTGCTGACCTACAAGCAAGATATAGTCATGAAATGAAACCATTTTTGCCAAAACAAAAACAAGGTAACCAGAAGGGTTAGTCTTAGAGCCTTAAGCTTTAAGAAACAGCCAAATTTCCTGCACACGTTTAATCTGCTTAACTTAGAAATCTCAAAGCATCTGCTTCTGCATCTTTTCCATCATATTGATTTTGTTTTATTATTAAATGCCTCATCTTTTATTCTGTTTTAATCGGCAAACCACTTCAAAACTCTGGAAACAAGCAGGAAAATAATCACATGCCTACACACATGCACTCAGATACAAATATGCACATATATTGCCTTCCCCATCTATGTGTATATGGAGGTCTTCATGTTTTCTACATCTCTACATACAATAAGCATAATATAAAGCAATGAGTCACTTGATAGCAAACATGCCAGAACATATACATCTGCATGAGGTTCCCCAAAGTGGAGACTTTCTACCCTTATTCCCACAATGCTGTTCTTGCTCAAAACATTTTTGGATCTTTGGAAGCTGTGTTATATAAAGAATTGTGAAAATAACAGAGCCTGTTGAGTTAGGAGGAGAAAAGCCTACCCTTAAATATTTGAAGAGTCATTGGGCAAAAGAAGCAATACGTGTTTTATAGCCATTGTACATATGAGGAAACAGGTTCCATCGTGTGTCACAGCCAAGTAGGGTACTGGCTTGATGTGAGCTCAGGCAGTCTGCCCCTGATCTGCTCTACCACTGGCCTCTTAGAATAGAATGGGACAGACTAATGATGAAAGAATGATATTGCACCCCAGGTGTTCTGGTGGAAGAGTACTGGGATACAGTGAGTGTTTCAGGGCGAGAGTGCTCAGTCAGCCCCGAGGACTGGGGGTTTGGTGGTGGGTGCCAGGAAGGACTTCAGGGAAGAACTGCCATTCACAAGGAAAGGACTTTAAAAAGCTGATTCGACTATTTGCAGACTGGTGGGTTCTTATGTTCTCACCTTTTTCCAAGGTTGGATCAGAAAAAGCCAGGTAGGACTTATAACATCCTGCACCTCATCACTATCCTAATGTTTGTCTGGTCCTCAAAGAGTGTTTGAACTCTCTCCTGCCAATAGGGATCTTGAGACAGCTTTGGAAAATGGGGCCACTGCAGGGATATAAGTGACCTGCCAAGGCCTTCTCCCCTCTGCCTCCTAGACTCTAGAAATTCATCATCAGATCTTTCTTTAGCAGTCAGGTGGTGGTCCAAGGAGTGTGTGTGCATGCGTGCATGTGTGTGTGCATGGGCATGTGTGTGTGTGTGTCTGTCTGTCTGTGTGTCTGTGTGTCTGTGTGTTGGAAGGGAGGTTGGGAGGGGGCTGCCTCTCCCCCGGCCCCAGAGCATCCTGCTCCTGTGCATGTGAAGCTGAAGCTGCCTGGCCCTTTGATCAAGACCCCATGCTGTGCCTTGTTCAGGGAATTTTTAAATTCTCTTTCATTTTATTGAGCGACTTCACTCCCCACCTCCCATCCCTGAGTCAGGTCTCAGGATTATTGGGTCCTTCTCTTCATTGATTTGTTTTCCTGACCTTTGTAGTAGATACTGAAATATATGGATGGAACAAGAAAGGAAGGAGGAAAGGGAAGGGGAGGGAGCCCGGGTAGCCTCTGGAAGGGAAGGCTCATGGTGAGGATCTTGGGTCTGGCCACATTTTACAGAAAAGAGACAAGTCAGGTGGCAGTTGCCTGGTGCCCCAGAAGAGGAAGCCCCTGGTTTATGGGGGCTGACCACTGAAGACCAGGCTGAGGTCACAACTCTGGTCCCCCACAAGCACCAGAGACTGATGCTGGACCTCTGTGTCTCTATGCATTTGCTTTCTATTGAAAAAACTCCTGTGTCAGCTCCCTCTTTCATTCTTTTGGAAAATACCTGCTCCACTCCACTCAAGGGTCTGCACTAGGAACTCATGCATGCTCTTCTTTCCCTCTGTCTCTGAGTCTCAGTTTTGTATTAAACCCCATGTCCTCAGACCAGCCACATTGGTACAGGTTCCATCATCAACACTGAGAAGGAAGAAATGAATATTTGTGGAGTACCCACTGCCCATCATTGTAAGAGGTGTTTAATTTGTATTATGGGTTACTAGGCCAGACTTTTCCTGCTGTTCCAGATATGAAGCTGGGACCCACAGTGGAGCCACCAACTGGAAGGCAGTGCTGGATCTAAGACATGTGGTTCCTCCCAATGGGTATGAGTGCTATTCCCACCTCAAAGCTAAGTGAGAAGGCTTCAAGAGTCAGTAAAGATCTGGGATTCCTGCAAGATGGGGAGACTGGCCCCTCAACCCCAGGGAGGCACTGTGTCCACCGAGCAGGAGGCATGCCTGAAGAGGAGGCACAGGGCAGAAGGGGACAGCCCAGAGCAGCCCATACCTCATTGTTTGGTGAGGCTGATGATCTGAGTCCCCTAAAGGTCAAGCATCAAAGTGGCTGGACTTGACTTGTCTTTCCTGTACTCCACTCAGGTGGCCTGCCTGCTAGGCACAGGGAGGCAGGAGGAGGTGGTGTGGTTGACTCCATAGTGAAAATTAAGTGGGGGGTGGGAGAGGTCAGCCACCATCAGGGAGTTACCACAGGACCCTTCAAAGACCCAGACATACATCGTGCAAGAACGCCTCGTCCTTGGACTCATGTCACAGAGAATATCAACAACCAGTCAGTGTTGGCCCAAGAAATACCAACAGCCCCCAAAGGAAGCACCAGAGATGGGCACAATTATATAAAGAGAGGCTTGTCCTCTTTTTAAATATTTTTTTGAGAGAGAGGAAGAGAGAGAGAGAGCGCACACACAGAGGAAGAGGGAGAAGCAGACTCCCTGCTGAGCAGGGAGCCCAGTGCGGGGCTCGATCCCAGGACGGTGAGATCATGACCTGAGCTGAAGGCAGACACTTAACCAACTGAGCCACCCAGGCACCCCAAGAGAGGCTTGTCCTTTTCTGTTTCCTTCCACCAGAGAGACCATTCTGGAAGAACTAGGCTCTGAAGGAGTGGAGGAGTGCTCCAAGCTACCTAAAGGGAGGGCAGTAATGTAGATGAGATCTGAGTGGAGTTTGCAAGTTTTTGCAAGCAGGCTCTGCAAACACCCCTGCCCATATCCCCTCATCTTCACCTTTGAGTTCACACAGGCCTGACTTCCAGCTGCCAGAGCCTGCATGTCTTTGCCTGCAAGCCTTTCTCTGGCCACTGAAGCCTTTTCTGCCCACAAATAAGTGCTGGGGAATTGACATCCCCCTAGAAGCAGCCCTCATCCACTGATAGGTGGGATTTGGTGTATAAATACCCCAGCTTCTTCATTTGTGTAGAATAACTCTGAGCCACTTGTTCTACACTATATTAGTTATCGACTGCTATATGACAATTTATCCCCAAAGCATAGAAGCTGGAGAACAGCAACACGTAAGTATTACCTCTCAATTGGTCAGGAATTCAGAAGAAGCCCGAATAGGTAGCTCTGGCTCCAGGGTGCTCGTGATTTTGCAGTCAAGATGTCAGCCGGGGCGGCAATCAGTTGAAGGCCTGACTGGGGCTGACTGATCTGTTTCCGAGCCGGCTCACTGACATTGCTGGCTGCTGACAGGCCTCAGTGCACCACCACTCAACTTTGTGATCTGCGGCTGGCTTCCTCTGGGGCTCTAATCCAAGACAGTGAGAGACCAAGGTGAGAACAGAAAAGTCTTTTGCAGCCCAGCCTCAAAAGTCAAATACTGTGTTAATTATCAATGTCTGCATAACAAATTACCCCAAGACTTAGTAGCTTTAAAATATGTATTAACTCACAATGTCTATTGGTCAAGAATCTGGGCACAGCTTAGCTGGGTGCCTCTTTGTGCCTCTGACTCAAAATTCCTCACCAGGCTGCTCCCCTTGTGGACCTCTCCATAGGGTAGCTCACAGCATGGGGGCTGGTTTCTTCTCAGAGCTAGTGAAGAAGAGAGCCAGAGAATACAAGCAAGGCAAAAACCAGAGTCTTTTTGCAACCTAATCTCAGAAATGACATGCATCAGCTTTGTCATATTCTATGGTTAGAACGGCATCACTTCTTATATGGTTGCAAATGGCCTACACCTAGGGAGGGGACTGTACGAGGTCAAGCATACCAGCACGTAGGAAGAATTGGGGCCATCTCGGAGGCTAACCTACCATGGTAGAGCATCACTTCTGCTATATTCTACTGGATGCGCAAGCCCCACACATAGTTCAGTGTGGAAAGGAATTACACAAAGGCACGAATACCTGGAGGTGAGGATCACTGGGGCAGACTTGAAGGCTGACCCCCACAAAAACTGTCTCCAGAGTTCCCCAGTGAGATTATGCATTTGTTGATGATGCACTTTCAAATGCCTTCCTTCCTTCCCCTGGCTCACTTCCCCACTCCTCTACTGGTCTTTCCTGGCATCATCTCCCAAATAAACCACTTGCATATGAATCCTTATTTCAGGGTCTACTTCTGGGACAGCCCAAACTAAGACAAAGAGTGACCCATTAAATTAGACTTATAGGGGTGCCTCGTGGCTCAGTTGGTTAAGCGTTTGCCTTTGGCTCAGGTCATGATATGGTCCTGGGATTGAGCCCTGTGTCAGGCTCCCTGCTTCTCCCTCTCCCTCTGCCTGCCACTCCCCCTGCTTGTGCTGTCTCTCTCTCTCTCTCTGTCAAATAAATAAATAAAATATTTTTTAAAAAAATTAGACATATAAAAGTGTGTGTGTGTGTGTTAGGAACTGATGCAAAATTTATTTCTTACTGTGGGACACAGCAAAAATTTTGAAAGCCATTGTAGTAAGCACCACAGGATTTCAGGGACAATGGTTTCCTTTAACCCTGATGAAATCTAGAAAGACTAGACCTTAAGAGGATTCAACGGGGGTAGAGAGAAGACAAAGAAATATGAAAAATTGGAAAGTGCACTGTGCATCCAGAAACAGTGACATGTAAAACTAGGGCTGTTACTTCCTGAGTTCATTCCCCACTTGTCTGTTGGAGTTTTGCTTCTATCTGCTCATCACCTTACTTCAATGGGGGACTTCTGTCAAGATGCCCATATCCAATCTGAGCTCCAGCCAAGCCTCATGCCTAGCAAATATTCCATACTTTCATGAGGGAGAATTGCTCTGTAACCAAATTGTATAGATGAAATGCAAAAAACTTCATAGCATTTGTGGGGGAGGAGGGAGATTCCCAGGAGTAAGTTAAGTCACTTGAAACAACTGCACATTTTCATACATTTTTCAAAATTCACTTTGAGACTGACTTTAGATAGATAGGTACCAAATGACTCTTGACCTCTAAGTACCCAAAAAATGCCCAGGAGAAATCAAGGCCTTCCAAAGCACTCAGCTGTGGGCCTATCAAGGGCTGGCTAGAGGAGCTTAAATCCAAATTAATTACCCAGATATCTCTACTTTAGAAGTTGGGCCACAGACAAACTCATCAGCATGCAATAGCAGCACCAGTCCCACGGTGAGAAGAAAAGGAAGCAGGATAATGAGGACAGTAGATAAAAGGGAGACCATGGAGGAGGATCTTAATTGTATCTTAATTGAGTCACACACTTTCTCCTTCATGCAGATCCCAGCCCTCAAGTCAGAAAGAGAGTGTCCTCTCTGCTTGGGTGCTTCTTGTGTCCCAGCCATGACTGGTGTCCAAGGTCAACATACTGTGGCATTCCATTAGGAAACAAGTGTATCAGTTAACTGTTGCTGCAATAATGTTATATAATAAACCACCCCAAATCTTAGTAATAATCACTCATGTCACCCACATATCTGCAGATCTGTGGGTTTGCAGGTCAGCTGGAAGTTGGCTGATTCAGGCTGGGATTGGCTAAGCAGCTCTGCCTCAAGCTTTGGATGTAGCTCATCTTAGCCCTCATTGAGGCTTGGCTCATATCTGCTCCACAAGTATTGGTTTCAGGGCCCAGAGGTCTAGAAGGTCTTCTCTGACACACAGGGAAAGAGCAGAAAATCCAAGGCCTCTTAAGACCTGAGCTTGGGGGTGCCTGGGTGGCTCAGTAGTTAAGCATCTGCGTTCGGCTCAGGTCATGATCCCAGGGTCCTGGGATCGAGCCCAGCATCAGGGTCCCTGCTCAGTGGGGAGTCTGCTTCTCCCTCTCCCACTCCCCCTGCTTGTGTTCCCTCTCTCGCTGTGTCTCTCTCTGTCAAATAAATAAATAAAATCTTTAAAAAAACAAAACAAGAACCTGAGCTTGGAATTGGCAGCCCCTCACTGCCATCCATATATCACTGGCCCAAGGATGTCACATGGCAGAACTAAAAGTAAGGGGTGAGGGCCACACTCCACCCACAGTGAAGCCATGGCAACGGTGAGGACATAGGGCAGAGTGAGGGATGCAGAGCCAACAATTCCATCTACCAAAGCTTGGCTCTGCCTCCAAACTCAAACTGAAGCCACGATAATTGATAGAGAGTCTGGAATTCTAATCCACTGGTTGTATTTCTGATAATTAGGAAGTATGAAGATGAGAATGACATGCTCACACACCTGACCACCACAAAAACTGGAGGACAGTGATGGAGTACACTACCCACTTCATTTGCGCTTTGGGAGTAGTCATTGTAGACCATTGCACTCACGGGCCTACATTGTCAGCCTACATTGTCACGGGTCTACATTACTTGCTGTCCAAAAAGGTGTGGTGTTTCCTCTGACATTGGAATATGAGGGTAATTGCAGGTTATGTGGTCATTTCCGGGAGGAGAAGAAGGTCTTTCTTCAAAGACAGATGTGCTGCTCTATAATCATGAATATTTCATAATCATCTCATTCGTTTTACATTGGCTCTGGCCTATGTGGTTGGCTGGCAAGGCTACTTCTGAGAAGGAAAAAAGTCCCCATTTCTTTTCTGAAGGTGGAGTCCAAAGAAATCCTGCTTTTTTGAGTTGGATTGAAAACTATCCCAGACTGTTCCAACCTGCAGAGCTTGGAGTCAGTTGTGACAACGTGCATTCCCAGGCCTTGTGAGTCACTCCTTGGGTGGGCACAGGGTCATAGCACCCAGACCTGCAGCTTGACCCTGCAAGAAAGTGCCCACCCAAAGAGCGGGTGGGGGCTAAATTCCACTCCATCTTCTACTCGACAAGCCAAGCACCCAGACTAGGGACTGCATAATCCCAAAGGAAAGGACAACTTTGATAATCTGCCCACAAAGGGCACATTTTGGTAATCCACAGAAAGACAACTTAGCACCAAAGGAGAATTTATCTCCATGGTTCTCCCAGATTGCCCAGAGGCTCCCCAAAGCATGGAACCTGGCAAAATGTGTTATTTTGCATTACTCTTTCTAACTCTTCACTACTCCCACCACCGCATCTGCATCCACATCCTTTGCCATGTGACTCTGCACTGCCCCGCCACTGGAAGAGGCAGGAAGTACATCTCCATTCCACCCACAATGGGCTTGACCATGCGACCTGCTTTGCCAGTAGAATGTGAGTGGATGTGAAGTGAGCAGAGACTTTAAAAGCACTTGTTTCATCTAGCTTGGCCTTTCAAGCCTCTGCCATCTGCCATAAGAAGGGCTTGCTCCCAGGAGCCTCTGGTACCAGAGGGAGGAGTCCCATGGTGACCCACAGTCTGAAACAGAGCCACCTTCACTGCCCCACAGATCAATAAGCAGAAACAATAGATGTGTGCTGTTTGTTATGCAATAAAACCTGACTAATACACATGTTATGCAATTCATGGAACAGGACAAACTCTCAAAGCAAGAAGCCTAGGTCATCCAGTTAGCAGAAAGCATCCAGGGGTGAACAAAAAATGTGAAAGCCCAATAGATAACCCACCAGAGGACTGGGCGGAGACGCACCTCCTGGTGGAATGGAAACTTGAGGACACCAGACGAGATTAAATGGGAATGATGCCTAGCTAGATTCTGGAGCTGAGCTTCCAGGACTTTCTGTGGCATGCCTGAGGCTTCCATTGTGAGTGAGGAGGGGCTGTGGTGAGTTCTGAGTGTGCCCAGGTACTGTGATGTCCATTTAGGCGGCCCCAGCCCAAGTACTGCCCTCTGAAGCAAAGGTCACCATGCTGGGCAGGGTTGTCTGCTCTAGTGCCCGCACGGTGCTTTCCTCCGGGAGAGCTGCGACACACTCCAAGTTCAACCTTCTGAGGAGGGCAGACATTTTGTCTGCAGGAGCCTTTCTACTGAGTCAGCCAGTTTTTAATGAGGGCTATACCCCAGACAGTGCTGCCACCTCACCACTCTTATTAAACCTTGATCGCAGCTCTATCCAGCTGCAGTTGATTTGCCTTTAGCCAACGCAGATGCATTTCTCACCCTTCGTCGTAATAAACTGAAGAACAGACAGGTTTATTGGCGTGTGGGAAGAGATTTTGGAAAGGAGAAAGGAAGGGAATTCCTCTGCTATACTGCTTCCAGCCCCAAAACAAATACCAAAGTCAAATGCTTCATTCTCAGAGGTCAGTTCGGAAAATGAGCCATGTGCAACATGGGTCGCGTTTAGATAGAAAGAGGTGCAAGACGGCCACCCTCTGTATGGTCTCCTTTCCAGGTGTGATGGTGCTGGACTCCAGGAGGACAATGACATCTGGTTTCACCCCATTTAAATCTGTTTAGTACAGTACCCAGAAGAAATATCTTTGCTAAGAACTTTTTGAATAAGGTTATGTGGTCATTCCCAGGAAGAGAAGAAGGTCTTTCTTCAAAGAGAGATGTGCTATCTTTGTAACAAAAAGTCTTTTAACTTTTTGTTAAGAATAAGCCAACCAAGGGGCACCTGGGTGGCTCAGTCAGTTAAGACCCAACTCTTGACTTCAGCTCAGGTCATGGTCCTGAGATCAAACCCCATGTCAGCTTCTGCGCTGGGTGTGGAGCCTGCTTGGGATTCTCTCTCGCCCTCTCCCTCTGTCTCTCCCCACCCCCTCCCAACCCACACATGCACATGTGCTCACTCTCTTTCTCTCTCTCTCCAAAGAAAAAAAAAAAGAATAAGCTGACCAACACCATGTAAAGAAAACTAAGGTTTAATGAAATGATGCATGTTGAAAACCTATCATGGGGGCTTTCCCATGAATCACTGCTAATCCCTCAACAACTCTTTAGGACAAGTGTCATCATTCCTGGTTCAACACATGCAGGAAGGAAGGTCAGAGAGATGACAGGATTAACCCACTGTCACCCAGCAACTAAGTGATAGGACCTGAATTCAAACCCAATGCTGGTCGGACTCCAGAATTTATATTCTTTCCATCATACCAGACTGACATAAGTTAATATTTTATATAAAGCAGATATAAAATCTCAGTCTACAAACACTGTTGTCTAACAAATGTAACTTTCTTTAGTTTTCTATTATTCAACTTAATTTCTCTTTTGAGCTTATTCCACCAGGGGGGCAGTAACTCAAACTCAAGCAATCGCTTGCCCCTGCCCTTCCCAGGTTTGCGCAGTAGGCCCTCGGGATGCTCCACACCACGTCCCCCTGGGCAGTTGTGGGGGACGGGTCCACATAGGGCCATACACACTGCCAGTACCTAAGTTAAGCATATGCCACCACACCTCTCTTCTCTGCTGCCTCAGTGGGGAGGTAACCAGCCTCTCTGCCCTGTTAAAAAGAAACCACAGGTCCAAAATGGCATCACAGTCCAAATCACCAAACTGGGGCTTAATACCTAATCTAATTGCAGTTCCAACCTCCCCCAGAAATGTGTTAACCACTCAGTCATGAATTTTCTGATCAACACCAATGAGGTACTCTGTCACATGGGCCCTCTCCATCCCCCAGAGGAAGATGAGGTAATCCACAGGATAAGATCCCTTGTCCTTCCCCTTAAGGGAAAGTGACCTTGCCTGAAACAATCCTTTTCCTTTGCTAATAACTTTCTTGCCCCACCCTCCTTTGTATAAAAACCTTCCATTTTGTACAACTCCTTGGAGCTTCCCTCTAGCTGCCAGATGGGATGCTGCTCAATTCATGGGTCAATTAATAAAGCCAGTTAGATCTGCAAATTTAGTTGGTTGAATTTTGTTTTTTTAACAGTCCTCTGGGAAGACAATTTTGAAGCTTGTTCTTCAGAGATCTCCCTGAGAAACTGAGCTCTAAGTGCTTCCAGCAGTAACCTGATCATTAATGCCCTCTTTATTGGCTTCTCCTCCTTTCCTGACTCACTCCTCCCACCCATTCACTTCTGCTTCCTGGGATCTCCTCCCAAATAAACTACTTATGCATGAATCCTTGTCTCAGGCTCTGCTTTCAGGGAACTCAAACTAACATGCTATAAGTCCAAGTTCGTGGAAACTTCCACAGGGCCAAGGCATAGCAAGGGCAGAGCCGGATGGAACAACTGATCAGTAAGTCACCTGTCCCTTAGGTATCAGCTAAGCCAACCCCATCTTATCATCCCCAGTCACCATGTTGCACAAATTGCTGCTGAGTTGTCCCTTGTTCCCATCCTCTGGCTGCCTCAGGCCCAGTATCTCTCGTCCCTATTTCTATGCCATACCATGTGGGGGTGACAGAACCCTTCTACCAGGCTGTCATAACATGCCCCATAGCCATTCCCACCTCCCCAAGGCTCTACCCAAGAAACAGAACACAGAACCCACTCTTGGGTCTCATCTGCCTGCTTCCCTGATGCTCCACTGAGAAACCAGAACTGCAGTCCCTCTCTCTAGGAACATCAGAACCTGTGCTTTCATCTCTTTCCTTCTGGCTCCCTTTTTCCGTAAGCCTGGGAGAAGCCCTCTCGCCTCAACACTCTGCTCTCCCTTATGCTGTGTCCCCTGAGTGTTCTGTCTATGCTGGAGTCTCCCCCCCCCCCCATCCCCTGAGTGTTCTGGGGAATTCTCTCAGGATGGTATCCTAGTTCCTTGAAAGGTGGGAAAAGGGGGGGAACCTCTGTGGTAAAAAGGAGTGAACTGAAAATATAAACCTCAGTTTACATCTTTTTCAATATCATTCTTCCACATTTATGAGACACATTACAAATAATCCATAGTACAGTGCAGTGCTGGTATGGAATCCCAGTATTTCTTCACCAAGTAATTGGAAGAAACCTCCTCGTTTCCTCCAGATCTTTCCCACATCCCCTACCATTCTGGGTTGGCTTCCTCATTTCCTGATGTTGGGGTTTCTGTACTATGAGAAGGGGCTCCCCCATCCTGTTCATACTCTGAGTTCAGGCAAAACCAACTACAATTCTGAAGAGATCGGCTTTCCTTCTAGACAGCCTTTCTGTAAAATGACTGTGATAACAGCGAGTTGCCCCAGGACCATCTCCTCTCCCTCTGCTCCTGTCCTGTTTTTGCCACAGAGGGCATTGGGATGGGAACATATTTTGGCTCCTGTGGCAACTGTCCCCACGCCCTACCTGTCCTTCCTGTCCCCAGAACCTACCAGGCCCAGTGGAGTACACAGCTCATCCCCGCACACATTCTCTTTTCAGGCTTGTGTCCAGACCAAGAAGATTCTATCAGTTCTCAGGAGAAACTGAGGCACAGCTGCTACTGGAGATGGTTTTCAAATTCACAGAATCACTGACTACTTGAGGCCTTTGACTATCTTGGGAAGTAGAATCCCTGGTCAAGAGGAGACATTGCCTCTGCCTCTTCAAGTGCCCTGACCTTGCAGCCCAGTTAGGGTTGGTGGGTGGTTTGTGGCTTCTGCTTTTAAGTATAGCTCAAACTCTCTTCCTTTCAGAACCTTTCCCTCATTCTGGTTTTGGGGATGAGAAAGATCACCACTTGTACTGAGCATTGCAAGCTGACCTCTTATAATTGACAGCCTGGATTGGGAAACCTGGGGGAACCTGTGGCCACCGCTATAATAACAGAGGCCCCAAGGGCTACTGCACCTGGCAGTACAGCCCCCAGAGCCCCAAAGAACACTTCAGTGCCCTCTGCTGAGGAAATGTCCCCACCCACCTGGCTCACTCTCTCTCTCTCCTCTGGAGGCTCCCCAGGGCTGAAAAATCAGACTAACTCAGCTTTCATGCTCATTCCCGTCTATTCTCTAGATAACCAGGTCCCTGGGACAGGACCTCTTTGCTCCAGGTGCTGCTGTTTCTGCCCACCTGGAGTGACAACGCTTTCAGGTAATGAGTTTCAGATGGCCCAGACTGGAAAGATGAAAGCATTGGCCAGTCCCAATGATGAAAGCCTTATGTTGGGCTAAAGCCCCCTTCTTGGGAATATTGCCACCCCTCCACCTCCCCATGCCAGGAGGTCTCCCCTCCACTCACTGCCCTCCTAGTTCTTTCCTTCCCCCCAGGGAGGAGCAGATGCTTGGTCAGAACCAGGATTGTAGACTGGACACCATTGCTACTGAGACCGGCCAAGGTCTCAGGTTCCACTGGCTCCTATTCATTCTCCCACTAGAAACCTCTCATGCTGTCATACCCAATCCCAAGTGACCTGGAGAATAAGAGAACCAGGGCCCTAGAGAACCTGCCTCTCCGCAGGCAGGCTCAAGCACTTGAGTATCACAATTTACATTCAGGGACATCAAGAAGTCCCAGAAGTCATGGGGTGAATGGTGTCTCCTCCAAAGATGCATCCACCTGAAACCTGGGACTGTGAACTTATTTGAAAAAAGGGTCTTTGCAGATATAACTAAGTTAGAGATCGCAGATGAGATCATCCAGGATTACCCAGGTGAGCCCTAAGCCCAGTGGCAAGTTCCCTTAGAAGAGTCAGAAGAGGAGGAGCTACAGATGCAGAGAAGAAAGACCTGT
This sequence comes from Phoca vitulina, assembly GCF_004348235.1. Classification (NCBI taxonomy): domain Eukaryota; kingdom Metazoa; phylum Chordata; class Mammalia; order Carnivora; family Phocidae; genus Phoca; species Phoca vitulina. Next base: position 43,781,555 of record NW_022589713.1, read on the forward strand.
GAAGACACAGAGGAGAAGGCCATGTGGAAAGGGGGACAGACACTGGAGTGATGTGGCCACAAGTCTAGGAACTCCTGAAGCCACTGGAAGCTGGAAGATGCCAGGAAGGTTCTCTCCCAGAGCCTTCAGAGGGAGTGTGGCCTCACCCATACCTTATTATACATTAAAGTGTTAAGAAAGTCCAGTTTAGGGGCGCCTGGGTGGCTCAGCCAATTAAGTGTCTGTCTTCAGCTCAGGTGGTGATTCTGGGGTCCTGGGAGGCCCAGGTGGTGATTCCCAGGTCCTGGGATCAAGCCCTGCATGGCATCCGGCTCCCTGCTCTGTGGGGAGACTGCTTCTCCCTCACCTTCTCCCACCCCCCCCCCCCCTCCCCCCCCCCCCCCCCCGCTTGTGCACATTCTCTCTCTCTTTCTCAAATACATAAATAAAATCTTTAAAAAGAAAAAAAGAAAAGAACGTCCAGTCCAATTTAATAGCAAAACTTTAAGTTTCTCCCCCTTCCCCAACATGAACCTGACTTAGGGCCAGAAACCTACAAACCTCCAGAATGAAATAGGAGAGAGAAGTTAAGGAACAAAGTCTTATTTGACAGTCCCTGCATGATGGTGGCGTCGCAGCTTTCCAAGCTCAAGGCTTCAGTGGGGAGGAGTACAGGACCGAACCCACCATGAAAAAATAGCCTTACAGGGAGCTCAGTGGTGGGGAACTGTGAAAATGTAATGCTCCAGAAATGGTGTGGACAGGCTGTGAGCTAACTTTCAATCAGCCTCGACTTATCCCTGCCAGGTATGCCTGGTACTAGGGTCAGTGAAGAAAAGTCAGATATGAATTTCAGAGCTGGGACAACCCATGGGGATCTGCCAGTACCCCCCCCCAACCCTCTTCGATTTTATAGATGGGAAATAGAGACCCAGAGAAGTTAAATGTGTCCAAGTTCATGTAGTAAGTGCGTTCCTAAATTCCCTGCTCCCCCCGCCTCCTATTTGTATGCTTCTATTGTTTAGCATCATCACACTGCTTTGGGGTACATGACACATCCCCAGCAGATGCAGCCACAAATGCTCCTCAGAGCACAGGTGCTCAGTAAGTGTGCCCTGAAAGGAGATGTTGAGACTTTGCCGTGGCACAGAATACCTGTGTGCTCACAGCTGAGCTGGGAGTGGGTTTGGGCAGAGAACGCTCTGAGGACAAGCTAGCCCAGGGTTGGAAGCCTTAGGCTCCAGTTGGGGTCATGCCAACAGGGCACAGGCAGCTTCCATGGGTCCTGCATCCTCCCTGGGCCATTCAGCAAGGATCTCTATTCCTTGCCTTCTATCATCTTCTCAGCTGTGGGAGGCCTTCCCTTCCTCTGATCTTCCACATCCTCTCAGCCCTCTTCCTACTGCTGCCCACGCACTGTGTGTCTCAGTCTGGGTTACCTTTAAACCAATCCCTGAAACAAAGACCAGGGTACAGGTAGTTTATTTGGGAGGGGAGCCCCAGAGAATAGGGTGAGAGGAGAATTGGAAGTGCAACGCAGGGAACGGAGGAAACCCAGTAAAGAGCTCAGTCGTTGAGCGTCTGCCTTCGGCTCAGGTCATGATCCCGGCGTCCTGGGATCGAGCCCCGCATCGGGCTCCCTGCTCGGCGGGAAGCCTGCTTCTCCCTCTCCCACTCCCCCTGCTTGTGTTCCCCCTCTCACTGTGTCTCTCTCTGTCGAATAAATAAATAAAATCTTTAAAAAAAAAAAATTAAAGGCTTTAAAAAAAAAAAGAGCACATTTCTGAGCAGTAGTGGGGCTTAGTCATGCTGGGGGCCCTCTGGGATACGAAGGATGTGCCTCCGAATCATCCCACTGGAGAAGTGAAAGACTGGGGCATTTACACTGACTCCCGTCCCCATTGGTCACGCATCTGAAGGGCACAGCTCCCTCCAGGCAGGGCGAGGTTCCCTGGAGGCATATTTCGAACTCTGTGCCTGGCTTCCTAGGAGGTTGCTATTCAGCCCTACAGAGATTACACCTCCACAGCCATCAAAAAGGTACACTAGTAAAAGAATCCCTTCCATTTTGGAAGGCCTTATTTCCAAAACCCTTTCACACATGTCATTCTAAGTCATCTTCACAGCAACGCAAGGAAGGTGTCACAACCCCAATTTTACACATGGGGAAACAGAGGCTGGGGGGCAGGCTGCCTTCCAGGAAGTGGCACAATGTCAATAGAAAGATCAGGGTTGTTCTTGCAAAACCATATGGCAACATGCAATCCCACTTCCATTGTTTCCTCCCCTGGAGAAAAAAATGTGCCCATCAATGTGTCCCCTTTGCCATTTGCCTAACTCCTGGGATGGTGACAAAGCCTCCTTAGAGGAGGCTACTTTGGATAAGACGAAAGGCAAAACAGAAGATGCCTGAAAACAGCAGCCTAACAACTACCGGGAATCACACCTGGTCAAAATCGCCAGGGGCTTGCACCAGGGGCTTGCAGATGCTTTGCCACACTAGGCGAATCAGCTCATCTCTCCCATCCCCCTCCCCGAAGCAGAAGGCTTGGTGGGAAGGAGGTGAGCCCAGCAGGCCAGTCCCTGGGGGCAGGGGGAAGCAGGAAGCTCAGGTTTATATGCCTGAGAGCAAAGGGTAACAGGGAAAGGAATGTGCTGAGCTTCACAGCAAATGAGTTGACAATGCACAGGGGACCAGGTTGGGAGCTTCAAGGTGGGATCAAAGGGGGTGGAGTGGGGGCTGGAGGAAAAGGGACTCAAGAATGTATCCTTAAAGCACAGAATCAGAGCAAGGGGATGGAGACTTCTGCCATTTCATCTCCAAGATTGGGGTCTTACAGCCCTAACTGGGTTTTCACTCTCCCTGGGTACATAGGTCTAGGTTCCCTGGGCCATTTAAAGAGGCCCCAGCACAGGATAACAAGGGGCCCCACCTCTTCCTTTGCTCATTGAGAAGGGATGTACCAGACCAGTTGTTTACAAACTGCACCTGCAGAGGCTGGGGGGGGACCGGGGCCTGTCAGAGGTGAGCAAGGGAGTAGGTGGGTGCAACGGGACCCCAAGGGAGGGCCTAGGTCCCCATCAAATTCCACTGGAGGAGCACTCCACTTTCATTTGACATCATTTGAACATCATTCTCTTTAAAGAAAAGGTCCTGAGGCTAAAAATGCTTGAAACCAAGGAACTACACAATTTTTAAGAATCTTTCTGATTCGAATGGCTAAAATGAACAAGTCAGGAAACAATAGATGTTGGCAAGGATGTGGAGAAAGGGGAACCCTCTTATACTGTTGGTGGAAATTAAAGCTGGTGCAGCCACTCTGGAAAACAGAATGGAAGTTCCTCAGAAAGTTAAAAATAGAGGTGCCTGGGTGGCTCAGATGGTTATTAAGCATCTGCCTTCGGCTCAGGTCATGATCCCAGGGTTCTGGGATCGAGTCCTGCATCAGGCTCCCTGCTCAGCAGGGAGTCTGCTTCCCCCTCTCCCTGTGCCTCTGGTCAAGACAGGCTACCCTGTGGTCTAAAGTAGGGCTCACAAAAAAATCAACTGTCTCCCTTTCCCCAGGGGTTGTTGCAGATTTCTGAGGCAGAATTCTTAAAGCCTGAGAAAAGAAAGGTGCCTGACTAGGAGCAGACACCAGCTTTATCCGAAATCCATAAAACATGCTACATCCCATACAAGATGTACTGCGAAGTCATTTTAAAAAATGAAGAAGATCTCAATATGTTGATATGAAACCATAGCCAAGATATATTGCATCGTGAAGAAAGCAAGTGACAGAATGGTGTGTTTAGGATGCCACCATTTGTGGATTTTAAAGGGATTTATACACATATGTATGCAAGAATATCTCTGGGAAGATACATTAAAAAAACAAAAATGTAGGAGGAAGCCTAGGGACTAGGACTATTCCTCTTTTCATTGTTTGAACCAGCCTCCTCGTATCCCTATGTTACTTTTAAAAGGGGGGAAAGGTAAAGGAAACACTCTATTAAATTAAACAAAGAGGCTCATGAGAAATAATCTATGTGCATCATATTTACCTGAGGAACTTGTAGAAACTGGCACCTCCAACCGGTCAGGGGATTCTAGAATCTGCATTTCTAATCAGTTCCCAGGTGATTCTCGTGTCTGTGGACTGTGCCCTGAGGAAACCCGGCACAAAATGCTAGTGCATCACGGGGCTGCCCTGCAGGCTTCGGGGCCTCTGAGGAACAGCTGGGTTGGAGTCGGGCAGTGTGGGGGGCATCTGTGCGCCTCCGAGGGCTGTCCCTGGGAGGGCAGCACCTCTGCTCGCCGTGACACGACACTTCATAAGACAGGGCGGTACAAGCCACTGCCCTTCCCTGGCTCACCATCTCCCTGGATGGCATACTAGGCAGCGGGTTACTTCACTTCCTCCTCTCCCTTTGTAGAGGATGCTCCCCTAACCCAGACGGTGAGCAAAATTAGATGCAGTTTAATTTAAAAGGAAAGAGGAGGATGAAAATCAAAGGTGCATGAAAATAAACTTGAGCCCAATAGACTTTTGTAGCAATCTGCAAAAAACCCGAACAAAGACCAACAAAAAAGGCAATGGCAAATGATCTCCAAAACTATTTAAAATTAACTGGATATGGGGCGCCTGGGTGGTTCAGTCGGTTAAGTGTCTGCCTTGGGCTCAGGTCATGATCCCCGGGGTCCTGGGATCAAGTCCCGCATCCGACTCCTTGCTTGGCAGGGAGCCTGCTTCTCCCTCTCCCTGTCCATCTCCCTGCTTATGCTCGCTCTCTCTCTCTGACAAATAAATTTTTAAAAATCTTTAAAAAAAAAAAAAGAAAGAAAACAACTAACTGGATATCTGGTCATAAAGTGAGAGTCACCAGATGCCCAAATTTGAGGTGAGAGTGGACTTTTAATGAATCCTGGGGACTCACAAAATTCCAGTGACCACTGGGGAGTGAAGAAGTCCCCATGAAAGGTTGGCTGTGATGTAGTATGTGGTCTGTTAGGTTGGTGTCCTGGGACAGGGTAGACTTGAGGAGCAGGCAGAGGAGAAAAGTGGTGGAACTGATTGTTTGCAAGCCAATCTGGAATTTTCATTCATATGAGCCCCAGATAACTGGGCCAACATCGTCCTCAGGTATGGTAAAGTGCTTCACACACTAGAGCAGGCCCCAACTGTGGGACATCTAGGAGGCAAAGGCACCAGGAGCCCTGCCCGGCCCCAGCCTCCTGCATCTGCCACCACCGCCCCCCCCCACCCCGCCACTCCCCTACCTCCCCCCGACCCGGGGAAGAACAGGGAAGGAGGATGGGGTAGCCAAATTAAAGATGCACGCGGTGAGTCAGTGATCCAGCTTGGAGACACGGACCCTGCTGGACCCCAGGCCCACAGCTAAAAGGAGAGCAAAAGCCAACTTTGCCTCAACGTGAGAATGAGCCAGCCTCATTATAAGATTAGCTGCCAGGATGAACAACACTCTCTTAATAATGCACGCATTGCTATGACAACCACCCACTTTGGTACCTAAAGATAACTTCATTGTGTGGCCATGTTTCCTTGTTTGAAAAGAAATGCTGTTTACTGTGAGCTGCACCGTTCTGCTCGTCCCTCGGGCCTCTAGCTTTGTGCAGAGTGTGTGCCTGCACGTGTGCGCGAGCAGGGCCGCGTGCATGTGTGCACGTGAGCGTGCGGCAGGGGTAGGCAGGGAGCCCGGGGCCCCGCGGCAGTTCTGCCTACTAGGATATCGTCTGGGGTTCAAGATTTGGTAAAATTTCTGTCGGGCCCAGGCACCCAAGCGTGTTGACATAATTATTCAGGAAGACAGGCTTGGCCAGGATTAATACTGTGATTAATTATGGTGGGAGCCTCAACAAGCAAGTGCATGCTCGGGAGGGTCGGGGAGGGACGTGACAGAGCCTGGCTCGCCAGCGCGCCGGCAGGACGGCCGACGACGGTGTTGAGTGGGGAGCCGCACGGGCCTGACTGTAATGAGAAATGAGCAAAGTGCTGAAAAATTGATGGCGCCCGCAGATTGCTCAGGCTGGCACACAGCGGGGGCCCTGCAGCCGGCGCGCCGAGCGCGCTATGCTAATGTGGGCGCCGGGCCCGGGGAAAGGGAGGAAGAAAAGCCCGCACAAAGGAGAGAAATGCAAATGACAGGCACGGAGATCAGTGCCGAGAATCCCGGATTAACTGCTGGAGCTGGTGCTCGCCTGAGTTTAACCCCTTCCGGACTGTGTCGGGGCTGCAGGGGGTTGCTGCCCCGAACTCCCGTCTGGATCTGGGTCCAGGCCGAGGTGGGGATGCCGGAAAGCGGAGTTGGGAAAAAGCAAGAAGCTGGAGGAAAGAGGCTGGTTCCTCCACGGTGGTGACTTCTTTGGAAAAGGTCGCGGGGGGCGGGGGGGGGGGGGGCGCAGTTAAGGAAGTGGTGTCTGGGGTAGGAAATGCAGGGGCCCAGCTAAGTGCTTCCTGGTTACTGGTGGCCCTACAGGCAGCCAGAAGAGCTTCTACAACGTGGGCAGAGAGAAAGGCGGGGAAGAGAAAGCACCTGCGCGTTGGACTGTCCGGCGCCCCGACCTGGGCGGTGGGTATAGGGCTGGTTACATCATTTACAGGATTTTGTAAGTATCAGATGTCAGTATCACCTCTCTCAGCTATGGTCCAATCAAACAGGAAACGGGGAAGAAAAGAAAATGAGGCCGGAGCAGCCTAACAGAGACCTGGTTCAAAGCTTCCCAGACTGGCCTTCTCTGAGAAAGAACAACTGGTTGAAGTGTTTCATGAATAGTGGGGATCCCAAAACACAAATCAGCATCGTGGTGCCGTGGGGGCCCTGCCTGCTTTGGGGCCCACGCTGTCTCAGAATGTCACTGTGGTTTGTGCTTAAGGAGAGGAGAATGTGCTAAAACACAAATACACTTGTCCCCAGTCCCCGGGTAAGAGGTTAGTGGAAACTCCACAGGGAGTCCCTGTGACATCAGGACCTTAGACCAGGAGGAGTAGGAAAGAGGATCCAAAATTCCAGACAATAGATTCCATGTAAAGATGGGCAGATTCAGACAGATGCTGCTGATGCAGGTTTACACAGACAAGAGGGCCAAACAAATACGTACGTTACGAGAGAGAAAACAGAATTAGAGATTCCATTTATGTAATAAAATTGAAGTTATTCACCTATCTTTACATTCATTTTCTAAGTCTGCTCAAAACAAGACAACAGGCCCGAAATGAAGTCCCTTATGCTAAACATCCTGTCACCAAAGCAACACTTCACTTAATCACAGTTTGGGTCTCCCGGAAATGGAATCTTAATCCAGTCGATCAGGAGTCACTTGATCAGCACTAGTCCTCTCATCTGCCTGATAGACCCCCGCCCGCCCCTACAAGACAGTGACCTTGCAACAACCAACCTAACCTTTTGCCTAGTATAACTTCCTTGTTCCTGCTCCCTTTTGCCTAAGTCTTTCATTTTGTACAGCTCCTCAGAGTTCCTTTCTTTCTGCTAGATGGGATGCTGCCGATTCATGAATCATTGAATAAAGCCAATAAGATCTTCACATTTGACTCAGTTGAATTTTGTTTTTAACAAATCCAAACGCCTGTATACCCAGCCATTAACAGTAGTTCTGACCATGGGATGGGGGGATTTGAACTTTCTCTTTCGTGTTTGATTTTTTTTTTTTTTTACAATATTCAAGTATTAGGAAAAATGCATATATATAGTCATTTTGAAAGAAAAAAATGGCAAACTAATCGGGAGTCATGTGAATCATGAGCACTGCCTTTCTGGTGGCCTAGTTCCCTAACATAAGAAGGCACTGTTCCCACCCCCTACCCCCCACCCACGTATGCAGAGGAGAGGAAGTTCTAGTACAATCTTCCCCAAGGTCTCTCCCCTTTATGCATGGCACTGCTAGAAGAATCCTTGCCTGTGAGCACAGATTCCCATCTACCTCCACACAAAGCATGCCACTTGATCCCCATTATTTTTTTTAAGATTTTATTTATTTGACAGAGAGAGAGACACAGCGAGAGAAGGAACATAAGCAGGGGGAGTGGGAGAGGGAGAAGCAGGCTTCCCGCTGAGCAGGGAGCCCGATGCAGGGCCGATCCCAGGACCCTGGGATCATGACCTGAGCCAAAGGCAGACACTTAGCCACTGAGCCACCCAGGCGCCCCTTGATCCCCATTATTAATCCATGTACACATGGAGGCACAAACCGGCAGGTCTGGGGGAGGTTTTAGAATAGCCCTTGTTGGAGGCAAGGTGGGAGTGGTGGTGACATGTCTCGACTGCCTCTTCCATGTCCACACTGGGCAGGACACTTTGTAAACAGGACTTCTGCTCAGCTCCAGCTTGTCATTTTCCTGATCGGGAAACTTTGTGATCCGTTATGACTCGCCTCCAGAAACCGACCGGGGAGTGTGTGGAAAAGACGCGCTCCACCACGGAATGGGGCCACACCATTTGTGCCGCATCTCCACGGCTCCCGGCCCACCCCCCACCCCCACTCAGAATCCAAAACAGCCGCAGAGCACCCACACCTGTGTTGAGAAAGGAATGAAATCCCCAGCCAAGGAGGAGTGGGTGAATGTGTAGATATGCACACACACAGCAGGAAAGGAGGCCATTGGGGGGGGGGGGGGCAGTGGCTGTTGTGTTTTTTTCCCCTGGGACAAACAAAACAAGGCGGATTTCTCTGCTAGAGTTCCTTTGAACCAGAAATTACAATCTTTGCTCCAAGAAACAAGAGGATTACAGAACATCTTAAATGTCCTCCTTTTCTCCTTTTACTGCAAAGCTCCAATGAACTCCAAACCCAGGGGTATTCACTGTAACAACAGATTAAGCAAATAGGACTGGAGAGTCATTTGGGATCTTTTTCCTTTACACAAGCCCCCCTGTGAGGGCAGGGCTTGTGGGGAGAGCGAGGAAGAAGCCGCCTTTGCTAAGGCGGGCACAGCTTCACTAGGAACAGCAATTAATTCTAAAAACATCTGGAGCATGAAATTTTAAAGCGCCAGAATTACAGTGGGTCGAGTTGGTGCCTCGAATATTCTTTGCACGATGCCACAAGAGAGGCCGGGGAGCTTTCCCAGGAGGTAAGATTTATCCTCTTTCTCTACCGGTCCTGAAACAAAGTCTCGGGATTTGAATCCATTTGGTGCAGGATGCCCCCTGTCCCTCTGATTCCCAAACAGGAAGAAACCCAGAAATCACCGTGGATTGCTTATACATCAACCCCATGGAAAGGCTACCCGACTTTTGTGCTTTCTATTTCACGGATGCGTTCAACTGACATTAAAAAGAGAGAAGGAAGAACTAAGCCATTCTCTGCTTTTTAGGAGTAATAGTTTACACCTAGTTAATGAGTAAAAAAAAAAAGGAAAAGAAAATAGAAAAAGAAAAAATCTTCTTTATACAGGAATGCCAGCTAATAGTTGTGGAAGGAAAGAAGAAATTGGAAAATCTACCAGTTTGCAGACCGGAATGAAATAAATGCTTCAGACAAAGATTATCAGGGAGAGTTAAGCCATTCAGAATAAGAGTAGAATAAAGTCATTTTTAGTTCCGTGGAAGGGAGAAAAATTAGCTCCATCTGTCTTTTCTTAGGAATCCAATAGGATGTGAGCCCCCCTCCCAAAATAAGGAAGTAGACATGTCCTCCAAGAGACAGTAGAGCCCACAGAGAGGGTAAGGGGAAGAAAGCATGGAGAGACCCGTACCCCAGCCCAAGAGGAACAGGACAGAAGGTTCATAGGCACTGGGGCAAGATTTGGGAGATCTTATACTTCCCATGAGAATTTGAAGCGAAGGAGGCAATGAGACCAAACAATGGAAAAATAAAAGGAAAGCTCTTTTTTTAACTCCAGGGAAAATAAAAACAAACCTGTGCAAGGAAGATACCGTCACCCCCCGCACACTGGTGGGCTCTACAGTGAACAATGTTTATGTAGTCATGACAATGCAATCCCTGTTAATGACTTTCTCCGTTTAAAACTGACCTAGAGGGGTGCCTGGGTGGCTCAGTCATTAAGCGTCTGCCATCGGCTCAGGTCATGATCTCAGGGTCCTGGGATCTAGTCCTCCATCGGGCTCCCTGCTCAGCAGGCAGCCTGATTCTCCCTCTCCCACTCCCCCGCCTGTGTTCCCTCTCTCGATGTGTCTCTCTCTGTCAAATAAATAAATAAAATCTTTAAAATAAATAAATAAAAATAAAACTGACCTAGGGGGCACCTGGGTGGCTCAGTTGGTTAAGCATCTGCTTTCGGCTCAGGTCATGATCCTGGGGTCCTGAGATCAAACCCCAAGTTGTCAGGCTCTCTGCTCAGCGGGGAGTCTGCTTCTCCTTCTCCCTCTACTCCTCCCTACTCAGGCGTGTGCTCTCTCTCTCTGTCTCAAATAAATAAATAAAATCTTAAAAAAAAAAAAAACTGACCTAGAATCCAACAAGGAGACTTCAGGATCGAAGAACGTAATATAAACGTCCTCCACCTTGACAAGATGGACATTTAAATACAGACGATGGAGTGGTAAGGGGTAAGAGATCTGTAGGGATGTAATGCTCATCCTACAACATGAGGGAGAAGTTGCTATTATTGACCTAACAAGAAATAAAGTCCAAGCAGATCTCTCCAAAAGTGACAAATGTAACCCGGAGAAAAAATAAAGAGTGATAGTATTATACTGGGACATTGGGGAGAGATGGAGAAGCAGTGGAGGGGAACTAAGTCTTCATCTGTCATGGCAGTAGGTCAATAATTAATGTCCAAAACTGATCAGTCTATAAATTGCAGCAAAATATATTTAAAAATATAGAGGTAACTTTCAGAAGAAAGAGCTAAATGTACTTATAAGGGCTGTCTCCGAAGAGTGGGGCCCAGGCTGGGAAGGATGAAGCAAGAAACAGTTGTTTCTCTTCATAAACCCTTTTGTACAATTTGATTTTTTAACCAAGAACATGTGTCACCTCGATTAAAAGACCTATCTTTGAATACAGTTACAAGAAATTCATGGAACCATTAATTTGGGGATGATTGTCATCCCGTGTATGTGTATTATTTTGATTGGAAAAACGTTGACATAGAATCAACAGAATGGCAACTCAACAATTAACATAGGAATGATTGGCACCCATAACTATGGGGTCTTCCCACTCTTGTGTAGGTGTGTCTCCTAAATTATTCTTGTCTTCTTTCATGTCTCTCACTAAGAATGTGGTTGTCTATATATTGTTTCTGTATATTTCTTGTTGGCTAAGACTTTAACATTTGTATTCCTGTTTTAAATAGGATTTTTAAAGAAAGATTTATAGGTGATTATTGCTAACATAGAAAAATCATTGATTTTGCTATTTTAAAATATGACCCTTCTATTGTAATCTTGTATTACTGTAAATAGTTTTTCAGTTGGATCTCTTGGGGGATTTTTAGTTACTAATAATATCATCTATGAGTAATGATTAGACCAGCTTTAATTCTGCTTATTCCTTTGCTCTGTTTACTCTATTCTTTAAGTTGTCAAATGGCAGTGGCAATGATAAGCATCCTAAGCATCCTTATTCCCTCTCTGTTGTTAGTGGAAGTGCATCTCGTGTTCCACACAAGCAAGGTTTTGAGCTAGCTACTATCACAAGGTAACAATGCCCAGTGGTCAAGAAGATGGGCTTTTAGATCAGACTGCCTGGTCCTGGGTCAGATCTGGGTCCCCCATTTTCTTAGCAGCATGACCTTGACCAATCACTTAACCTCTACACCTCAGTTCCCTTGTCTGTAAAATGGGATAACAGTGCCTACTTGACTGAGTAGTTGGGCTCACTAAATGCAAAACACCTCTGCGATGCATGGGCACATCTAGTGGACGTTACTTTCAAGAATCTGACTAATGTATAACACACGTTCCATATCATCTTGTTAGATTTGGCCTTTGATTAGCCCCTTGAGGCTACTTTGGACCTGACTCTGCCATTAATTTTCATGGCTTCCATTAGCTCAGCAGAGCCTTGCTGATTCCCTGGGGTTTGGGTAGCACTTTGAGGTGCTGTGTGCATTCCACACGAGGAATCATAAGTGTCCCCCTAGATCCCTGTGGATGTTCTCTTCTGTCTTCTTTGTATCTTATTAAGAAGGGAAAAATCAGACAGCCCTGGGGTGAGGTCACAGCTTTAGCTCTCAATGTGTGGTCTTGGGCAAAGTCTTAACTTCTCTTGGCTTTTAGCTCCTCGTCTCCAAGTGGAATGAGAATGTCTGCCTCCGGGGGCTGTTTTGAACATAAGAGGGGTGAGCAAAAGCACACACCTACCCTGGCATTTCTTTCCACTTCTTCACCCAGGGCCCCTTTGTCCAAAATCAGAAGTAGTGAGTGGCCTGGACATCGGGAAGAAACCAAGCCCCTTGTGATTAAGCCCAGCTCCACTTCAGGTGGGTATAATTCGGTCTTTCCAGGCTCAGCTTCAGTGGGAGTCAGAGGCTCCCAATCTTGATACCAGCTGAGCCGCCTCAGGAGATGCTATCAGCTCTGAAAAAGCAGTCCCTTCACCGTCCCTTCACCAACAACAGCTCTGAAATCCTCAGCCGAGGGACTTGGTGTGCGACACGGGGATACAGCTTCCTCCCCTGCAGAGATCAATTCTCCCTCAGCCAGAACCTGTTCAAAGCCCCCAGACCTTCCAGAAAGGCGCATACAGCTCTATGCAAAGTATTTTTATTAATATTTGGACAAGACAAAGGAATGCATTACCATGCAGCCACATCTGCAAGCAGCAAAGACGTTCAAATCGCTCTGAGTCACCCCAAGCAAATGCCACAAAAACACAGATAAAAGCCCCCCTGCTGACCATCCGGGTTACTAGAATACCAATTATCAACATCTGTGGACTCGTCCACTTGGCACATGTGTGCGGCTTTGCTCTGTCCTGCTCGCCAAACCATCCTCATCCAGGACACAGAGAGGAGCGCAGAGGTTCCGATCAGCAGCTCTGCCCCAGCCTCAGATCTGCATTTTCATGAAAGCCAACCTTGGGGCTTTTCCTAATGGGCAGCTGGAGCCATCAGACCCCCTGTCAGGTGGACAGTGTCCTTTATTTGGTTCTTCCCCCTACCTTCCCCATCTGTCCCCGCTCACTCAAGCCAGAGACCTGGTAACACCCTTAGATCTCTCTATGCATCAATCACCAAGTCCTATCGATTGGATTTCCTAAATCACATCCAAATGTGTTCATTTCTGTTTTCCTCCCTCCCCAGCGCTTCCTGAATTACTACTACAGCCTCCTTCTTGTCTTGGTGCTTTTAGTCTCTCCCTCGCCAATCCATTTGCTACAAAGCTAACGTGATTGTGGGTCTCCATGCCACCACAAGGGGCTTGCTTCCAGATGAGTTCCAAATCCATGACATTCAAGACCCTGTATGATCTGCCCCCAGCCAGCTCTCCTTGCCCTCCTGTGCCCAGTGCCACACTCCACCAGGCTGAACTGGTCCAGTTCTGTGGCGCTCATCATCTCCTCCCTGACTCTTCCCACTGCCTCTAACCACCTCCTCCTGGTTCCTTCCCATTCACCCGCAGATTCCACTCAAGTGTCATGTCTGGGGACGGCTTTCTTGGTCCCACCCACCCTGAGGGCCAGAGCCACTGTGATGATATCCATCTTCCTCTCTGATGCCCACCTTCCTCCGGACCATTGTCCAGGAGCCAGGAGCGTGAGGTGACATATTTCTTGATAGTTTCAGCCAGATAGAGACATACTCAGATGTTTCCTACAGGAAACATTCTAACCACTGTAATCCCTTTGCCAATTAAGGGGTTGAGAAAGACTCTACGGGACTGTCATGGGACCCCCAAAGGTGAGAGACGCATAAGAAAACCCGAGCATCTTGGGAGGTCGTTTGAGGACATGAACTAAAAGTATATTCAGATCCCAGCAATGACATTCACAAGCTCTGTTATTGGGCATGTTACTTAATTTCAACTGTTTCATCTGAAAAATAGGGGCAATAAGTCCTACCTCATGGGCTGGTTGTAAAGACTAAGAGATAACGCAGGCAAAGGACCCTGCACAGTGCCTGGGACACAGCAGCTGCGGTGGCTAACATTAGTAGGACGGTGGCAGCAGTAATGGTATTTAGTAGCAATAATTATTCCGTGCACATCGAGTCCCCCTAAGACCTTCCGAGCCATCCTCTGCACTGTTCTGCCCTGGAGGGGCTGATGGAATTTAGAGCATGTGTGACTCAGAGTTTTGAGCTTATTGCATCTAATAGCTGAAACTTCAGCTCTCTGCACAATAGATATTAATCTCCACTGAAATATTGGAGAGCTTTAATTAAGGCGATCGGGCTGATTAATGATTCCCTCTGGGTGAGTGCCGAGGCACCCAGAAGTGGAGCAAGGGCTTTCTGAAACACAGGCAGAGCGATCCATCCACCAATTTGCAAATGATGCCAGGTCTTCCCAGGCTGTTGGCTCTCAAGGCTGTACCCCCATCCAGGGTGCCCATGGCTACTTTTGCAGTCATAAATATGCCCACCTATCAAAAGGAAAGACTGGGTCACCGAGGCTTGGTGATTTCTTTATTCTAACTCTTAATTCTTCCTCTGCAAGAACTGAGTAAATAGACGGGACTAGAAACGGCTGCAGGGCTTTGGGGTTAAGAAACTCCAAGTTCTCACTCCATTCCACTGTAAACTTGAATTAGATAAAGCCCCGGGACACAGGGTTCGACTCCCCCTGAACCCTGTGGTAGGTAGACCCTCCCCGGACTTAATTTTGCCCTCGGCAGTAATCTCCTCACCTTCCAGATGGGAAAAAGAGCAAAATGTATGTTTATTCAGGACCAGCACCTCAGGCCAGGCCTTGTGCTGGGTGTCGGGACTCCAAGACTGGGTGAGGGCTTTAGAGTCAGGATTTGAATCAAAGAGTTGTTTTAAGGATTAAATAAATTAATTCATGTGCTTAGATCAGTGTTTCTCACACTGTAATGTGCATACAAATTATCTGGGGATCTTGTTAAAATGCAGATTCTGATTGAGCAGGTCTGGGGTGGGGCCCCAGAAACCATCTGGCTTACGAACTCTTGGATTATGCCAGTGGTGCTGGTCCAAGGACCACACTTAGAGAAGCTGACAGCTTAGAAGGCTGCCTCACTTAGCAAATGTTGTATGTGGTAGCTATAATTGTATGTGCTCAATCACTGTTTGAGGAGAACTGAGCTGAAATTTGTACAGTCTAATGATAGTATATTCAGTATTTTCTTATCTCTCATTTTATTTAATCCCCATAATTCGGCAAGGCAGAAATCCCTGTCCCCATTTACAGGTAAGGCATCTTAGTTGTCTTTCATCTATCCTGGGAAGTTCTCTGCAATTACTTCTTTGACCATTGTCTCTCCCTTTCTCTCAAATTAGGACTCAAACTAGACTGTGTGTAACTTCATAATCGACACCTTTCTGTACCACATTCTTTGTGATTTCTTCATGTTTTTTCCAGTTCATTAATTCTTGCTTCAGCAGTCCTAAATATGCTGTTGAACACACCCACTGAGTTTTAAATTTCCATTGTTAATTGCCATCGGTTTGTAAATTTCCATTGTTAGGCTTTCATTTCATTTCCAGAAGTACAAATTGGCTATTTTTCAGTTCCTTCTGGCCATTTTTATTCTCTTACTCCTTTGTCCATATTTTTGATTCCTTATTTTTTTTCAATTCCTTCTTTTATTTCTTTAAAAACAGTAGGAATATTTCTTTTATATTCTGTATCTGATAATTCTCATCTCTGAGGATTTACTGAGTCTTTTGTCATGTATGTCGTTGTGATATTGTGATTCGTAAGAAATGTATTTGATCTTCATCCCTTCCTGGCATGGATGGAGTTCCTGCAACCCTTGGAATTTCCCAGGTGATAAGAGCAATAAAGGTGTCTTTGTTACTCCTAACAAACTTCTTCCAACCACACCTGAGTTTACTAAATTAAGGAAATGAGTTTTAGAAAACCCCCAAGGATGGAGACTAGTTGCCAGAGGAACCACCAGGTGACTAAGGGCCTGGAACTTTCAGACCCACCCTCTCGCCTTCCCCAACCTCTGGGGAGCAGGGAGGGGCTGGAGACTGAATCAATCACCAATGGCCGATGACATAATCAAGCCTGCCTATGTAATAAAGCCTCCGTAGAAAACCCTCATGGAAAAGGTAGAAGGGCTTCTGGGTTGGGGAGTACATGGAGGTGTCAGGGGAATGCTGTAGATGTGGAAGGAAGCTCCACGCCCTTTCCCCACACCTTGCCCTATGCACCCTTTCCATCTGGCTGTTGCTGAGTTCTATCCTTTTAAAATGAACCTGTGATCTAGTAAGTAAATTGTTTTCCTGAGTTCCATGAGCCACCCCAACAAATGATTGAGCCCAAGAAGGGGGTCGTAGGAACCTCCAATTTATAGTTGGTTGGTCAGAAACACAAGGGACAACCAGGGCTCACAGTTGGCATCTGACCTATGTGGTAGGGGGAGGCAGTCTTACAGGACAAATTCCTTGACCTGTGGGCTCTGACACTATCCCCAGGTAGACAGTGTCAGACTTGAGTTAAATTGCAGGACCCCCATCTGGCATTGGAGAATTGCTTGGTATGGGAAGTAGCCTCACACCTTTGGTGACCAGAAGTGAAATACCGAGGGCACTAAGAGTACTGAGAGAAGAGTTTTTCCTACGCAGGTGTTTCTACTGACTTTCTCAAGGCACCTTGTCTCCTTGTAAGTTGTACAATTTGTTTTTATCACAAGTCCAGAATCATAGGAATTCCATCGGGGGAATTATTTGAGTCTGGAGAGGATCTCCATTTGCTTCTTCAGGTGTTGGGGGCTTGAATCTCTTGGGCCTGTGTTAAATTAAAAATTCTCAGGTTGTTTATTTCAAACCTTGCAAATAATGGTATTCAGGCACCATCCCCACTCAGGGGCCCGCCCAGGTCCACAGATTCACAGAGGATTCTTTCCCCCTGTACTCAGGATCAAGACTTAGCTGGGACAGACAAGTTTCCTTGCATTATTCTTGTGCAAGGAGGGTTTTTCCTGGTTTATGTTTTCACTGAGAGTGTAGACCTTTGTGGATCATAGCTTCACATGGAATGGAAAGAAGACTCCAACTGTTGCCAGGCCCAGTGTCTTGCTTCCATTCATGTCTGTGGTTGCAGGTGCCTCCAGGCAGCCAACAACATCCGTGCTCACTCACATACTTGCACTCCCTCTCCCACTTCGTCCCTAGTGTCTAACGACCTCTTCATTTTCTTGCAAGGTCATCTTGCATATAAAATTATGTTTCTCATGTTTTATCTAGCATTGTTAGTAGTTTGTAACAGAAGGGTTTTAGAATTTCTAATCTCTCATTTTGCCAGCACAGGAATCTCCTCTTTTACTAAACTCACAGTGCTCAGTAACAAGGATAAAGTGTGACACACACACCACACAGCAGGCAAACTACTAAGAGTCTTTGCCTTTTTAAAGGGAATAAGAGATTGGATATTATCCACATTAAGGTGTCTTGGGGATAATATTGCTCTGGCGGCTTTACCAGTAAACAGAGGAAAATGGCATCACCAGGAAAGGTTCCATAAAGCACATTCCTGGGAGAATTTTCTTCTTGGAACAGTGATAAGAACTTGCATCCACCTGTCAGGGGGTAGTTTCTGTATACTCCATCTGAGATGAATAAAAACACTCCATTGAAGATCAATGTAATGATAATGGTTACAACAGCTTAAAGTTGCATAAAGGGCATTGTTTACAAAGTACTTCTATTATACTTATTTTGTGCCCCTTTTGACATATGTCCCAAATGGACCCCCGGGTTAAGGAGCTATAGGTGGGAGTACAGGGCACCTCCTCTGGGATCAGAAACCCTCACACCAAAAACAAGGTAACGAAGCCTTTTTGAAGAAGACTTTGAACAAGCCACCTGGAATCCAAGAACCTCTGCTTTTTTTCTTCCTTGAATTTAGCTTCATCACATATGCTGAAATCTATGGGGAGACTGGGACTCTTTCAGGGTCACAGGTGTTCACCAAACTCAGAGTTCTCATAGTCTTGGCCATCCCATACATTTTGCCATAGATTCAACCCAGGTCCATTGGAGTTCATGTCCAGCACCCTTCCATTCCCATTAACAGCTCATCCCCCAGGGTCTTACCACAGAGGTGGGTTATTGGGAGACACAAATCCAACAGGGAAGGCTGTGAAACCCTCTCAGTTGCCCCACAATCCTACCACACAACACAGGACTTCTCAAACAGCAGGCTCTCCACAGCCTCAGGACACCGCTGGTGCAAGGACAGTGGCCTTGTTGGATGAAACTCTAGCTCTCAGCAGACTGGTCCTAGGCACCTGGCCATCAGTGGCCCCCACTGTTGCTCCTTTTTTTTTTTTAAGTTTTATTTATTTAAGTGATCTCTACACACCATGCAGGGCTTGAACTCACAAACCCTAGGTCAAGAGTTGCATGCTCCCCCAACTGAGACAGCCAAGGCACCCCCACTCTTGCTCTTTTTGAGCAACACAAGCATAGAAGAGCAGGTCTGGGTTGGATGGGTATTTCCAGGACTGTTGAGAATGACCTGTTGCCATGCTGTGTACACTCCACATAGCGCGGGATCTTTATTCTTTCATTGCTCTGATTCTTGATCTCAAAGGTAAGGGATATTCATTTATCTTTCCTTATCTAAAAATCTTTAGTTCCTCTCAATCTTGCCCAATATAAAACCTTAGGAGATTTTGGCCTTTTCCCTGACAGCCTGACATGACCCAAAACATTCCAAGGCACGGTTATAAATAATCACCTAACATTTCAATGTTGATGGTCAGTTCTTATTCCCCTTCAAAACATATCACAATTCTAATTTCAACCAGGACACAAATACTACAAAAATGTCAGGCATATACAAAAAGTAAGAAAACTAAGATCACTTAACACATATGAGGAAACTAAGGCTCAAAGCAGGTCAGGAATTTATTCCAGGTCACAGGGCCAGGACACAAGATCAGGCCAACTGTACCTAAATCTGTTAACTTTACCAGTATGCCATGTTGCTGTCACATTGGGTAGCTCACTCCTTCAACATCACTCCATTTTATGAGGAAAGATGACCCTGATATAAACTTCACGGGTAGTATGGAAAAGCCAAGATTTTACCATGATGCCATAGTTGGAATTAGCACCAAGTTTATCTAACAATGGAGAGATTAAAGAAGAACAGAAACAACAGAGACAGAGAGATGGAGAAGAGACTCTTCGTGAAGTGATTACTGTCTTTTTTTTTTTTTTTAAGATTTATTTATTTTAGAGAGACAGAGAGAGAGAGTGGGGAGAGGAGCAGAGGGAGAGAATCTCAAGCAGACTCTGCACTGAGTGTGAAGCCCGATGTGGGGCTCGATCCCACCAACCATGAGATCATGACCTGAGCCTAAACCAAGAGTTGGATGCTCAACCTGACTAAGCCACCCAGGTGCCCCTGATTACTGTCTCTGATTCATTTTCTTTTGTGGGTTTTTCACTTTATAGACCTCCTATTAATCTGAATTAGGGGACACACACACGCACACAGGCACACACATGCACACCCCTGAATAATCTAAGAGAAATGCGTCCTAGGAAGGCCAGAGAAGTCTCTGTAAACAGAGACATAGCATCTCCAGGGGTGCTCTGTCCTGAAGGGAGTGCAGGAGAGACACAAGAGAACCAGGTGAGGACTCTGTGTCCAGATAAACCCATGGCCCAGATAAGCAGAGGTCAGATAAACAAGGCTGCCCCGTGATCAGCTGCCTCTCCTGAGCAGGGTGGCCAGGGGTCAAAGAACAAAATACATACCTGTCCCCAGGGCAGGTTCGGTTGCTCCAATCATTCAGGCAATGGTTTATCAAGAATCTGGCCCTTTCATTAGACTGAGCCATGGACCAGGAGCCAAGAATTCAACTCTCAGCCCCACCCTGCTACTGATTCACTCACCACCCCTCACAGAGGGTAGAAATGGTTGCCCATCAGCTTTGTTCAGCACCACAAGCTGATGTGTGATAAAAATTGAAGTAACAAAAACAACTGACATTTACAAAGACTGAGTTTGTGCCATATTCTTCATATATATGATCTTGACCTGCCCACAACTCTGAGGTAGTTATGATTGTCATCTTACACATATGGAAAGTAAGGGCCAGGGCATGAGATGACCCGCCTCCAGTCACGTGGCTGGTAAGCAGTAGGACTTGGACTTGAACCCAAGCGTGTCTGGCTCAAGCACCCCTATGCCACAGTGGCTCACTGTTGTTCTCACCTTCCTCACGGCAGTTTCTTTTCCCAAAGAAGAGCAGTGGCTCCTCTAGGAGACTGGCACTACCACTGTTCTCCTCCTTCTCTCTCCTACTGCCCTTCACCCCACTGCTTACTGGGCTTTTAATGGTGGAATCTGGGGAGTAAGACCCGAATTTGAAGAGTCAAGCCCAGCAGTCTCATTCACCCATTGTGGGTTTAGGAGACTATGTGATTATTTATTTTTCAGATGATGCCCCTGTTCTCTGCAGAAGCACAGACTGAAGAGGATTCATAAGATTTTCAGAGTGTGTGTTTGTTATGTGTTTTGTTGTTTCCACAGCATGCAGAATTTATGAGCATTTAAGAAATCAGCCCCCACTGCAGAGTTCCTTCAGTTCTTCCAGCTGCCAGTTCCTCGTGATGCAAAGGTGTCTCTGCCAAATCAAAGGATATTTAAAACAAACACTCCATGGAATATTTGCAAAATCATGTGATAGGAAGCCAAGCATCCCAGCCTCAACTGCTGTGAAAACCCTAGAGTCTAGAGTGCCTGACACACCAGCAGGCTGATATCCCCTCTCACTTCCTCTCCTTTTCCAAGTCTGGCTACTGAGATCTTTCTCACATGCTCTCAGGGATCCTCAAGGGCGAGTCAAGACCTATATGTCAGTGATGCCATTTGTACAAAACAGCATCTCCAGGACACACAGAGCCTTCCACTACGGAGTCCCAAATTGATAGTAAATTCTGGTAGATTAAATGAGACAAAAATGTACCATCCTCATTACTGGGTTTGGCCTAAACCAAACCCATCCCAGAGCCCAGAACAATTTCTGAGAATAAATGGTGCTTAAGGAAGGTCTAAATCTTTTGGGGGCATAACCACAACCACTCTCTACAGGTTGTGGCAAGGCAAGGAGACTTCTTTTCACGCTGGTCCTTTTACCACTTCACCACCTCTTTCAACCCACCATTGCGGGAGAACAACCTACGGGTTACAGAACACTTATCTGGAGCTGAGACCCTGCATTGTCAGTTAAAACCAGAAATCTCCATGGTGCAACTCAGAAGGAATTGAACCCTAAGAATAGAGCTATAATCGACAAGAAATAAAGTCAGCATTTTGTTTATGTAAGAAAGTCATCTTTTTGTATAACATTGAAGGAAATTAATTCTCACAGTGGTGAGATGTATTTAATTTTAAGTTAGTTTAGAAGAAAACAAGCAACAAGCCAGGTTGGAAACTCTTCCCCTGCCAACATTCTGTATTAGGTTTTTCCAGAGAAACAGAACCAACAGAATGTGTGTGTGTGTGTGTGTGTGTGTGTGTGTGTGTGTGTGTGTGTGTGTGTGTCTAGACAGACAGATTTTACAGAATTGGTTCACACGACTTAGGAGGCTTAGCAAGTCCAGAATCTGCAGGGTAGGCCAGCAGGCTGGAGACCCAGGGAAGAGTTGCAATTTGAGTCTATACGTGGTTTCCTGGCAGAATTCACTTTTCTCTTGGGGAGTGCAGTCTTTTTTCCATTAAGGCCAACATTACTACTTATATTTCTCATCCCCCACCACATCCTTCATGCAGAATCAGAGTACATTCCCATCTTTGACAGAGCTAAAGGACCTGGGTAGAAGAAAAAGTCCTTTCTGATACTGAGCAAATGCCTGAGACTAGAGTGCTGGGTATATGTTAAGGGGTGGAGGGGGGGAATTGGGCCATTAGGAAGGTCCAGAGCAACAATAGAACATATGGGTCTCAATAGGACACAGGCCCCAACCATAAACCTGACAGCGAGGGCTCATGGCATGAGCAGTAGCTAGACAAGAAGCATGCCATCCAGTGCATACTATGTTTTACATATATGGGATCACACTTTTCAGATGGCTCTATAACCATATAGCCAAGAACAATCTAGATCGGTTGATAGCTAACCAAACCCGCAGCCATGTGAATGAGCCCAGCTAACAACAGCAGAGCCTCCTAGCCAACCATCACACATGCAATTGCAATAAATGCTCAGTGTCATATGTCACTGCAGTTTTGTGACTGTTACACAGAATTTTTGTGGTGATAGCTAACTGATACACCAAATTTCCAGGTCAAGAAATGGGCTGACAAATTCAAATGTTGACAGGGAAAGTCAGGTAATATGACCCTGCAAAGAGGTAAAGTGAAGTCTACATTAAACTGGAAAATACATGCCCACCTGAAGGGGATACCTGGTACTCAGCTCAACCAGTCATGCCACGTGGAAATGTTGATTTGGTACTGCCGAATTAATGTTTCAAAAGAGCTGGAGACTCAGATGTTCCTATGAAATGTGTTATTTTATATGTTTTCAATACATTTTATTTTTCTCAGAAAGCTGAGCAGTAGTAACAAAAATGCAAATAAAAACTCAACTGAGATATCATTTCTCTTTCTATCCAAAAGATTAACAAAAATCTAGAAGTTCAACAATATACTCTTGGTGAAGCTTTGGCCAAACAGGCCCTTTCATATATCACTAGAGGGAAGGCAAAATGGTGTATGTAACCCTTATGGAGAGAATTTGGAGATATTTAGTAAAATCACATATTCATTTACCCTTTGATCCAATAATCATACTTCTTGGAATTTATCCCAAACATATATTGCCAAAACTACAAAAGAGATATATGCACAAGGTCGCTAATTGCAGTACCAATTGTAATAGGAAAGGCAGAAAACAGACAAAATGCCACAATCAGGGACTGATTGAAAAAATTATGATACATCCGTATGATAGAGTACTGTATAACTATAATAAGGAATGAGGAATATTTTTATCGTCTACTATGGAGTAAGTTCCAACTTACATTGCTAAAATGATTTTTTTCAAAAAAACTAAGGTGCAGAAAAATGTGTATCGTATTCTACTATTTATGTAAGAAAGGAGGCGATATATAGATATATTTTTATACAGATTAATTAAATATTAATTAAATTTTTCAATGGAAAATAAGCCACACAAACATTTTAAAGGGTTTTTATAGGGGAAAGGAAGGTACAGAGTAGGTGAGAGAGAAAGAAAAGCTAGACTTATTTGAACATATTTTGGTTTTTAGATATATCTTTAATGCTATGTAATTTTTTATATAATTTTAAGACAATTAAACTTTAAAATATTAATCCCCAAATATGAAAAAACAAAAAGAATTAAGTGAGCCTAACTGTGTATCCACTTTGGTGACAAAACAACACAGAAGCTATAGTAATTTGACTACATACTTTTAGTGGAATATATCCTAAGTACAAAAAGAATTATAAAAACAACAACAGAAAGTAACTGTTTCAATAATAATATTGCTGGTGGGAGTGTGTGGGTTTGGAATTCTAAGACTGATATATGAGTAATGTGGGATAAAATTGTTGAATAATTACATGATATTCCAATTCTATCATCCATGCTGTTTTGGAGAACAAAGATTTTGGGTGTGGGAAGAAGGAAATGCAGATGTTGGAAAAGTTTAAGTAAAAACCATGAAACTGAAAACTAAAAAGGAAGCATTAGTTCAAATTCATAATGTATTTTATGATGATTGATAGATACGTAGATGATAGATGATAGATAGATGATAGATAAATGATATGTAGATAGATAATAGATGATAGGTAGAAGATAGATAATAGATAGATGATAAGTAGATAACAGATAGATGATAGATGATAGATAAATAGATAGGTGATAGATGATAGATAGATGGTAGATAGATAGATAATAGATAGATGATAAGTAGATAGATAATAGATAAATGATAGACAGATATAGATAGATAACTATCCATATTTCCTAGTTATTTCCCCCTGAGACACGAGACACTGGAAACAATGCCAAGGCCAATAGAAATGAGTTCCCTTAGTGCTCATTTTGGGGTCTGTAGATACCACTTCTCACCAAAACAAACCAAATGTGCTTGGAGGAATAGCTAATTCCAAGTCTGGTACAGGAAATAAATGAGGAGCCTAAAACATTTAATTGTATCAGAAAACAAGACAATTTTCAGACTGATGGGGTTATCCCAACTTGCAAAGGTTCCCATTGGCCAAAGATGGGGCAATCTGAGCATCAGTAATAATAATCTTTAAAAATAATAATAAAATTAATAAGAATAATCATTGCAATAAATTTAAATGCATTGAATATGTTTAAATTCATGGGTTCATAATTTTTTTAATAAGCTAATTGGAAAAATGCAAACATTGACTAGATGTTCCATAATACTAAAGAATCTAGAAGTAATCATGGTAATGGGGGTTATGTTTTTAAAAGAGTCCTTATATTTTAGAGGTATATATCATCACCCTAATTATCCATGGATTCTATATTTGTGGATCCCCCTACTCACTAAAATTTATTTGTAACCCCAAAATCAGTGATCTCAGCTTTTTTGTGGTCAATCACGGACATGGGCAAAGTGGCAAAAATCTGAGTCACCTGACATGCACCTTCCCAGCTCAGGTTGGACAAAGGGATACTCTGCCTTCTTGTTTTGGTTCTCATACTGTAAACAAATATTCTTTCTGTGGTCCATTTAATGTCACATTTGTGTGTGTGTGTGTGTGTGTTTTGTTGTGTTTTTTTTTTTTTTGTAATTTCACTGTTTAAAATGGCTAAATTAAGTGCTGAGGTGCAATCTGGTGTTCCCAAGGGCAAAAAGGCTGCGATGTGCCTCATGGAGAAAACACACCTGTTAGATAAGCCTCATTGAGGTTCAAGGCATAGTGCTATTGGCCATGAGTTCAATGTCAATGAATCAATAATATATATTAAATAAAGTGTCTTTAAACAATGTAAAACAAGGTTATGTATTTATTGGTTGATGAAAATGTGGCCAGAGGCTTGCAGGAAAGAACCTCACTCTCATGTCCATTCAGTATTCACAGAGACTATATAGAACATAACAAATAACAAGACTCGACCTACTAAAATAGTAGTAGATTATATAGGGCAAAAATACTGTGCAATGAGAATTAGATATGTCTGCTGGACCAGATTAGGTTTACCGGACCCAGTTCTTTGTCTCTGGTCTATTTCATTCCCCTTAACTAGTGCACAGAACAGAATCTTTTCCATTTCAATCATTCCCCAATTGACAGACATTTGAGTTGTTTCCAGTTTTTCACTGTTAGGATCAGTGCTGCAGTGAACATCTGCACAGGTGCAGAAGTTTCTCTTGAGAAGACGTGCAGAAGTATAATTGCTGAATCACAGGGTATGAACATTTTACATTTTAATAGACACTGCCAAATTGCCTTCAAAGTGGCTGTACCAATTAATACTCCCACCAACGGTGTGTGCAAGTCTGGGTTTCCCACACTCTTGCCAACACTTAATTCCACAAGTATTTGGAATCTAGATCCTGTGTGAGGTTATGGGGGGTGGAGAGGAAGCAAAGCAGAATATAACCTGCAGGAGACATGGTGTCATAGGCCCAAAGACACACTGCTCATCCTCTCCAGAGAGTCACAGAACAGGATGATGGAAATAAAAAGCAAGCAAAGGATTTTCAAATCTCATCCAGTGGCTTGCTTATCTTAAACAATAATCCACAAAGATTACTTAATTAGATTTGGAGTGTTAATTTGTGCTAAGATATGACAGGGAAGGTCTAGCCCAAGACGGTACCAAGGGCAAATCCTGTTTGCTTAATTTTACAGATGAATTACATTTTTTCCTTATCCATACAAGGATAAGGGATATGGATATATATTTGGCTGTGTGCATCCAAAAAATAAATAAGTAACCCTTAAGATGTGCATGCTATTTAGCCAAGCAATTATTTCCTGCATATATCTTCGGGAAATTAATCTGAAAAATTTACAAAAATGTAAGTGCAAGAATATTCATTCACAGCATTATTTAATATCCCCCAAAATGGAAAACTACCCAACAGTTCAAAAATAAGGAATTAAATAGTTAAATATTTTAATGATAAAATGTTCAATAAATTGAACTATTAGTAACTCTTACGCGACCATCAGAAATGATTTATTTGTTGCCATGGAAAGACATTTGGAAAGTAGTATTGTTTAAAAAAAAAAGCCACCAGCATCCATGTATTTGTTCATTCACTCCCCAAATATGTGCTGTGCACCTACTGTGTGCCAGGCACTATGCAGCCAAAGTCATAACGACTGCAGATGGAGTCCCTGCTCTCCAAGCTAAGCTGTCTTTTGCTTCTCTTGCCTGTTCTGTGAACTACATAGACAGGTTTCTCCAGCCTGGATCTGAGCAAACTACTGATTGTTTGCTATTAAGCTCCTTGTGATTTCAGAAGCACTGATGGATTGCTTCTAATTCTTACACCATGTAGGATGATGCCCCACTTGGTTAAAGTGTCTGCTTTTTAATATCACCGTATGTAGACCAGTGGGAAGAGAGTCTATCTTACCCACAGAACCAGCAGAGCAGAGTTCCTTCTCCCGACACCATTCTCTGAGGGAAGGTTCTAGAGCATTCTAGAACAGTGGAAATACCATAGCTCAGGGATGTCACGGTGCTGACTTGGGGTCCCTCTTTTGCTTTTCTGGCGCCTGACCTAACATCTTCCGGCTTCAATGCATCCACCCGCATGAGGAGCACCACAGGTTTGATGTGAAGTGAGTCCCGAGCATACCCATGATGCTGAGTGCACAGGAGCCGCCTCCAGATATTAGGTCCTTTCTCATCCCCTATTCTCTTGTCAAAGATTGTTTCTTTACAGAAGTCATTAGTATGAAAAGCAGAAGGACGCAGTACTTCAGCTGGGATGGTCATTTTCTTCTTTTTTAAAAAAGATTTATTTATTGGAGCACTTGGGTGGCTCAGTCGGTTAAGCATCTGCCCTCGGGTCATGATCCCAGGGTCCTGGGATCGAGTCCCTCATCCGGCTCCCTGCTCAGTGGGGAGTCTGCTTCTCCTTCTCCCTCTGCCCCTCCTCCTGCTTCTGCTCTCTCTCTCTCATGCTCTCTCGTGCGCATGCTCTCTGTCTCAAATAAATAAATAAAAATCTTTAAAAAAAAAGAGTCTGTTTTATGGTTTGCCATCTCTTCTTCTCTGTTCATCTGTTTCATTTCTTAAATTCCACATATGAGCAAAATCATATGGTGTTTGTCTTTCTCTGACTGACTTATTTCATTTAGCGTAATACACTCTAGCTCCATCCACATCGTTGCAAATGGCAAGATTCCATTCCTCTTGATGGCTGAGTAATATTCCATTGTATATGTATACACCACATCTTCTTTATCCATTCATCAGTTGATGGACATTTGGGCTCTTTCCATAGTTTGGCTATTGTATATAATGCTGCAATAAACATCAGGGTGCATGTACCCCTTTGAATCTGTATTTTTGTATACTTTGGATAAATACTTGGTAGGGCAATTGTTGGATCATAGGGTAGTTCTATTTTTTTTTAAGATTTATTTAATTATTTTAGAGAAAGAGTGGGGGCAGCAGAGGGAGAGAAAAAGAAGCAGACTCCCCACTGAGCATGGAGCCTAACATGGGATTGTGAGATCACGACTTGAGCTGAAACCAAGAGTCAGACCCTACCAACTGTGCCACCTAGGCGCCCCAGGGTAATTCTACTTTTAACTTTTGAGGAACTCCAAACTGTTCTCTGGAGTGGCTTCACCAGTTTGCATTTCCACCAATTTTGGTTCTCATACTGTAGCCTCGTTGGAAGAAGGTAAGCCTAGTTGCAAGAAGGTAAGCCTGGGTCTGCTGGGAGCCACTGTGCTGAGAAATTCCTCCTGGGGAGAAAGCTCAGCCAAGTGATGGTAAGAGAGAGACCAAGTCTTAATAACATTGGATGAGTACACTGGGTCCAACCTTACCTGAAACCAAATCTATGCCTGGATTCCAGTTATATGAGGCTAAATCAATATCCACAGCCTCCCTCTCTCCTTCCTCTTTCATTTGAGGCTACCCCTAAAGAAGACCCTGAAATAAGGATTCATATGCAATAAAGAGTTTATGTGAGAAGCAATCCCAGAAAACACCAGTGGGGGAATGGGGAAGTAAGACAAGGAAAAGAAGGTACATTATTGAGCAGATAAAGGCCAGCTTGGGCTGAGTCCCACTCAGGAACTCCAGGACACTTTTTTTTTTTTAAGTATTTTATTTTTAAAGACTTTATTTATTTATTTGACAGAGAAAGAGGGCCGAGAGAGCACAAGCAGGGCGAGTGGCAAAAGGAAGGAGCAGGCAGCCTGATGTGGAGCTCGATCCCAGAACCCTGGGATCATGACCCGAGCCGAAGGCAAATGCTCAATTGACTGAGCCACCCAGGCGCCCTAGGAACTCCAGGACATTTTGTGGAGCACATAGTTCAGAGCCATCCTGCCCAAGGGGCAAGGGAGCTGGGGTATTGACACACCTCTCCTGCCTGTCACAGTGTCAGGTTACTCCCACAGGGCATTGACGACCCTTCACTTCCAGCCCACATGAGAATGCGCAAAGCAGGCCCCTCGGGCAGCCATGGGGGCTGACAGTCGGCAAACTGGTGTGCACTGCACCAAGGGGCAATGAGGGATACAGTACCTTTTTTTTTTTTTTTTTGCAGGGGTGGCTGGGGTCTGGGGCAGGTTAAGCTAAGCTTCCCGCCATTTACAAAGGAAAAACATCCTGACTCATATATGTGATCCTTCCACCCAGGTCAGAGGAATCCTAGAAAGTGGGATGAAGTAGCCCTGGATCCCTTCCTTGACCTAACCCCATCCCAGATGTGACACCATCCTGGTTACAGAAGAAACTCTTACCAAGGATAACATTGACGGCCTGCACCCCCACTGGCATGGCCAGCTTGTCCACTGAGACACCACAGAGTGGTAGAAGGGGTCAATCCCGTACGCTTCCAGAGTCAGCAGGCCCTCCAGGAAATTGTACCATGTCCCATGGCTCTCTGCCGCATCGGATGTCCTACAACCCAGGCCCGGCCCCGGGCTTGGGTGACCACCCACAGCCACCGCAATGGGCCACCAGCAGGCCCAGCAGTCCCTTGGCACCTGCCCAGAGCAGTTGTCATGAGCTTATATCTTCAACATGCTTCCCACCAAGAGAGCTGGGGAAAGCCCGGCCCCCAGCCCTCCCGTGGCAAAGCCTGAAGGGTAGGGGCCAGGAACCCAAGCTGTAGTCATAGCAGGTCTCTCCCCCAACACAGAGGGACACCTGGGATGGAGGGAGGAAAGGGCAGCACGTGTGTCTTCTATCAGTTTGCTTCAAGGTGATAAATACCTTTTGTTTCTATTGTGAACAAGATCTTTCTTTTCCATTATTTTTTCTAAGTGGTTACTGTTGGAAATAGGAAAGCTATTGATTTTTGTACATTTATTTTGTGACTGGTTGCCTTACTGAACTCTCATTATTTCTAATAGTTTTTCAGTTCAATTCTCCCAAAGGAGAAAAAAAAAGTGTGGACGATGTGACAAAACTGACAAAAACGTGTGAAATCGGTCACCATTCTATTTGTTCTGAGACGTGTAAAAAATCAAGATAGAAGCAAAATCCCACTGGTGCTACACGAGTCATGTGTCCCCCCCACCCTCCCCTACCATTTCAGTGCCCCTCCACCTCACCGCCCCTGGGGAAAGGCCACACTCCCATGTGGTAAAGACAGTCTTTGAAAATCAGACTCAGAAAAGTCCCTGCCAGCCAGGGGCAGGTGTCTTGGCTGCGGGGAGAGGCCCAGGACAGGGTCTCTCAGACTGGCTCTCTCAGACTGCCCCCAGGCGGGGGTCCCTCACTCCAGCCCCTTGTCCGGCTTCCACTCAGCCCCCCTGCAAGCAGCCTTCAGCCCTAACTGAGCAACTACTGTGTGCCAGGTCTGGGAATGTCCTTGGACACAAGGTTTAGTCACTTCCTCAGTCCTTCCAACTAGAACATTCTGGCAGATGCGCCAATTTTGTTTTACCAGATTGACCGTGGGTACTCTTGGACAGACGTTTTGTTACCAACTCAGGTTTGCCTGTCTGGGAGGTAGCAACACACCCAATGCCTTGCCAAGGTGGCCTGCCGTCCCCTTTATGCGTGCTGTGTGGCCCTCCACTGGCTTCTGTGTGATCTCGCTTCTGAGGGACTGCCCTCAGGCGACCAGAGCAGCCTGCCCGCACCGGCAGAGATACGAAATGCCTGGGAGTTAGCCTTGCCCCAAGGCGGCCCTTAGCCAGAGCCTGACAGGTGCGGAGTCTCAGGCTCCCGGGGCTGCCCTGTGGGGCCAGGACGAAGCCAGCCCTGGGAGGCTGTGCCTGAGCTCTGCCCTGCCCCTCGTGGGCTCCCTGCCTCCCTGACCAATCCCCTGTGGAGCATGTCCTCAGTGCATCCCATGCACACGGTCCTCACCTCAGGGTTGGTTCTGGGGAATCCAGCCTAAGACACAGAGTGAGCATCTGACTCCCATTTCCTCATCTGTCAGGTTGGCCTCATTAGAAAGTCTCCTGAGAAAATGAGTAGGATTTTGTCATGGACTGAATTGTGTCTCCCACCCCAAAAATTCCTATGTTGAATCCCCAACCCCCAATGTGACCGTATTTGAGACAGGGCCTTTAAGGAGGTATTCGGGGCTAAAATGAGACCGTTAAGAGTGGAGCCCTGATCCAATGGGATTAGTGTCCTTAGAAAAAGAGACACCAGAGAGCTCACACGCTCTCTCTCTGCCCTCCGGGCACCAAGGAAAGGCTGTGTGAGGACACAGAGAGGTGGCAGCCACCCGCAAGCCAGGTGAGGAGGCCTCAGCCTAAATCTGAAGTTGCCAGCGTCTTGATCATGGACTTCCAGCCTCCGGAGCTGTGAGAAAATAAATATCTGCTGTTTGTCTGTTGTTTGAACCACCCAATCTGTGGTATTTAGTTATGGCAGCCCAAGCTGACTGAGGGAGTCCTTCACCTGCGGTCTGGCTAGGATGCTGGAACGGCCTCCTGCCTCTCATTCAAGTGACCCATCACCGCAAAACAAAATTACAAGCAAGTGAGATAAAACCGAAGCCATAGACCAGAGGCTGGCACGTTTCTCCTGTAAAGAGCCGCACAGTAAGTACCTTGGGCCTCACAACTATTCCCTTCTGCATGGCGGTGCAAAAGCAGCCAGACAGTATGCAAATAGTG
This sequence comes from Phoca vitulina, assembly GCF_004348235.1. NCBI lineage: Eukaryota > Metazoa > Chordata > Mammalia > Carnivora > Phocidae > Phoca > Phoca vitulina. Next base: position 43,812,902 of record NW_022589713.1, read on the forward strand.
GGTGTGGCTCTGTGCCAATAAAACTTTATTTAGAAAAACAGACAACCGAGGGGCAATAGTCGGCTGACAGCCGCCATGGTCTCTTTGAGCTGGGAGTCTAGCAAACCTCAGATCCAGCCCCAGATTGCAAAGATGAGGACGAAGGCAGAAGGTGGAAAGGACTTGCCTAAGGCCCCACAGGGAATGAGTGGCAGGCAGACCAGAAAGAGACACCCCACTCCCTGTGTCCTTTCTGTTGTTCAGAACAGAAGCTTACATGGGTGGGCTGTATCCCAAAGGCTTCTGTCGGTGTCGGTGATAGAAGGTGACATGATGCCCTCGGAGGAGAAGGGAAGGGCGAACGTCAGAGAAAACCAGGAGCAGGGACGGCCAACAGCCTTCCCGCCTGCGGATGGGCCTCGGAGCTGGCCCAGTGAGGTGCGGGGCCCCTGGACCACCACGAGGCCGCGAGGGTGACGCTGACCCAGGAGTTCCAGTAGCCCCATTGCTCTTCAAAGGAAGATGAAAGGCCAGCCCCTCTCACTGCCAAGGCCAGGGTGAAGGGCCGAGAGAGAAATGTCCCACTGGCTAAGCACTGCAGAGCAATGGGTGAGGAGAGACCCCGGTTCACACCACAATGACGAGAAGGCTCACCTGAACAGGTGCGACTCGATTCATCCACTCCCAGGCCTCCGCTTTAGGCAGGAAGCCGTCGACCTACTTTGTGACACCAGCAGCGCAAACTCTGACCCATTGCTTTACATTTCACAGAGACAGCAGCGGGCTTGTAGCCTCAAGAAGTAGGGCCAGGGGCCCCGGGGTAAAAGAGACTTGGCAGTTATCGGGATCTGTGCCCCCCTCCTCTGTCTCCCCCTCTGTCTCCTCTTCATTGCCACCGACCCCTGGGCTCAGATGAGAGCATCTCAACAGATGCAGGGAAGGGAGCAGCTGGTTCGCAGCAATGACCTTCCCAGAGCCCTGAGACTCCCTGCGGAGCCCCAGTGGTTTCTTAGGGCCCACTCAGCAGCCTCCGATCTTAAAATCTCCAAGTCAAAGCCTCAAGTTGTAAAGAAAGAAATTTTCCGATTCAGAAAGAGAAGGAAAAGGGGGCATTTGGGGCCTTGCCGAGGACAGATCCTATTTGGGATTCTGTTTGACCATCTCAACACCAAGGAAAAGTGAACCAAACATACCACCAGCACCCTAGAAGCAGATTTTTTAGAATCTTCCTATCAACAAGATTTCAGTCTTCAATTATCTCAAATTAAATAAAACGTAAGCAGCAGGAGTTATTGTAGATACGCGGGGTAAAGAAAGAAAGGGGGGGCGGAGGGAAGAGCTTTGTATCACGTGACTTTTATGCAGCAGAAACTTAATGAGAAACACACCACATTTCCAGAACCCTCTTTCTAGTCAGAGCTCCCGCTGAGATAAAAGGTCACAAGAAGAGGAGGAGGGAGAGCGGGTGGCGGAGCAGGGAGGCACTTCTACTGGAAAGATGGGCCCGAATTTCATAGAAGCTGCTATCAGGCCGGAGAGTCTAGACCAATGATTTTCTTTGAATGCCAGATGTGAAGCGCTTTCATAAAGGAATCTCAGACATCACCCATTTAAAAACAAACCGACCCAAGCTGCATTCACTGATGCAAAGGAGAACTTTCTATCCCAGGCTGCAGAGAAAGCCAGCTGGCTCGCCTGGGAGAGGCCCGGCCTCGGTTTCGTGTCCCGTTGCTGCCCCCTGCAGGCCAGAGCGCCCGGGACGCCGGCCGAGGCTGGGTCGCAGGCTCAGCCAGGCCTCCGCCCGCGGGTGGGTGGAGGCTCTGTGTCCCTCTGGCCCAAGGTGGCAGGAGAATGGTCCTCTGTGCCACGCCAGATCACAGCTGGAAGGACTGAGCTGGCCTGCGGCAGCGTACCATATATCGTCTCGCTCAGTCTTTAGCCCTGCCGGGTGGAGACATGGACCCTTTCAACAGGTGAAAAATCACAGGTCCCAAGAAGCCCAGTGCTTTGCGTAGTGAATGCAACTGGATGACGCTGTGTCAGCGTTTGCTGCCAGTGCCCCTTCCAGGGCCCTGTGTGCTATGGCCACCAACGCCAGGATTCCCATCTCAGGGAAGATGAAATGGTATTTCCAGACCAGACCAGAAAGGAGGAAGCCCTGCCTGTGAGCCCTGTGGCCTCAGGCTGGGAGTGACCAGGATGGTACACCTGCTATGAGGCTGGAGGGAGGCTCCGTAATTCCCATCCCCCATCCCAGGGCTCAGGGAGGGTCCTGGCCACTCTCTGGCCACTGGAATCTCCTGCGGGCCCTGCGTTTCTCCCCCTGTTGTAGCTGTGTTGGGCTGCAACCCCCCCTAAACAGGGACTGAGTCTGTAAAAATCACTCTGAGATGACCAGAGACTTCCCACTTGGCAGCAGGTACAAATCACAGTGCCAGACACTCGAGATCAGTGAACTTTAGAAGGGGCCGGGCATGGCAAGGAGCCCCCAAGTGATTCATGTTTAATCTAGTGTGAAAGGACCTCTGCCCCCATTGCCCTGGGCAGCCCAGCCCTGCTCTGCACCCTCTGGCCTGCCTGCTCCCGGCTGTCGCGGCGACCAGACTGGCGCGCTGGAGAGCGTTGGGTTCTCTGCCGGTGCAGTTGACTTAAGACTCTGTAGTGCACCCTTGGGCATTCCTTCCCTTTCTGGACCCTCCTAAAGGGGCCCACTCACCTCTCTGACCTCATCTCTCCCCAGGGCTCCTTCTTTAAGGCCAAGCTGTTTGCCCCGCCCAGGGCACGCCCCATTTTCTTCCACCTCCGGGCTTTTGCACCTCTGGTGCCCCTGCCTGGAAGCCCCCTCTGCCCCTCCATCACTTGCCCGATTCTGACTTAGCACCATGTGAGCGTGTCCCTGCTGCAAACAGTTCTTCCCACTCCCCCCCCTTCCCATGCCACCCACTCCTGCCATTCCTGATAGCAACATCACCGTGCAGTCACTTGACCACCGGTTCATCTACTTGAGTAGGCTCTGGCTGGAAAGCACTTAGCAAATATTTAACCGATCCCCTACTCTCTTTGCATCTGGATGTGACTCCCCTGTGGGGCCACACTTGCTGAATTGGAAGCTGGGACATGGGATCTGACCACAGGACGAAATATTTGCCTCTGGCATTGGCCTGGGAAGAGAAGAGGTTTCCTTGGGTCCCCACTCCCTCCGCAGAGCCCCCCAGGCAGCAGGGAGAGGAGCCAACTTTGTCATTCCAGTATGAGTGGGCCAGACTTGCCATCGCGCCCATGGAAGCGGCCAACCCAGGAAGGTGTCCCTCAGCTATGGTTCCAGGTCCATCCCTAGCTGCACCCACTGGAGGCACCTCCCCTGCAAGGGTTGGCTGAGGTTATTTGAGGACACAGCTGGGACTTGACGAAGGAGCTTCCCACAGTGGTTCAACTCCTTTTGTTTGCTCCTGGAACTGCTTTCTGGAGAATCTGGCTGAAAGAAACCTTTTTTATAGTTCCGGTATAAAATCTAAGGATAATTGCATCATGTATCAGTCATTTACACTTTAATAGAAACAAATGAGTACAATCTGGTCAATAAATCTCAGTATCTTGGGAGGACCGGGGGTCTTAACCACCAGCACCCTTCAGCTGAGCCGACCTCCTTCCGCTGCTTCTCTAGCTTGGTACATTTACAAAACACATCCCCTAGCCCCCTCTCCTCACACCCTGACTCTTAATGAATTTAAGTTCAAATGCTAACCGTGAACCTTGTTAAAACAAGCATCGCTCCATGAAATTGCAAAAACCAAAAAGGCACCAGGTCCAATGCCCATCTGGTACAGACCCTTCCTCAACTCCTAGATGCTGCCTGTGACCTGGCAGGCTCCCAGATTCCCTGGGGCCTTTCAGAGAAGACAAGGGAGGGAGGGTCCATTACAGGCAGCCTTACTGGCCCACGGTGGGAGGTAACAGCTCTGAGGTGGTGAGGAGGCTGCCAGCCCGAAGAAAAATTCTCCAATTGTATTCTCCAATTCTGATGCCCAGTGTGATGCCAGTCAACAGGGCCTGAAGAGGACAATGACAGCCTGCCCAGGAAGTGTCACTCTCCCTAACAGCAACCAAATGGTGCCTGGAAGTAGAGGAGGACCCCTCACCCTCTTTCACCTTCCCCCCAGCAGGACCCAGAGAGCAGAGCTCCCCCATCCTGGCTTTTCCAGTTCTCCCCCTCAAACGTCCTCCCCTCTTCCAGTCTATCCCAGAAGGGAGAAGTAGGTGGGGAGTGAATCAGGACAGCTGGACCCAAAGAGGAGCCTCGAGGCTGCAGATGTGTATAAACGGAGGTGAGAACCACAGGGAAAGTACTTCTAAGCCTCCATCTGGTCATAAATGCAATATGGAAAATAAGGCACATGGTTTTCCATGGCGGCAATTTGTCTTTGTTCAGGAGAGGCCATCTAGGGCAGTGGTGAGGGGTAAGTTTTGAAGCCACAGCTTGGGTTTTAAGTCCCCCCTCCATCACTAACTAGCCTGGTAGGGATAGAGAAGCACTGCCTTATGGGGCATTGGGGAGATGTTTGAATGATGAAGCACTTTGAACCTTGCCTGGCACATGATAAATGCTACCCCAGAGTAGGAAAAGGAAAAATAGCAAACTAAAGAATAGGGCGCCAGCAGTCAAGCCACAATGAGCATAGAGAGAGCACTTGACGGTTTGCAAAGCTATCTTGGTTCTGTTCTTTCATGTGATGTTCACAACGGCCCTAGGAGGTGCAAGCTGTAATTATCCCCACATCACAGATGAGAAAACTGAGGCTTCAAAGAGCTAAGAGTCTTGCTTGCCATCCACACAGATTTCCCAATGGATAGCAAAGCAGAACACCAAAAAAGGAGAGTAGGTCTGCTTTGGCCATTTGGAAGTTCGCCATCAGGAAACCCAGAAAGATCGTCCTTGCTGATTTGCATGCAAGCGCGTCTGGGGTCTTGTGGGTGCAGGATTTTGTCTTACACGTGTGGGGGAGTCCAGCTGCTTGTGGTCCCCGCGGGTAAATGTAGACAGGGCAAGGACGAGAACCCACTGCCCCTACTCCCAGTCTCCTTGCTAGTTTCAGGGCATAGAGACCTCGTGAGGCCAACAGGGACATTCAGCCGTGGGGCTTATAAATGGACGAAGGCAGATTTTGGCAAGCCTGCAAGGGGAAGTGGTCGCCTTGTGTATCTAAGTATCCCTGCCTCGTCCGGATTTCTGTTACAGATATCAGCACCTTCACCTATCCTCTTGTGCAGATGCGGGGAAGGCAAAAGCCTCCAGTGGCCTGTTTACGCCTGCATCTGAGCTCCACCTAGCGGCAGGTGTTGGGCATGACGTCCAAGTGCACATTTCCTTCCAAAGCCACCTTCCTACATTTAGCCATTTAGTGTAAAGTAAAATGGACACTATGCTCTCAGCATACCTGTGGCCCTGGTCCTCTGTAACCCTGTCCTACAACCTGCTGTGTGTCAGTCCCTTAGGTTTAACCATGCTAGGCAGACGGAAGGCGCTAACTGGCTCATTGTAAAACCTGGCCCTTGGCTGTTTGGAGCATCTTTGAAAGACCCTTGTTCTCAAAGCCTACAAGGCTTTCTGATGTCCCAAAAGCTTGGCCAGGGCTGAACCGGCAACCACTTGGCATAGTGGAAAGAATACAAAAGTAGACATCCAAATACCTGAGTTCTAATTCCACCATCCCCACTGGAGCACTAGGTGGACATGGATAAGTCACGCAGGGGCTCCAAATCTACCTGTCCCTATCTGGGCAACTAGGATCAGACCCATCCTGGATGTTGCATCACGTCGTGGTGAATGTGCTAAACAAACAAGTGATATTTCTCTGCAATAATCCAACAAATGAGCCAAGAGAATTTCTACACACTATAAAGAAATGGATAGCAATTCTTGTGCCCTGCTTTTCCTTGCCTGTGTAGATGCTGGTTTCTCCACATGGCATGCTCTTTCCCCCACTCCTCCTGGCCAACTCCTCCTTCATATACCATCACCTATTCCAGAAGGCCCTCTCTCCTTCCACCCCAGGCTGAACTGTCCCCCCCTGCCCTGGCCCACATCTGGGCCCACACACACACCGCTATGGCTCTCGTCACACTTTGGTGTTGTTCCTTGTCTCTTACCCCAGTTAAACTGTGTGCTCTTTGAGGGCATGGACTGGGTCTTTTCGGCTCTTGTATCCCTGCTGCCCAGCACAGAGTCCAGTGTACAGTAGACTCTCAATCCTGCTTTGTGTTGCATGACTAAAAACAAATGAACTAAATAAACCAGTGCTACTCTAGGTCATAAGGATGTTCTCCTCTGTATTCTTTCAGAGGTCTTCTGAAATCCACCTGGATTGTTGTGTATGCATGAGGTAGAGGTAAAGATAGACTTTTTTCCCATATTCATAGGTAGTTGACCCAATGCTTTGATTTAAAAGGACCATCCTGTCCCCACTACACTGCAGGGTTACCTTTGTCATAACTCAGGTGACTGTATATGCATGTATATGTCAGTTTCTAGACTCTCTCTTCTGTTCCATTGGTCAATTCATCTTCCAGCTTCCTGAGCCAAAGACCCTGTTACAGACTTACTCTATGCAAATAAGTAACAAAATTTAAGCCAATAACAACTTCAAGCAGCACCACACCTACTTGAGAGCCTGAGCAGTGAACAGAGCCAGCGTGAGTGGCCAGGCTGTCGGCTGGGGCTGCCATCAGGGAGCTGCAGGTGAGCAGCAAGCAGAAGAGCCCTCTCAAGGAAGGGAAAGTTACACCAGTCTCGTCTGCGCACCTCGAGGGACCAAACAAGGGGTGGACCGTCCTTGTAACAAGCACAGAAGCAGAAAGCCAAGCCAGGACACCAAGTCAGGAGGAAGCCAGGCATTGCCTGAAGTCCACGACAGGAGCCAAGAGAACTTGGGCACCGCCCTGAGCTGAACTCACTGGTACCTGCTGCTGTGGCATCTGGCTCCTAGCCCTGCAGGCAGCTTTCTGATGTCCCAAAAGCTTGGCCGGGGCTGAACCGGCGACCACTTGGCATAGTGGAAAGAATACAAAAGTAGACATCCAAATACCTGAGTTCTAATTCCACCATCCCCACAAGCCGCTCAGGCATGAAGAGGCTTCTGACAGCTGGGGCTGGGAAGACGCAGAGAACCCAAGAGATAGAGATGAGAAATGCCCCAGGTCCTCTTTGCCTTTGGCTAGACAACTCAAATGAATGAAGAGGCCCCCTACGAGGACAGTGGTGATCTGACACGTGGCCCTCCCGAAGGGCCCCAAGGGCTGGCCACAGGGGAATGGGGCCCAGAGTTACCAACTCTTCCAGTTTTCCGAGAGAAGCTGCAAATCCAAATTCGTATGCAAGATGTCTAAGTGTTGGTAGCTAATTTTTTTAAATTACAAACACTGTGACCCACATACAACACATCTACAGGCCATATCTGACCATATCTGATTTAGTATCTGATCGTTATCGGATTAGTATCTTTGGAATCAGTAGAGGAAGAAACAAATTATTTTACCCTTGAGTCCTGGGTGTTGTTCTGATATTAGGAAGAGAGTACGGTGGGGGCGTCCCCTATACACTGAGAAAATTTATTGTGAAAATGAGAAAAAAAAGAAACATGGCCCCCTGCTGGGTTACTTTTCCAAGCCTAATTGCATTTTAATAATCTGGAGCTAATTCTGAAGGTAATAATTGTTTGGTTCTCACATTGGGTTTGTGTTGATTATTTTGGAAAATGTGTTGAAGCTTATTTTATTTTCCAATCTTGTACTACTTTAATGAAAATTCATTACCAACAGAGCCTTCTGAACTGGGAAGGAAGAAATTGAAAACAGTCATCTGTATATAAATAAAATAAACAGGCATGCTAAATAAATTCTTTTTACATGAGGTATCTGGCCCATACTGATGAAATTCGAATAAGGGGATATTTAAGGCCTAGAAAGAGAATAAAAAACTATGGAGCGGGTAAGTAAATGAAACAACATTATTTCAAGGATCATTTGGGACACCATGATGGGGGTGGGGAGAAGTGTTAGGTTTGGAATCATAAGATCCGGCTGAAATCCAGATTCGGCTCTTTCAGGTAGTGTAACCTCTGGATGATAGGATTATATATCCCCACCCTCTGGGTCATTCCTTTGGTCAAAAAAAAGAGAGAAGCGAATACATTACACCTAAGTGAACTTGTTCAAGTTTGCCAAGCTTTCTTCTCCCTCTGACGCAGTGATCAGCAACATCTCAGGTGGTGGACACTTTGTCACCCAGAGTTCTGTAATGAAAACAACAAGGATGCAGAACAGAGTCCCAGAACAGCACACCACGGATGTGCATATAGGCAAGAAAGAAACCTTTATTATTTTAAGCCATCGAAATATGGTGGTCTGCTTGTTATTACAGCAGCACCTAGCCCATCTCAACTGATACCATCTGTAAGCCTGACTCCTGATCTTAAGATAAAATTTACAAGCACCCACCTTAGAGCATATTGGCATGTTACCTCCCCCAGCAGTGAGTACACCGAATTACTCATTTTTCTCCCCATACCGCATACCTTACATCCTCTAGTCCCCATTACACTTTCCACATGTAATTCCATGTTGATGTTTTCATTATATTGCAAGTTTCCTGAAGATAGGAACCCTGTCTTTTCATCTGTATATCTCAACAAACAAGATGTATTTCTTGGAAGAGAGACAAAATTTGAACAGGGTGCTCAACTGGTTAAAACAGGTTTATTTTTCACTAGTCATCAAGTAAATACAAATTAAAAACCACAATGAGAAGTAATTGCATGACCATTAGAATGGAAAATCAGAAAGATTGGTGACAAAATGTTGCTGACCAAGGCTGTGGAGCAGGCAGAACTCTCACCAGCTCATGAGAGTGTCAAATATACAACCACTTAGGGGGCGCCTGAGTGGCTCAGTTGTTAAGCATCTGCCTTCAGCTCAGGTCACGATCTCAGAGTCCTGGGATCGAGCCCTGCAATGGGCTGCTCTGCCTCTCCCCTCTAACTCTCCCCTCTGCCTCTCCCCTCTCCCCTCTGCTCGTGCTCCCTCTGTCAAATAAATAAATAAAATCTTTAAAAAAAAAAGTTCAATGTACACCCACCATGTGATCTAGGCATTCCATTTACAGATATTTATCCAAGAGAAATAAGAGCATATGCCCACCCTGTGAGTTGTCTATTATTGTGTAATATTACCACCAACTTAGCAGCTCGAACAGCACATGTTTATTATCTCACAGCTTCTGTGGGTCAGGAGTCTGGCCACAGCTTAGCTGGGTCCTCTGCTTCAGCATGTCTCACAAGACTGCCATAATGGGGCCCGCCAGGCGCTGGGGTCTCATCTGAGCCCTGACTGGGGAAAGACCCCCTTCTGAGCTCATGGGGTTGTTGGCAGGATTCAGTTCCTTGCAGGCCCCCAACTGGGAGCCTCAGTTTCCTGCTGGTTATTGGCCAGAGTCTGCCCTCAGTTCCTTACCATGTGGGCCTCCTCATAGAGCGCTTACTTCATCAAAGCCAGCAAGAAAGTCAATAGAGTCTGCGAGCAAAATGGAAGATACGATCATTCATAACATAATCACAGAAGGGACATCCTATCCCCTTCGCCATATTCTATGGGTTAGAGGCAAGTCACAGGTCCCGCCCACACCCAAAGGGCGGAGACTGTACAAGAGTGTGAACCCCAGGAGGGGAATGTCGGGAGGCATCTTAGAGTCGTCTGCCACACTCACGCAAAGACTCATTCACAAGGGTTCATAGCGGCTTTATTCGAAATAGTCCCCACCATGCAACAACCCACCAACAGGAGAAACAAATTCTGTAAATATACAAGAGCTACTATTCAGCTATTAAAGGGAATGGGCTATAGATACAACATGAATGGATCTCAGAGATATGCTAAGTCTAAAAAAGAAAAAGAAAGCCAGACACAAAAGCACACGTACAGCATCTACACGATGGTCAAGAACAGGCAAAACTAATCTATGCTGATAGAAATTAGGCTAGTGGCTGCCTCTGGGTGCCAGGAATTGACTGGAAGGGGCAGGCAGGAACAATCCAGCAGATGGAAATGTTCAATACCTTGTTTTGTTGGTGGTACATGGGTGTACACAACTGTCAAAACTCATCAAATGCTTAAAATATATGCATTTTAATGTGTGCTAATTATATTTCAATAAAAGCTTTAGTCTCTTACTGTCATAACAGTTTTTTGGTTTGGGGTTTTTGTTTTTTGTGGGGTTTTTTGGGGTTTTTCTAGCTTGAAGAACACGTATCCTGGTCATCAGCTACAACAATTCTAATTTTTAAATTTTCACTTCTATGGAGGGGAAAAATTATTCAAAATGTGATAGCAAATGCAAAAAAAATGTTAGAGGAACAGAACAGAATATTCACAAAGATATTTTGCAATATAATCAATAGACCTCTTGGAATATTATTGCAAAATAATGGCCAAGGGAGAGGGCTCTGCTCAAAGATGGCCCTAAAAGTATGTGGCTTTTTCTAGCATCATCATTATCATTAAATACAGAGCACACACAGCATTTCAAGTTGGTATGGGCTTTTGCACTCAAAGCAAAATATATCATTCAAGGCACGGTAAAAGACATCCTAAGCTCATCCTCCTGCTACAGAAAGCGACAGCATTTGGTGGGGGCTGGAAAGAGTCCAATCGCTGAACAGCCCAACCGCAGTGCAGAACCACAGCCCAGCGTGCAGAGCCAGATGCGAAGGTAGGCCAAAATGAAAGCTATCAACAGAATAAAAGAACACACAGGCAGGAAAACAGCAGGAGGGCAGCAGAAACAGAGGCAAGCACAGGGAAATATACCCAGAACATGAAATGTGCTGTTACTGATATGCATGTTGGATTGGGCTGATACACACCATTTTTGGAATAGGAAATTAAAATGGGAAAGAACTGGTTTTAAAGAACAAGGAAAGACAGTATGCAGGCACAGTCACAATAACCTGGGAGAAGAGACCAATCTCTTCCAGTCAAATTAAATCCCAACAAAAAGAGGGGGTGGGTATGTGAATAAGACTGTTTTAAACAAATGGGGAAAGAAAGGTATTTGGGGTTGAGAGACATTGTATGTACTAAGGCAAGCTAGTTGAATCTTTAACCATAATAAACACACTTACGGGGAATAAATGCTTCTTAAGGTATATGGTTTGGCAGCTGGAAATCCAAAAAGAAAAAAAAGGCAAAAGGAGTAGAGAACAGGGTATGTTGCCATCCAAGGTCACTGACGTTGTCACACATTTATTCCATATACATTTAGCAAACTCCCAGCCCTCAGTGTTCCTGACCCATCCTGACCACAGGATTATGTCATCCTCCTCCTCCCTCTTTCTCTGTGACTTTCCCTTCCCCAGCACCCCACGAAGGGTTCATAAATGCTTTCATCCCACTCCACACCCCTCTGCCATGGGCAAGCTCCCAACTCCCTGCGTTTCAGATCCAGCCTGGACCAAAATGCCCAACATCCCTGCCAGACGGAGAATCAGAAGTCTGTCAGACCATTTGTGCTAATTTCTTTTAGATGTGATGAGGTAGGGTCTTTTGAAACTACTTGCCTTTTAGAGTTATCAACTGAAATATTTATAAATGGAATGATAGGATGTCTGGAATTTGCTTCAAAATAATATTGGGGAATAGTACACAGCAATTTAAGAAACCAATTACAACTAGATGGATGACTCTAGTGAAGAAACCAGACCCCAAAAGAATACATGCTGTATGATGCCATTTGTATAAAGATCAAAGAGAAAACCAATCTTTCGAGATACAGGTTAGAATAATGGATACCTGGAAGGGAAAAGTTGTGATAAAAATCAGAATAGTGGCTGCCTCTGTGTATTCACTGTAAGGGAACAGGAGGGAACTTTCTGGAATGACTGAAATGTTCTATGCCTTGGTTTAGTGATGGTACATGGGTGTATACAATTGTCAAAACTCAGCAAATGCTTCAGATATGTACATTTCATTGCATAATAATTATATCTCAATAAAAACTAGGTTTCGTCTCTTGCCATCATGGTAGTTATTTTTTTAGCTTGAGGAACATTTATTCTGGTCATCAGTTTTCTTTATGACTAATGCTATGGAGACTCTCCTTGTACATAAATCTTCATGCAAGCCCGTAGGCATTAATTCTCCTTGCCAGTGAAGAAATGAATGAAAATAACTGTCCCATTATTTAGCTATGAGAATAATTCCAACCTAGAGCCACAGATATTTAGAAAAGCCCAGCAGGACTTTGTCACTGACAAATCACCCAATTTGGGATCTTCTTTCTGAATCACCATTTTTTCATACGATGTATGTCAAGGAGCCAATGAATACGAAACAAGTGTTCTCATCTGAGGGGAATAAATGCACTGTATGCAGTGAGGCAGAGAAAGCCTTAACCCAGCTCTCCGGGTGAAGCCAGGGACCTCTCTGCCCTTCAGTGTCAGGCATTGGAGGGACACCAGTGTGGGCATGGCCAGCACACCTCCCTTACAAGTCTAAAGATTCTTCATGAAGAACTGAAGCTTCTCCCTAAGAAAGAACCTCAGCCTTGGAAACTAAGTACATTTTTAAATAACCATTCAGTAAATCAGTGGAGGAATAAAGGGTCTTCCCAGTCCTAAGAATAATGGCGGATCATCTAGAGGGTCATCCTCGTCAAGGTGTACCTGGTTCAGAGCAGCAGGAAAATCATCACTTGAGGACTTAGAGGTTCCAGTCTCAGCTGGAATTGATTCTTTCTTCCCCTGGTGTTGTTTATAGTCTGTTTAAAAATATCTGGCAGCTTTCACCTGATTGGCTTGTCAGTCTACTGAATAAATAGTCTGAAGTTTGCTTCAGAAATGGCGTTCTGCAGCCATTTCACCTGCCAAGGATAATTTAATAGAATTATAAAACTTGATTAAAGTTCTGTCTTGTGCTCCACAGACTATAGACAGGCATATATCACCTATATTTAAAAATCAGGGTGATGGGGCGCCTGGGTGGCTCAGTCGTTAAGCGTCTGCCTTCGGCCCCAGGTCATGATCCCAGGGTCCTGGGATTGAGCCCCGCATCGGGCTCCCTGCTCCACGGGAAGCCTGCTTCTCCCTCTCCCACTGCCCCTGCTTGTGTTCCCTCTCTCACTGTGTCTCTCTCTGTCAAATAAATAAAATCTTAAAAAAAAAAAATCAGGGTGATGATTCAGGCAAGAATAGGTGAAAGTTTGATAAGGAGCAGGATATTTCCATAAACCCAAAATATCTCCCGCAAAAGTACTTATTAATTACAAAAGGAAAAAATGGTACTTTAACAGTGGAAAGATCCAATGGACATCACCTTAACAAATGACTGATGTTTGTGTCAATAATGAAATCAGCCACAGTGTATGCCTCATGATAAGGTGCACTGAGAAGGACACAATATCACTTCTGGGATATTCTGGCCAAAATGGATAATCAGAATCTAATATGAGAAAACTTCAAAGAAACCCAAGCTATGTCAAATGTTAAAGTCATGAAAGACAAAGGCTGGCTTTTTTAAATTAAATTAAAAATTTTAAAAACCCTAGAGAGGGGGTGCCTGGTGGCTCAGTCAGTTAAGCATCTGCCTTCAGCTCAGGTCAGGATCCCAGGGTCCTGGGATCAAGTCCCACATCCGGCTCCCTGCTCTGCGGGGATTCTGCTTCTCCCTGTGCCCCCTCCCCCCAACTTGTGCTCTCTCTGTCAAATAAATAAATAAAATCTTTAAAAAAAAATAAAAATTAAAAAAAATTAAAACCCTAGAGGGGCATGAAAATGAAATGCAATGTGTGATCCTGGGTTAGAAATAAAAATATGTGTAAGCAACTCTAATGAAATAATTGGTGAAATTGGGATGTAGACAATAAATTAGAAAATAGTATTGGCTCAATGTTCGATTTCCTGAATTTGACAACTATGTTGGGATTACATAAGAAAATGTTCTTCCTCTTGGATATACCCATGGAAGTATTTAGGGGTGAAGGGATGTGATGTCTGCAACTCACTCTCAAATGGTTCAAGAAAAAAAAAAAAAAACACCATGGGTGTATATATGTATGTATGTATGTCTATCTAGAGAGAGAGAATAATCAAATATAGAAACTGTTAATTGCTGAATCTGTGTGGATCTCATTTCAAGCAGTGTAAAAATGAGGGTGGAGACCTGAGCGGGAGTCAATCCCCTCTATGAATGCTGGCATACCAGAAAATTCAGAAGACCTCTCAGTTGATCCTGACAGCAACAAACTGAACTATTTTTTGGTCTGTCTGTATGTCCAGCTGGATGAACTAAAATGACTCAAATCATCTTTGCTTTCTTTTCCTTTATTTCTATAGCTAATGTTGTGCTCACTCACATGACAATACCACTTTTTCTTAGAAATATAACTTGCTGAAAATCTGGGTGCAGGTAAAATAAAGTTGTAAACAATGCCTAATATTGCCCCCGTTCCCACCAATAAAGAAAGAATAAACTTGGGGCACCTGGGTGGCTCAGTTGGTTAAGCATCAGACTCAGTTTTGGCTCAGGTCATGGTCTCAGGGTCGTGAGATCCAGCCCTGCGTCGGGCTCCACACTGGGCGTGGAGCCTGCTTAAGACAATTCTCTTGCTCCCTCTGCCCTTCCCCCCACTCGTGATCACAAGCTTCCTCCCTCTCTCTCTCAAATAAATAAATAAATCTTTTTTTAAAAAAGGAAGAATAAATTTGCTGCTTCTCACACTGTTCACTTTCCCTTTGCTAATGACATTTATCTACCATTTTATGTTTTAAGATAATTTTTGCTCCATGTTCTGAAAGTAATCCTATAATTATGGGAATAGTTCATTCAATTTTAAACAAACTAGGCTCTGTAGATATCAATTATCTGTATTTTAATATGTTGTGAGGCCTGTTTTATAATTTATAGCTCTGAATCTCTATATATTTACTGCTTAGCCTTCTGGTGACATTAAGCTACAGCTTGAATTATGATGAAGGCAATAACTATTTGTACAATGATGCTTTCGTAATTTATTTCCTCAAAAAGCACTTACTGAAAGCCTTCAACACATCAGGCACTCTCCGTTATTTGGAATAAGAGAGCTGTATGAATTAGATATGTCAGATAATCATAGATTGTTTACTCTTTTCTTATACTAAAAACAACAGTAACAACTATAACAAAACATCATGATGGCTACAAGTTCAAATGAGAACCAACAGTCGATGCCTCTTGATCACCATCTTTCAGGACCAAGATCACAGAAATCTACTTATTCAGTTTGGGTTTCCACATGAAGAGAGAGTTGGAAATCCAGCTAAAAAGTCCAACAGCCCCACATCCATGAACTGGACTAAACATACCAAATTCCAACTTTGCACAATCCATGGATTGCACAATCCATGTTCAAGATAACACAAGACATCTAGTTCCCAGCTCTTGGTTTCTAAATACCATCCTCCATACCTGGGCTACTCGGAAAAACAGTTGATTTCTGAGCTGGGGCTCGAAAGTACTCAATAAGCATGGACACTGTGTTGGACCAGAAAGCATAAAAGTGCTCAAAGACTAATAGGGACATGGCCAGAGGACATAGGAGCCAGACTGAAAGGGCTCCCAGTGGCCAAATGTGGGACAATTTAAGAATAATAAGAATAATGACTGAAATTGATTGTAACACACTGAATAATATTTTTTTAAAGGTATGAGTCCACAGTGATAATCAAAGTAGAAGGAGATAAAAAGATATTTACAAAAAAATGTCAGCTAATAAATGCAGAAGAAATGATAGAATTGGAAAAGCACTCTCTTACAATCCCCAATGATCAGTTCAGGCAAAAATCATTAATGGACACTAAAACCATGAGACAAAAGGTTGTTGGGGAATAAGAAATTAGCATGATGCTAAAGTATCATGCCATAAATTGCACAGTAACTTCAAAGAGAAAAATTCACCTTTATAATAAAAAAAGATCTAGCAGTTACCACCTTAACCAAGTGATCAAACTTAACATTATCTTAGTGTTAAGTGCCTCCTGAAATGCAGTATGAAAGATAAAGCATCACCATGAAATTGTTTTGTTTTGTTTGTTTTGTTTTTTAAGTAAACTCTACACCATGCACGGGGCTCAAGAGTCACAGGCTCTGCCAACTGAGCCAGCCGAGCGCCCCACCATGAAGTGTTCTTGCCAGAGATGTTACCAGAACCTAATCAAACCTCTAGACAAACTTCCAGGATACAGGAAATACAGAGAAGGAAGGAAAAAGTGGAGGGGGTACCTACTACCCTTTTATTAGCACAAAACAACATTATTTCACAATATATGTAAATAAAATCATCATACTCTACACCTTAAACTTATACAGTGATATATGTCAATTATTTCTCAAAACTGGAAAAAATTAAATTAAGTTTAAAAAAATTTAAATTCAACCATAATCATTGGAAACTTCAATACTCCACTCTCAGTAATTGATAGAAAACCAGGCAAAAAGTCAGCAAGGACAAAGAACTGAACAACACTATGAACCAACTTGACCTAAAGTCATCTATCCAACAGCCCACTCAACAAGAGCATAATACACATTCTTTTAAAGCACATATGGAACATTCTCCATGACAGACAATATGCTAGGCCATAAAACAAGTCTTAATGAATTTAAGATCATTTAAATCATGCAGAGTTTGTTCTCCAGCCATAATGGAGTTCAATTAGAAATCAACAACAAAAGGGAATTTTGGAAATGCAAAAATATTTTGAAATTAATGAACACATTTTCTAACCCATGGGTTAAAGAAGAAATTACAAGTGAAATTAGGAAGTATTTTGATCTGAATGAAAATAAAAACACGATATATTAAAATGTATGGGATGCAGCTAAAGTGGCACTTAGAAAGAGTTTTAAATGCCTACATTAGAAAAGAAAAAAGAAAATGTCTGTATTAGAGAAGATATCAAATCAATGATCTAATCTTTCATTTTAAAAATCTGGAAAAAGGGGCACCTGGGTGGCTCAGTCGTTAAGCATCTGCCTTCGGCTCAGGTCATGATCCCAGGGTCCTGGGATCGAGTCCCACATCAGGCTCCCTACTCCGCGGGAAGCCTGCTTTTCCCTCTCCCACTCCCCCACTTGTGTTCCCTCTCTCGCTGTGTCTCTCTCTGTCAAATAAATAAATAAAATCTTTAAAAAAAAAATCTGGAAAAAGGGACACCTGTGTGGCTCAGTCAGTTGGGTGTCCAACTCTTGATTTTGGCTTGGGTTGTGATCTCAGTGTCCTGGGATGGAGCTCTGTGTAGGGCTCTGCACTCAGCAAGGAGTCTGCTTCTCCCTCATCTTCTCCTGCTGCCCCTCTCCTCTACTCGAGCACATGCACTCTCTCTCTCAAATAAATAAATAAATCCTTTTAATTAATTAATTAATTAAAAATCTAGAAAAAGAGCAAACAAAAATGGAAGGTAAGCATAAGGAAGAAAGTAATAAATATTAGAGCAGAAAATAATTAAATAGAAAACCAAAAATAGAGAAAATTAATGAAACCAACATTGATTTTTTTAAAAGATCAATGAAATCAACAAATCCTTACCTGCACTAAGAAACTGAGATGATACAGATCATAAAAATTAGTAATGAAAGAGGGGACATTACCACTGACCCCTCAGAAATTAAAGGGAATACTACAAATGACTTAATGTTTATAAATTTGATAACTTGGGAGAAATTTGTCCAAATTCCTAAGAAATACAAAAACTGATTCAAGTAAAAAATAGAACATCTGAATAGATCTATAACACATAAAGACAATGAATTAGCCACTCAAAATCTTTCCACACAAATAAAAAAAATCCCAGATGGCTTTCACTGGTGAAATTCATACTGATATTCTACAGATTCAGAAAATAAAGGATAAAAGAACACTGCCTAATTCATTCTATTGAGGCTAGGATCATTCTATACCAAAATCAGACAAAAACATCACAAGAAAAGAAAACTATAAACCAGTATCCCTCATGAATATAGATGTAAAAATTCTCAACAAAGTATTAGCAAGCTGAACCTAACAACATGTATGAGATTATATACCATTTATCCCACGAATGCAGTGTCCATTTAGCATCCAAAAATCAATATTAATAATACCATATTATATGTTTTTATATTACATGTTATAATTAACACCATCTTAACAAAACAAAGGACAAAAAATACAGCATCCCAATAGACACAGAAAAAACATTTGACAAAATCAACCACCTACTCTTGATAAAAACTCTCAACAAACAAGGAAGGGAAGGGAATTTCCTCAACCTGATAAAGAGCATCTACCCAAAACCTACACTGATTTCACTCTAATTAACTAAAAATGGACCAATGACTTAAATATAAGAGCTAAAGCAGTAAAACTTGTAGAAGAACACATAGGAGTAAATTTTCAAGGTTAGGAAAAAATTAGGTTAGGAAAAGATTTCATAGATATGACACCGAAATCATAATCGTATAGGAAAAAATGATAAATCTCACCAAAATTCAAAACTTTTGCACTTCAAAGGACACCATTAGGAAAATCAAAGAACAAGCAACAAACAGGGAGAAAAGATTTGCAAAACATGTATCCAAAAAAAGACTTGTATCCAGAATACACAAAGAATTCTTACAACTCAATAAGACAAATGACCCAGTCAAAAAATGGGTAAAAGATATGAACAGACATTTCACCAAAGTAGATACACAAATGACTAATGAGCACATGAAAAGATGTTTAACCTCAGTCACTAGAGAAATACAAATTAAACTCACATGAGATACCATTTCACACCTGCTAGAAGGGCTAGAGTGAAAAAGACAAATGACAGACTTTGTCAAGGGTGTGGCAAAACAAGAGCCCCCAGACATTAATGGTAGAAATGTTAGTTGGTGCAGCCGCTTTGGAAAAGAGCTTGGCAGCTTCTCAAAAATGTAAATCTAAAACTAGCATCAGAGCTAGCAATTCTACTCCTAAGGATTATCCAAGAGAAGTGAAAACATACATCCATACAAAGACTTATACATGAATGTTCATAGCAGTTTTATTCATAATAGCCAAAAACTGGAAAGAACCCAAATGTCCATCAACTAGTGAATAGACAAAATTCGGTATATCATTACAATGGAATATTAATTCAGCAATAAAAATGAATGAACTACTGACACATGCTGCATCATGGATAAACATTATGCTTAGTGAAAGAAGCCAGATATACAAGAAATGTTCATAAAAAGCAAATTTATAGAGACAGAAAGTAGATTAGTGGTTGGTTGGGCATGAGGGATCTTATTGGGAGGAGGAAAATATTGTTAAACTAATTAAAGGTCATGTTTTCACCCCTCAGTAAAGTTTCGAAAAATCATTGAACTGTATAGTTGAAATGTGTGAATTATGTATATGTGAAATAGACCTCAATAAAGCAGGTTTAAAAATCAGTATTTGGGAGTGCCTGGGTGGCTCAGTCAGTTAAGAGTTCTGCCTTCGGCTCAGGTCATGATCCCAGGGTCCTGGTATCAAGTCCCGCATCAGGCTCCCTGCTCAGCGGGGAGCCTGCTTCTCCTTCTCCCTCTGCCTGTCGTTCTGCCTACTTGTGATCTCTCCCTATCTCTCTGTCAAATAAATAAATAAAATCTTTTAAAAAAAATAAAAATCAGTATTTGTTGAATCACTATATTGTACACCCAGAAATAATGTAACACTGTATGTTAAATATACTGGAATTTAAAATAAAAGTAAAAAAATAAAGTCAATATCACTTTTTTTTTTTTTAGGAGAAGACTATTCCAGAAGAGATATAGCCACCAAATCCATGCAAAAACCTAATTTGGTCCTGGATTGGGGGGAAAAGAATAGCTTTAAAAACACATTTGGGGGTGGGACACCTGGCTGTCTCAGTCGCTAGAGTGTGTGACTCTTGATCTCGGGGTTGTGAGTTCAAGCCCCACGTTGGCTGTAGAGATTACTTAAAATTTTTTAAAAAATTAAATCATTAAAAAACACACACATATTTGGGGGAAACTTTTCAATGGACTATAAAGTAGATGATACTACCAAATTGTTGGTACATTTTGTTGGCTGTGAGAATGATATTAGGTAGGTAGAATATCCTTAAATTCTCAAGAGACACAGCTGAAGAAGTCAGGGGTGAAACATGATGTCTACAACTTACTTTCAAATGATTTAGGGAAACACATACATACATACGTACATATGAAGATAGACAATATAAATGTGAAAAAAATGTTAACAATAGTTGAATATATGGAAGGTATACAGGTATTCATTGTACCATTCTCTCAACTTTTCTAGAGCTTTAACAATTTTCAAAATAAAATGTGTGGGTAAAAATAGTCCAGGCACCACACTCATCTGCTTTAGGATAGACCTTCAAAAAATCTTTACTTAATAAGCAAGTTGCACTAGTAAAATGACTCTCTACTTTGTGTTTCCTCCATCCCTCTCTTATTACCCCAGCCACACTAGATTTCCTTCAGTATTTCAAGGGAATTTGAACTTTTTTTAGGATTTATTTATTTAAGTAATCTCTGAACCCAACTTGGGGCTTGAACTCACCACCCCCAAGATCGAGTCACATGCTCTTCCAACTGGGCCAGCCAGGCGCCCCTCAAATGAGTTTGAATTTCATGTGCCTTCCTATCTTAGGCCCTCCCCTTCCCTGGCTTCTCTCACAATACCCCATAACTTTGATTCAAATGCTTGCCAAAATTATAATAATTCATTCAATTATTTGTCCCACAATCTGTCTCTCACAAAGGATTTAACATTCAGGAGGGTGAGGACTTGTCCACATCATGTCTCCAGTCCTGTGCAGGGCTTGGTATGTAGTAAGCACCCAGTAAATATTTTTAAGAGAATAAATGAATGAGTTTAATAAATCTACCAATCACTAGTGTTAGGGAAGCACCACTGCACCTTAAAACAGGTCTGTCTCTAAGGAACAGTTATCATTTTAGTTCCAGTCTGGTTGATATTCCCTGGAGGTCTGTGCCCACCTGTTTCTCACTATGTCTATAATGGACCTCCATTTGGGAGTAGGTAGAAAATCAAACAGACCGAGCGCGCAGTAATTAAGGGGGGAAATACATTGTAAAGAACGTGGTAAATCAGTCAAGGACAAGGCAGAAAACATTGTTCAAAGGCTGCCCCAATGACAGACCAGAGCTTACTGCAGCATCTGGCACATCACGGATGTGGCAGGCTGATTAAGAAAGTGGCTTATGATTTGTTTTCTCGGTTTTGCTGCTGTCAATCATCAAGGAGTCAACATTTTTTTCCTCTCCCAGGAGAGTAGCTAGAGATCTTGGATACTAAAATCTGAATTTTCCTCTCCCTGTGGGGGCAGTTAATAAGTGCTTATTTCTTTAAAAAAAAAAAAAAAAGACACAACAAATTGGAGTCTACTGCCGCATAAAACAATACCTTTGTTTAGAAGCAGGGACTTGTTATTTTTTTTTTAAAGATTTTATTTATTTATTTGAGAAAGAAAAAGTACAAGGAGAGGAGGGGTAGAGGCAGAGGGAGAAGCAGACTCCCCGCTGAGCAGGGAGCCCGATGCGGGACTCAATCCCAGGACCTTGAGATCATGACCTGAGCTGAAGGCAGACGCTTAACCAGCTGAGCCACCCAGGAGCCCCAGGGATTTGCTATTAAAAGTGTAAGTTTATTGAGAGAATTAACTAGACTGGGGAGAGAATGCAATGCAGGCTTTGTGTTTTTCTGGATGAAGAGGGGGGTTCTAGAATGAAGACGGCTGTTCCCCTATGAAGAGGAAGAGAAGTGGGAGGGATAGGGACATGAGTCATGCATATTCAGAGGGTCTGAGGTGGCAGAACTCCAGATCACTTGTCCACTAGTACTTGGGAGGACTGAGCTATAATCCTTGCAATGTGGCAATCTCTGAGGACAGCACCTAGTAATCTGTGTTTAAGAAGTCCTCCAGACCCAAAAATCAAACAATCCAATTAAAAAATAGGCAGAAGACCTGAACAGACATCTCGCCAAAGAAGACATCCAGATGGCCAACAGACACATGAAAAGATGTTCGACATCACTCATTATCGGGGAAATGCAAATCAAAGCTACAACGAGATATCACCTCACTTCTGTCAATATGGCTAAAATCAACAACACAAGAAACAGCAGGCGACGGGTGCCTGGGGGCTCAGTCAGTTGAGCATCTGCCTTCAGCTCAGGTCATGATCTCAGGGTCCTGCGATTGAGCCCCGAGTCAGGCTCCCTGCTCAGCGGGGAGTCTGCTTCTCCCCCTGACCCTCCCATCTCCCCCCTGCTCATGCTCTCTCTCTTTCTCTCTCTCTCTCTCTCAAATAAATAAATAAAATCTTAAAATACACACACACACAGCTGGCGTTAGCAAGGATGTGGAGAAAAAGGAACCTCATGCACTGTTGGTGGGAATGCAAACTGGTGCAGTCACTGTGGAAAACAGTATGGAAGTTCCTCAAAAAGTTAAAGATAGAGCTACCCTAAAATCCAGTAATACCACTACTAGGTATTTACCCAAAGAATACAAAAATACTAATTCAAAGGGATACATGCACCCTGATGTTTATAGCAGCATTAGCAACAATAGCCATACTATGGAAAGAGCCCAAATGTTGCCCACTGATTAGTGAACGGATAAAGATATGTGTATACACACACACACACACACACACAATGGAATATTATTCATCCATAAAAAACAATGAAATCCAGCCATTTTCAATGACATGGATGGAGCTAGAGTATAATGCTAAGTAAAATAAGTCAGTCAGAGAAAGACAAATAAATACCATATGATTTCATTCATAGGTGGAGTTTAAGAAACAAAACAAATGAGCAAAGGGGGAAAAAAGAAAGAGAGAGAGAGAGGCAAACCAAGAAACAGACTATAGAGAACTATAGAGAACACACTGATGGTTACCAGAGGGGAGGTGGGTGGGGGGATGGGTGCAATAGGTGATGGGGATGAAGGAGTGTACTTGTGATGAGCATCAGGTGATTTAAAAAGTCCTCCAGATAATTCTTAAGCACATTTGAGTTGGAGAAGTGCTGATCTATAGTATGATTCCATTGGGAGTTATAAAAAATTGTATGTGTGTATGTGTATATACACACACGCATATATTTAAAAATCATACAAACATACAGAGAGACCCAAATAATGTACAGTCTGTTCACAGGAATGTCTGGACGAAGAATTCAGATGGCAATGAGTAGTTTTCTCTTTTTTAACTTTATATTATGTTATGTTAATTTTATCTTTAAAGATACTTCCAAAAGAAAATATAAAGTGTAGTGTGATCAGGACTCCACTTCTCTGGGACTCTCTGGGCTCAGTCCTGTCACATTGTCTGGCTTCCCACTGGCTCAGAAGATGGGGGCTGCGGGAGCTCTGAATACCACATCCAGATATGACAATGCCTAAAGGCCACTTACTTGTGTCTCTTTTGTAAGAGTAAAACTACTTTTTGAATAGAATGTACTCTGTTTTGGCTTTATCTCATGCTTCCTTGTGAGATTCAGGATATTCAACCCATGCTAGAATACTCATAAGTGATGTGCCTTTCTCAGGTTATCACCTACAGATGACGTAATTTCCATTGGCCCCTCATTGGTGGTGTTTTTTTTTTAAGATTTTATTTATTTATTTGAGAGGAAGCAAAAGAGAGAGCATGAGGTGGGAGAGGGGCAGAGGGAGAGGGAGAAGCAGATTCCCTGCTGAGCAGAGAGCCCAATGCGGGGCTCGATCCCAAGACCCCGAGATCATGACCTGAGCCAAAAGCAGACACTTAACTGACTGAACCACCCAGGTGCCCCTGGTGGTGGTAATATTGATTATCCAGTCAAGGTGTACAATTTCTAGACTCTTACTGTGCTTTCTCTTGCAACTTACAATCTTTCCATGGTTAAACATCTTAAGACTATACAAATATTCTAATCCTCATTACATCTTACCATTGAAGATTCTTAACTGAACCTATCTTTATTATAATGGTTGTAAAATGGTTTTCCAACTTCAGCACTACCAGTACATTTATCAGTTAGCACCTGACATTCTACTTGCATTAACTTATTTTTTTAAGTAAGCTCTACACCCAACAAATGGCTTAAACTCACGACTCCAAGATCAAGAGTTGCATGCTCCACCAACTGAGCCAGCTAGATGCCCCATATTAATTTACTTTTGATGGATAATTTGGCTAGGAATGAAATCCTAGGTTGAAAAGAATTTTCCTCAATTTTAAAGGAATTACTCCACTATCTTGGATCATCCCATATTGCTAATGAGAATCTGATGTCATCATGATTCCAGTTCCTTGATGTCCCCCATCACCTCCCATCCCCAAAAGCCCTTAGGATCTTTTCTTTATCTTTGGCATTCTAACACTGTATAACGATCGGCCTGGAATGAGGATAATTTTTTTTCCTTTTTTCCTAGAGGCCTAACTCCCACAATTTTTATAATCCTACTCCAAGTTGAACTGGTTGGTGCCTAAGACAAATGTATGACTGTCTTCCCAGCCCTTCACTATTCTATGAATGTTGGATCCTCCATCCCCTGGACTCTAAATATTTTTTTTAGATTTTATTTATTTATTTATTTATTTATTTATTTATTTATTTATTTATCTATCTGTAAGAGATAGAAAGCACACACAAGTGAGGGGAGAGGCAGAGGGGGAGGGAGACGGAGAGAAAGAATCTGAAGCACACTCTGTTGCTGAGCAGGAAACCTGACACGGAGCTCAATCCCACGACCCTGAGATCATGACCTAAGCTGAAACCACAAGTCAGACATTTAACTGACTGAGCCACCCAGGCACTCCTAAATATTTCTTTTGGTTCACTCCCTCATTTTGCTGAACCACAGTCCTCTAGTAATATCACTCAAGCATAATGTTAAGAGAAAAAAGGCAAGTTGCCGAATAAGAGACTAATAACCCACAGAGACTAACAGAGAAGCACGTACGTGGTTGTACGCGGCATAACTGTCTCTAGCATTCCTGGGACACTAGCACCTACATCAACTTTTTTAAATGTGCGAAGGATTGCCATTTATTATTCATCGATTAACTCTGGAGAAATAATGGAAGAGGCAAATAGGAAAGAGAAGAACAGGGGCGCCTGGGTGTCTCAGTCATTGGGTGTCTGCCTTCAGCTCAGGTCATGATCCCAGGGTCCTGGGATCGAGCCCTGCATCAGGCTCCCTGCTCCACAGGAAGCCTGCTTCTCCCTCTCCCACTCCCCCTGCTTGTGTTCCCTCTCTCACTGTGTCTCTCTCTGTCAAATAAATAAAATCTTTAAAAAATAAAAAAAAATAAAAAAATAAAAAAAAGAGAAGAACAAAAGGGACCCCTACTTTATTGAAAATATTCCATTTTTCTTCAAAAAGTATGCAGAAATAAACTTAAAAAATAATGACTGTAACAATTACGTATGTACTAGATGTTCATCAAAGTATTTAAGAGATTCAAAATGGAAATATCCTATGTGTTCAGTAATAACGGGTTATGTAAAGAATGTAAATCCAGGGCGCCTGGGTGGCTCAGATGGTTAAGCGTCTGCCTTCGGCTCAGGTCATGATCTCAGGGTCCTGGGATCGAGTTCCACATCGTGCTTCCTGCTCCTTGGGAGCCTGCTTCTCCCTCTGCCTCTCTCTCTCTCTCTGTCTCTCATGAATAAATAAATAAAATCTTTAAAAAAAAAAAAAAAGAATGTAAATCCAGGCAATGTAATATTATGCAGCTAATACACATAATATTAATTGTTGACTAGGACATGCACATGATATTCTGCTAACTGAAAAAAGGAGTCTGTGATAGAATATGCATTTTATAATTTGTGTATGCATGTGTGTGTGCATGATTGTGTGATTGGGTGCATGTTTGTGTGTATACCAAAGTTTTAAAAGTGTTGAAATTCAGGACAAGTTGTTTTCTAGGTAAAGATTTTGGTCTAAGTATGTATTTCTCCTATAATTAGAAAAACAATGTTTTTAGTTTTAAGAGATGCTTTATATGCAGGGCACCTGGCTGGCTCAGTCAATTAGTACAGCATGCGACTCTTGATCTCAGGGTCGTGAGTTCAAGCTCCATGTTGGGTGCAGAGCTTACTTAAAAAAAAAAAAAAAAGTGTAAAATAAAAAAAACTGCTTTATATGATCAAGAAGTTAAAAGTGGACAATTTATACAAATGATGGAGACCCTCAGTGTTTATGAAACAACTAGCCATCCTGTTTATGGAAAATGAGAGACCTGAGAAGTACAGGAAAACTGACCTATTCCCAGAACACAGCACCTGTAAAGAAAGAGAATCTCTCTTCTCAGAAACAGGCACAACATGGCTTCAGATTTCTGCTGTGTCTACGGCTAAGATTCATCATTTACACTTTGACAGTCTAATGGACATTGCTCCTGTAATTAATTAAGCCATCTGCTAGTAGTCACTGACAACAAACAAATTAGAACTGAACTGCTAAGACAGCCTGCAAAACAAGGGCAAGAAAAAGACCTCTGCCCTGTAACGATCACTTGATAGACTGAAAATCACTATACTTGTGATGTTTCCTTCAAAAGTTAACGTCAAGAGCTGAAAGTGGGCATCAAAATATTTCACTTCTGTCCCCAACCACTGTGACTTTGAGAAAGGTCCTTTACCATCTCTGGAGCTTCTTTTTATACAGACCTGAGATAGGAAGCCTCATATGCAACATACTGTGTTTAAATATTAAGTGGTAAACCAGGAAAGTATCTATTTTTATCATTATTGAAATCCAAGGTGTCCTTGTAGAGGTAACAAAAAGGAGTAGACTGAAACTTTTGGGCCAATTAAAATTTCATGTAACACCATAAATTCACTGTAATTAGCAAGTAGATCAGCAGAAATAAAGTTATAACATTGATTACTGATTCATTTAAGAGAAAGACATGAGCCAGTCTTATAATTGGGCTTCAGGTAATAAAACTAACAAAATGTTTTCTTTAGGGGTGCCTGGGTGGCTCAATTAGGCATCTGAATTTTGATTTCGGCTCAGGTCATGATTTCAAGGTCGTGAGATTGAGCCCCAAGTCAGGCTCCATGCTCACTGGGGAGTCTGCTTGAGATTCTTTCTCTCCCTCTCCCTCTGCCCCTCCCCGCTGCGTGCATGCTCGCACTTATTGTCTATCTCTAAAATAAATAAATAAAATCTTTAAAAAAATGTTTTCTTTAAGCAACACATTCAATCATCTGGCTTTTAAAATTATATGATTTTTTTTTTAGATTTTTTTTATTTATTTATTTGACAGAGAGAGACACAGCGAGAGAGGGAACACAAGCAGGGGGAGTGGGAGAGGGAGAAGCAGGCTTCCCACCCAGCAGGGAGCCCAACTTGGGGCTCCATCCCAGGACCCTGGGATCACGACCCAAGCCGAAGGCAGCCACTTAATGACTGAGCCACCCAGGTGCCCCTGATTTTTAAAGATTTATTTATTTGAGAGAGAGCACTAGAGCGTGAGTGGGGGGAGGGGCAGAGGAAAAGAATCTCAAGCAGACTCCCTACTGAGCATGGAGCCCTAATGGAGGGCTAGCATTAGGGTGCGGCTCAGTCTTCAGCTCTGGCCTCAGGGTGATGCTCCTAGTGGGGCTGAGTTTCAGGTGTTTCGCTAGAATCATGTTCTCCAGCAATATCCGTGGGTTCCAAGGGGCATGGGTTCCTTCTCTGTCCCTGACAGATGCGTGATCTCATGACCCTTGAGATCATGACCTGAGCCAAAAGCAAGAGTCAGACACTCAACAGACTGAGCCACCCAGGGACCCCTAACATTATATGATTTTTAGTTACATAACTTGTGGACAGCCATGAAGTAAGATACTAGTACTGCTCTACGTACAGAGAGATTAAAAGACCACATTTCATACTTTGAGAATTATTAACTCAAGATATTTTTTTAAAGATTTTATTTATTTATTTTAGAGAGAGAGCACACACACAAGCAAGGGGAGGGCCGAGGCAGAGGGAGAAGCAGGCTCCCTGCCAAGCAAGGAGCCCAATGAGGGACTCAATCCCAGGACCCTGGGATCATGACCTGAGCCGCAGGCAGATGCTTAACCAACTGAGCCACCCAGGCGTCCCTAACTCAAGATATTTTAGAAACAAAATATCTGACTCATTTTCAGACAAGAAAAAGGTGGCAACAGTGAAGGGTGTTGGACAACTGGTGAGCAGCATTTGGGATTGGGTTCCAGACATTTGGGACAAAATGAGAAAAATAGTAAGAGAGAAATGAAGGCGGATCTTTTATATTTTCCCAGCTTATGCCACTGATGCTTGTAGATTTCATTTCTCTATAACTTTATATTTTGTATGTGTATTTTGTATAAAATGTATATATTACTAAATAGTATATTTTTGGCTTAGATTTGTTTTTAGTTTATGCAAATCATATTACAGTGTATCTATTTTATAACTTAGATTTTTGGGGGGTTTTGCTTTGTTTTGTTCTTTTCAATGATCATTATATTTAATATCTGGAAGAACAAAATCTCCCACCTTGCTCTTCAAAATTGTCTTGGCTATCCTTTGTTCTTTGCTCTCCCATATAAAATTTAGCATCAGTTTTTCAGGTCCCATACACAATCCCCTTCTCAATTTTGGTTGGAATTGCTTTTAATCTATAAATTCATTTGGCAAAAGTTGAAATCTTGACGGTACTGATCTTCCCCACTCATGAGTAGAGTGCATCCCTCAGTCATTTCGATCATCTTCTGTGCCTCTAATGGATATCCGATATTTTATGGCTGCCCAAAATATTTTAAAAATCCTTTTCCCATTTTAAGACTTCTCCACCTTATAAATCTCACTTCCCCCAGGTAAAATCCAAAAAGTATTTCCCAGAAGCCCTTGCTATGCAGATGTACACATATAACCAACTTCAGTGGCAGGTACACCCTTGCAGAAGATGGAAGATCACAGTGCCCTATGGTATTCTACCAAAATAGTTGTGTGGGTACTTGCTTTTTCTCCAGAATATGTAGAAACCTCCTGGTGGTCCGGTCCCTCTATTCAATGGGGGTAGAGGACAATCTAGTAGCAGACACCAGCTGCTGCTGGGTTTCCACTAGAACAATCTGGTACTGTCATTGTTGGTTATTTTTCTTGGCTTCTGCCTACGTGACATTCTACATTGGTTCCCTCTTGGAAATTCTGCAAGTTAACTAGGAATACGTACCAAATCTCTTTGCACTTAAACTAGTGAAGGTGGATCTGCAGTAGCAACTGAACACTGGCCAACACAGGATTAGGAACCAGAAGTGGGTTGCTGAGTGGGCGAACCTTGGAGGTAGAAATGTCTTGGTGTACGTGATTGAGAATATGGCAGTGGAAAACCAGATACAGCAAGCTGGAAGGCAGATGGGCAAGACGAGGTGGCCAGAGCAATCCTGAGCCCAACTTGGCTCCACTTGACTTCTACATGTGTCACCCAGGCTCTCTGGAGCCTACGTGTTCTCCCGGCAGAAGACAGAAATGATCGTGAGCCCGAGGACTGAGAAGGAGACACCACAGAATTGAGAAGAGAGAAGCCACAGAACAGTGGTCTAAGGGAGGGGGGAGTGCCGTGGACCCCAGAAATGTATGACTGTCAGGAAGCATCAGGGGCCCACTTGCAGTTATTGGTCACGAACTTCAGGTGAAACAACTGAGCACGGTAGTGTGTTTTCCTGATCGCCTTCGGTAGGGAAGGTGCAGGCACGGAGAAGGCAAAGAACTGCGTTTAGTCTGAGGTGGGGCAAGTGAACACGACAAAGGAGTTAAGGGAGACTGTGAAGGGACTGTTAGAATAGTTGAGCATGGAATTCATGCTGGGCGAAGGAGAAAGGAGAGGCACGAAGGAAGTGAAGGACAGTTGGCATCAGGATTCTAAAGAGAATGAAAAGAGCTAAGAGGGCAGGATATTTAAAGTGCTGAGGCCACAGAGGAGGTGAGGTGCTTGGTAGCAACAAGTTCTAAGATCTGATCAGAGGAGAGCCTGGGGTAAAATGGGGGGCCAGGAAGGAAATGAGAGGGCGAGGTACTGGAGGGATCAGCTATTGAAATCACCAAGAACTCTGACAAGAATAATGTTGAAGAGAGTGCAAGCAGGCCAGGAACTAAAAGCTTCTAGAAATAAATGGGTGTGACCCAGAAGCCTGGCAGTACAGCCTGATGACCTGAGATTCAAAGGTGGTTTTTAGGAAAGGGGAGGAGAGGCAGAATGGTCTGGAACTGGCAAAGAGAAACTAAGAGGACCCAGGCTATCTGGTATCAGCCCTGTGTGAGAAAGGGGACCACCCTGTCAGAGGGTGCTGGGGCAGCAATATCCTCAAGGGACTGGCAGGTTCTGATTAGAGCACAAAGGTAAAGGCAATGTTGAGAGGTTCAGCACACAGTCGACTTTGCTACCAGTGGACTGGCCATTTCAGAGACCAGAAGGAAGAAAGGTATGCAGGAGCTGAAGAGGGAGCAGATGAAGACAAAGGGGGAATGCAGAGATGTGGAAGATTAAATTTGCAGGAGACGGGGGTTATCCTGGGAGGTCAGGGCTCCTCCTGGTGACTGAGGTAAACGTCCGATGCAGGCGGAGACTGTCCCGAGGCTCCGGACTAGAAGGCTGGGCAGGCTGAGGTTGGAGCATGGTAGGTTGGGGTATGGGTCTGGAGTCCCTCTTTATTCCTGCCAGGAGGGGCATGGAGGCCTGCGGTGGGGTAACTTTACTCCAAGTACTTAACACGTGCTGATGACGGCACAGAACCCTAGGCTTCCATTCTGGGAAATCGCCTGGCAGCATTTCTTTTAGGATTTGCTTCTCTGTTCCCCTCTCTCTAACTCCTGTTAGGTCACCTACACTGCACCTCTTTTGGCTACTTTCACCTCTTTTTGCCATGCTTTCTAGGGGATTCCCTTGCCTTTATTTTTCAGTGCTCACTCCAAGTCTCATTTCTGATACCAACTTTTAGTTTTCAAGAGGTTTTTCCTGTTCTCTGAATTTTCCTTTGTTTGGAGCAGCCTATCATTTCATAGATGTGAACCTCTTCTCTAACCTCAGAATAAACTCTTCCCGCCAGTCTCAAGTAGGCTTTCTTTTTCCTTGCTCCAGCCTCTTTCATATCCTTGGCTATTGATTTATATCTAAGAATGGAGCATTAACAGCCTGGCTAAGGGAGGGGCGCCTGGGTGGCTCAGTCGGTTGAGCATCCAACTCTTGATTTTGGCTCAGATCCTAGTATCCAGTCTCCTGTTGGGCAGGGAGTCTGCTTTGGATTCTCTCTCTCCCTCTTCCTCTGCCCCTCCCCCCACCGTTTGCATGCTCTCACAAAATAAAATCTTTAAAAATTTTTTTTAAATTTAAAAAATAAAAGGCTGGCTAAGAAGCTCTACATTGCACAGTTGGAACATCGCCGGAGAGCCAAAAAAGACCGTCTGTTCTCTTGATTCATCCGATCTCCCAAAGAAAGTTCTGATTTCTAGCTGAGAAGGTACACAATTCTAGTCAGCAGCATTCTGGGAATAGAAGCAGGGGCAGAAGGCTAGAGGGTGACGGAGAAGGACCTGACATTCAGCATGGTACCCCTGACCTCCAAAACTCCTGTTTTACTGCTCCACTGAACAGAAGAATAGGGGAGGTGACCTGAGAATCTAAGTGCTTCGTAAAGACTTTGTAAATTCTCCTATATTTAGCTCCACCAGCATCCTCTACTTCCACAGAAACCTAAATCTTCAACTCCTAAGCCTCTGTGGGGAATCTGCCACATAGGATGGCTGCTTAGCTTCCCCTGGTGGCTGTTCAAAGTTGTAACTCTTCACCTGCCTTCCAGCTTCCAAGCTCTTCACATCATATTTTCATTGTCCTTGTCAGCGGGTGCCTTTTAATTTTTAATCTTTTGCTGTTTTAGTGGGGTTTCAGGAGGGCACGAATGCTAACATGTTTAACCACCATTTTCACCAAAAACTCTGTTGCATATCTTATTTTTGCCAATTGTGTTTTGGACTTTTTTGTCTGTTTTCTTTAGTTTGTGGTTAATTTGTTTCCCACCACCAGACACCATCCCCAGCTCTCTGAACTGCAAAGCTTCAAACTCGTCTTGTGAAGGATGCATCCAAGCCCATCAGTACTGCTCTGAGTACCGCCTTTTGCCACATCCCCCTGCCGCATCCTGTTCTTACTGTTCAGTTCCTGATCATCCATAGCAGGCAATTTGTGCTCGCTTTAGCCCAAGAGCTCCTTGGAGAATTAACTTTCTAATATGAAAATATTTCTTCATTATTTCAGCCAACAAGAAAATAGCAAAAGGTAGCCAATGTCAGGCCCCACAAGCATCTGGCGGTGGAGACCTCTAAAACGCCTCATAGCCACCTCAGACCTCTTTGCCCCTTTCTTCCGTTCCCTACCAGCCATGTTTTAATTGCTTTTATCTCTTCTAAACCAATGCCACCCACACTGCTTTTAGAGGTCTCTGTTGTGAAGATCCACTGTGCAGGAAGACAGTCCCTCCCAAACCCTGTATCAACACACACCTCCAACAGCCCACAGCCACTTTGTGCTCAGAGTTTCTCTCTCAGTGTATGTCTAGCCATCACCACAGATATCCAAAATCAGAAGTTCTGGGAGTTAAGCCAGAAAATTACTCTTTTCAGACCACGTTATTCAGACACACGGGAAAGTATAAGAACCACTGATTTAAAGGTTTTTCTGTGAATTGCTGTGCAGAAACATCTGGGTAGCAAAAGCAACTTAGAAGAATAAAATGTACGGCCCCTTTTATCAATGTTTAAGGGGTTACTTTATATTAATGCCGATAATGCAGGACTCAGATTCTTTTTCCAGAAATTGCTTCACATAGTCCTTTGCATAGCTGTAAAAGATCCCCACCAAGGTCAAAACTAAGAGCAATCCAAAATTCCACCTCACTGACCTATCACAGAAGTTTAGCCACTGACCCACCACACAGCTCTCTCTACTCCTAAAAAAATAATTTTGGAGACTTATTCAGATCTCCCCCACATTGGCTTTACACAGATGCTATTTCTTTCATAATTCACCAAATTCATATTTACAATTCATGCTATCTGGAGAACAGAAAATGCAGAAGCCAATGCTTGCAAACAGAAAACCAGAATGCCCAAGGAGAAAAATGTACACAACACATGGAACAAAGATGAATACTTTGGTGTGTATTTACTTAGGAAACCAAAGTTAAAAAGAAACATCTAAATGTCAAGAGCAAAACTAAAGGAAAAAAAAACACACACTTTGTGTTTAAAAACATGATTGCTATCAATCACATAAATGATTGTGATCACTGCATACATTAGTTTTTCACTGGTTATCTCACATGATCTTTTGCATAGACACAGGAGATCCTCAATGATCCATGCCAAGGGCAACATGACTTCGATTGCATTGATGGACCACCTTAGCCCACTGAACAAGCTGCATTAATTTCTGAGTCTGTTGCTGGAAGTGGATTCCAGCACTCCCCTCCCCCCCAACCCTCGCCCCGGTTCCTGCGTGCTTCTTCTGCCTCCCCCAAGCCGCTTGGCTCTAACCACAATGGCCCGGCGCAGGGGAGCCTCTCTCCCAAATACTCTCAGGCAACCAAGTGTCCTGCCAGCCCTTCTAATACCCGCACCCCACAGTGCAGATACAGCCATTACTGTTCAAGCCTGAAAGAGACCAGTGCAAAGGTCAGGTAGTTTCACTTTCTCCCTGGAAGAAAATACATAAACAGTCTTTCAGTATAAGTTATAATGGAGTTTATGCTGAAACAGTAGTCATGCGTGTAAAGTAAAAAAAAAAAACACATACAAATGAAACCCAAGTGAAGCTGAAGATCTGCAGGGCCTAAAAGCTCATAGAGTGCTGAAAGAAAGCTCATGAGGCATGAGGGGAAGGGACCAGCATAACTGGGGACGGCTTCACAGTGGGAGGAAGGCCCTGGAAGACACGCACTATTTGGACAGGTGAAGAAGGCATTCCAGGTGCGGGCAGTAGCACGAACAAAGGCCCGGAGGTAGGAATGAGCACAACATGTGGAAAGGTCAGTGTAGGTGCAGCCACGGGGGGAGCAGAGCACGGGCCCTGGACAGGAATGGCAGAGAAGGCTGGAGGGGGGCACGGGGGACTCATCAGGGATGGCCCAAGAACCTTGGCGGGCTTCTTCTCCACAGGGTGCAACTTCTGGTGCTGAACAAAACTGCCATACCACTTGAAGGCTTTGCCGCACACCTTGCACTCATAGGGCTTCTCGCCGGTGTGCACTCTCTGATGCTGGATGGAGGCTATCTTCTGAGTGAAGGCCTTGCCGCACTCCTCACACTGGTAGGGCTTCTCCCCCGTATGAACCCTCTGATGGACGATAAAAAGTGACCGACACCCAAAAGCCTTCCAGCATTCCTTGCATTTATACAGCTTCTCTCCGGTGTGCAATCTCTGATGCTGCAGATAGGCTGCACTTCTTCGGAAGGCCTTCCCACACTCCTTACATTCGTACGGTTTCTCCCCAGTGTGGATCCTCTGATGCTGAGTCAAGGCCGTGTTGGAACTCAAACCTTTGCCGCACTCCTTACATTCATAGGGCCCTTCTCCGATGTGATTCTTCTCGTGCACGATACAGTCATAGCTGGACTTAAAAGCTTTGCCGCATTCCTTACACTTGAAGGGCTTTTCCCCAGTATGACTCATCTGGTGCCGAAGCAGCTTTGAGTTGTATCTGAAGATTTTCCCACATTCTTTACATTCGTAGAACTTCATCCCACCCCGAAGTATCAGATTCGGATTCAGACTGAAAGTCTGCCATGTTGCCTTGCTTTTAAAGTCAAAGTGCTGGGAAACGTTTCTGAGAAGTCCTCCTCCTGGCGTTGTGGGCAATTCTGCCTCCTCAGAGGCTTCCTGCTTTACAGTTGGCTCCTCCTCCTTGATCCAGGACTCACCACCTGCCCGAGGAAACCACAAGTGTTCCAAGTTACTGAGCTGGGAGGGGAACAGGATCCAGGGCTCCCGCTTTCTCTTGTAGAATGTGATTTTGAAAAATATACTCATGCAGTGGCTACAGGCATCCATACAGATGGATCATACTCCACCATACATATGACATCTCATATGTCATCCATAAGAGAGAAAAAGAAAAATGATAATCTACTAACTGGAGGGAAGATGACACTGGAAATAGGAGGAAGTGCCTCCTATGAGGAAGGCTGGGAAGTGGACTAAGGCAGATGAAAGGAGCACGATGAGGCCTTCCAGAATGGAAAGGAAAGAAGGCAGGAGGGGGGAAAAGAGAAAACAGAATGAGATAAGAGGATCAGCCAAGAAATGGAAAATTTTTGAGAGAGAAAGAGAGAGAGAAAGACCCCAAAAAGGGAAGGAAATCTGCGCTCCTGGGGAGAAGAGATGGGCAGAGCTCTCGCACTAGCAGGGGTCTAGCGGGCTGCAATCCAAACTCAAGAACTGCATTTCAACGTCCCCACCTGCAAGCCAGGAAACCATCCTAAATTCTAAATAATGGCTCGATGATTCTATTTTTAAATATTCCACATTGGAGCACCTGGGTGGCACAGTCGGTTAAGTGTCTGACTTGATTTCCACTCAGGTCTGATCTCCGGGTTGTGGGATCGAGCCCCGCATCGGGCTCTGTGCTCAGCATGGAGTCCGCCTGAGGATTCTCTCTCCCTCTCCTTCTCATTCTCTCTCTCTAAAATAAATAAATCTTAAAGCAAATAAATAAATAACTATTCCACATAATCTTCTGGGATAAAAGATTCTTCCAGAAAGTCAGCTGGAACTCAAATTGAACTGGAGATTTGTAGGCCACAGGCATAGCTCTGCTAAAAGAACTGCAATTTACAAAATCACAGCATATATGGAAAATTTCTTCCAAAAGAAAGAAAACCCAAGTAATCAAGAGCTCCCAGGAATGGTGAGCAGTCTCAGGGAAATTTTAGGCTGTGTGTGTTGGCTGTGTGTGCACGTGTGTTCATGTATGCACGTGTGTGTGTGTGTGTGTGTGTGTGCTGGGGTCTGTGTGTGTGTGTGTTGGGTGCAGTGGTGGAGAAACAGTCCCTGCCTCTCCCTCTACAGCTGTATATAAGACAAATATATGCAGACCTAAAGATTCTGGCATATAGAACTTTTAGGTGACTTAAACACTAAAAAGGCAAAATAAAGGCATTTATTTCATTGCTGAAGGCCTAGAAACAAAATTCATAGTTGTGGCACAAATATATCAGTCTGACCCATAGAATCATACTTTCCTCAAAGTATGGCTGAAACCCACTTCTTTGCATAAAACTGGCTTAAAATTAAGTATTTCCACTGGTAAGTGAGAAAAGAAGTGGTTTAAGAGCACTGGGTCACAGCTTTTCTGTGGGAGGTGAGTAGCCACACACTCCTGGGGACTGGTCTTCCCAGGCTCAGGGCCGGAACTGGGCAGAGGTCAGAGAGTGCACTGAGTACTGCCTTACAAACGACAGGGAGCCACGGCTTCCCTGCTGCAGGAGAAACATTTCTAAGAAACTGGGAAGGCAAAAGCAGAAACCACTAGGTTCTCTTACTCACCTGGACAGATGCCTCTCAAAACCTCTGCTTCCCAGGGATCTGGGCCCCATGGCGCTTCCCCTCTCTCCAGCTGGGAGACCAGATCAGGTTTGGGGAATGGAAACACTACTCCAGCAAGAAAAAGGAAAAACAAGTTGAGGGAAGACTTCCAGAGCTTTCCTGAGATCTCGCTCGGCCCACCTCACAACAGGCTAATAGGGGGAGGGAGGGAGGGATGGGATGAAATGCCCAGGAGACCAGCTGAGCTATCAAGGGGTGCTGAGGAAGAGCTCCAAACTATGCTCCAAGGCAAGGCCAAGGAGACAGCCATTCTCCTCAGGAAGAAACTGCAATCTCGCCCTGACCTAAAGGAAGAGATGCCCTCAGGAAGAACATAGGTACTGATTCCCATAGGGGGAGGACAACATCTCTAGAACACTGGCAGCATGGAGGAACAAAGGGCTCACCTAGGGCACAGGGAAGCATCCTCCCCGCCAGGGCCCAGAACCATGCCCTTCCGGGACGTAGGGAACTCTGATTTCAAAACCAGAGGGAACCAGGGATTTATTTCCTCACCCAGCATCTCCAGAGGCTGGGGACTGCAGAACTAATCTCTGAAGTCATCAAATCCAAGGACTTCTAGAAGCCCCAAAACATCTGAGGAAGATGTCAAACTATGACAAAGGACCACAGAGAGAGTCCTTACCCAGGGAAGCCACACTCGCATAATTCTCCAGCATCACCTCCCGGTACAGGGCCCTCTGCATGGGGTCCAGGCTGGCCCATTGATTCTGGGTGAAGTACACAGCCACGTCCTCAAAGGTCACTGGCTCCTGAAACAACAAGTTCCTGCTCAAGCCCTGTGTGAGGGCAGAAGAGAGGCCTGAGCTGCAGGGAAGAGGCGGACCTGCCAGGGTCTTCAACTCTGAGCCTCCTGGAAGGTCTGCTCTAGTGAGAAGAGCACCCAGCACCCAAAGGGGCAAGCCCTCAGCCAATGTTCCCACTTCCAAATGGAGAACCCCAACACTCTTCCATCTGCATGGCTCTGAGGCCCCAAACTGTCATCCCCATCTCACAGCCTGGCAGCTGGGGCTCTCTGCCTGGTCACTGCATCAACCCCATGTTCCTGACTCTGTCTCTCTGGCACCTCCTGCCCTCTTGTAGGCTGCAATCCTGTCACCCTGTTTTCTATACACCAGCCACTGCAAGCTGCCGCCACTCACCCTGTCTCCACCCATCCAGAGTACACATGCACCCCCGTTTGTTCCCTGCACCCTGTGTCTCCTTGGTCTTCCCCAACATTTCCACTAGTGCAGACGAGCTACTCCTTAAAGATATTTCCAGCATTCTGCAAATTTCTTTTTATACCTTCTTACCTTATCAGAAAGCTCTCTTGAAGGAAACCTGCAGCCTGCCTGTTCTGGCCTTTTCTCTGAACCACCCATCTTCAAAGAAAACCTGGGATTTCCTGTCTCTGGACACAGATCCATCCCCTAGTCTTGAGTTCCATCCCACCTGCCAAGATGGGCCCCTCTCTGCCTCCCCCTGGAGCCATCCACGTTCCCAAGGATGAAGGGAATTCATACTTATTAATTAAGACCTAGGCACCAAGTTCTTAGGCGGGTACCTTTAGGACATGTATTTCATTTAATCTTCTTTTTTAAAGATCCATTCATTCATTCATTCATTCATTCATTTGACAAAGAGAGCACACAAGCACACACAAGCAGGAGGGGCAGAGGGAGAGGGAGAGAATCTCAAGCTGACTCCCTGCTAACCACAGGACCCTGAGATCATGACCTGAGCTAAAATCAGGAGTCAGACGCTTAACTGACTGAGCCACCCAGGCGCCCCTGTATGTCCTTTAATCTTAAAACATATATATGAAGTAGGAATTATTACTCCCATTTTCACATGATGAAACTAAGGTTCAGAAAGATTAATTACTTTGTCCAAGACCACACAGACAGGAACTGGTTGAGCTGGGATTTCAGCCCAGATCCATCAAACAGCAGACCTGGGCTCTTCCCACACACCAGGTTGCCTCCTATACCGGACTCACGAGCTTCCCCTAAAACATGGCTCGCCCCTGATCCTCATCATTACCTGGTGCTGTCCTACCTCTGAAGAACAGTTTCTCAAACTCCTAACTCCCAACAGCACCTGTCAATCTGTCCTCACCATGCTCCCTCCAAGCCACAGGGACTCCCTCCCCGAGTGTGGACTGAGGGGTCAGCCCTTTCAAAACCTCACATACCACCCCGGGAGCCAGAGCTCTGAACCTTCCATGAGGCCCAAGAGCAATCCCTAATGGTGTCCACTGGCTACCTTCTCTGCTTCTACAGTGGGGTAGCACAGACCACAGAAACTAGATTCTCACATTGGAGTTTTCATGACTCCTGTGCCTTCTCACCTTGTTGCCCCCCCTCCCCCCGAGTCCACATCCTAGGAGATATTCAGTACCCTATGCAGTCGGTCTTTTTCTTCCAATCACCAAAAGTGAAAACACCTACCAAGAGAGGCTCAGCTAAGCCCCTAACTCTGTGTGCCCCTGTCTCTCTGGGTAGCAGCCTTGCACTGGGGGCAGCACCGGGGCCGGGGAGAAAGGAAGACTACTGTAACTGCTCTTGGAGAAAGCCTGGAAGAAATGTATCCCAAGGATAAATGCTGGCACACTGTTCATGGCCACTCTACACTCAGGTCCTTATGAGGGTGCCCTTTTATTTTTTTTAGGGAGAGAGAGCGAGAGCGTGAGTGGGGGTTGGAGCTGGAGGGAGGACGGAGGGAGAGAGAGAATCCTAAGCAGGCTCACTGTGGCGCCTGATGAGGGGCTCGATCTCATGACCCTGAGATTATGACCTGAGCCGAAACCAAGATCATGACCTGAGTCGAAACTGGACACTTAACTGACTGAGCTACCCAGGAGCCCAGAGGGTGTCCTTTTAAAACAACAATTAGGGAACCCAGTTCAAAAGGAGACACTGAAAGAAAAAGAACAAATGTGGACACTCCTCAAAGCAAGAAGTGGTCTTTAAACTGGGCAATGACAAGGTCCAAAGGGCCCCCAAAATAATCTGAGCCAAAAAAAATCCCAACACTAGACAGAACCACAAGGTGGTAAGGCCTCTAAGGACACCAACCACAGGACCACAGGTGAACCAAAGTTCACCTCCACGTAGAGCAAGTCAGACCTCACTTCCTCACTTCTCCAGGGCTACTCTCACAACCTCCTCCTCCTCCTCCCAGGCTTCGCCACCAATCTCTTCCTCCCCCACTGTCCCTCCCACCTGCCACCAAATATCCCCAGGGTTCCAGAGTCTGGAAAAAGGAAAACTTACTGCTTTAAGGTAGTTGGGTTGTGGATATACCTTTTTTTTCTCCCATGGATGGTCCCCATGTACCTCACCTTATTTTTCTCCACAGCCTTTCTCATCATCCAACAAATCAGATTGTTCATTATCGATCTCCCTCCAAAAGAACATAGAGGCAAGGACTGTTTTGTTCATAACCGGTTCACTAACACACAGTCCAGTGCCCGGCAGATACTAGCTGCTTAATATAAATTTGCTAAATGAATTTAGAAATGATTTGACCATAAATAATTTTTTTTTAACTTATGAAGAGGGTCAGAAAACACCAGCAAGGGGTGCCTGGGTGGCTTAGTCGTTAAGCGTCTGCCTTCGGCTCAGGTCATGATCTCAGGGTCCTGGGATCGAGCCCCACATCAGGCTCCCTGCTCCGCGGGAAGCCTGCTTCTCCCTCCCCCACTCCCCCTGCTTGTGTTCCCTCTCTCACTGTGTCTCTCTCTGTCAAATAAATAAAATCTTTAAAAAAAAAAAAAAAAACACCAGCAAATACCACCCTGAGTAAAATGCCAGAGCATATCCCCTCAAATTGATGGCTGGTACTTTACCATGAGCAGAGATTCCCCCTTCTGTAAAAAACTAAAAAAGGAGCATAAATGCAGGAAATGCACCTAAACATCTTTGCTTGCAGATGAAGTAACTATCTGCCTAAAAATACCCAAGAGCCAAGGGAATAAATGGAAAATAGTTAGAACCGACAAAATAACTCATTAAGTTGGCTACAGATAGGGTAAGTAAACGGAATCACTAGCTTTCCTAAATACCGTAACAATTAGAAGATAAAAAGGGGGGGTGCCTGGTTGGCTCAGTTGGTAGAGCACGTGACTCTTGATCTCAGGGTGGTACGTTCTGGCCCCCTTGGTGAGTGTAGAGATTACATAAAAATAAAATCTTTTAAAAAAAAAAAAGAAGAAAATAAAATGGGAGAAAATAGATGTCATTCATATACAAATAGCTAAGACTAGCCCTAACAAAAATGTGCAAGACCAAGATGAACACACAGAAATAAAGGAGAAACAGTGTTTCTGAGTGGGAAGAATCAAATTTGTAAACAATTATATCCAATTGTGCCTCGGAATTCAATAAAACCCACGCTCCCACCAAAAGAGTCAATGACATCTGTGCAGAAAAAAGGTCATTTAAAGTCATCTGAGGGGCACCTGGCTGGCTCAGTCCATAGAACACGGGACTCTTGATCTCAGGATTATGAGTTGAAGCCCCACATTGGACGTGGAGCCTGCTTTTAAAAATAATAATAATAGGGACCCCTGGGTGGCTCAGTCAGTTAAGCATCTGCCTTCAGCTCAGGTCATGATCCCAGAGTCCTGGGATCAAGTTCCACATTGGGCTCCCTGCTCATCAG
This sequence comes from Phoca vitulina, assembly GCF_004348235.1. NCBI lineage: Eukaryota > Metazoa > Chordata > Mammalia > Carnivora > Phocidae > Phoca > Phoca vitulina. Next base: position 43,854,230 of record NW_022589713.1, read on the forward strand.
GCAGCCTGCTTCTCCCCCTCTGCTTGCCGCTCCCCCTGCTTGTGCTCTCTCTCTCTCTGACAAATAAATAGAATCTTAAAAATAAATAAACAAATAAATAATAACAGCAACAACAACAACAGTGTCACCTGAAAAGTAAGTGTGGAGGACTACCCAAAATGTTTTGAAGAAAAGAAGTTTTGAAAGAAAAGATGAGCAGGAATTAAGCCCTACATTAAAAGGCCAATATTTCAGGGGTGCCTGGGTGGCTCAAGTCGGTTAAGTGTCTGCCTTCGGCTCAGGTCATGATCCCAGGGTCCTGGGATTGAGCCCTGCATCAGGCTCCCTGCTCAGTGGTGAGTCTGCTTCTCCCTCTCCCTCTGTGATCTCTCTCGCTCCCACTCTCAAATAAATAAAAATCTTTTAAAAAAACAATAAAATTAAATTAAATTAATGGAGAAAATTTTAGATACTTTAGGATTTTGGTCTTGGGTGTTTATATTTAATTCTGAGGCCTTGATTTAAATCTTTCATTGTATTGTGATTTCCTTTTAGGTGTATTGAACTAAGTGAAACTTGTCAAATACATCTTCCTTTTAAAAACTAAAAGAAAAAAAAAATAGGATATAAGAAAATGAGAAGGGACACCTGGGTGGCTTAGTCAGTTAAGCATCTGCCTTCGGCTCAGGTCATGATCCTAGGGTCCTGGGATCAAGTCCCGCATCAGGCTCCCTGCTCAGTGGAGAGTCTGCTTCTCCCTCTGCTTGCCGCTTCCCCTGCTTGTGTGCACTCACATGCTCTCTCTCACTCTCTCTCTGACAAATAAAATCTTTTTTAAAAAAATGATAAAACAAGCCACCACAGGGAAAATATAGTTGAAAAGACCTATTTGATAAAGGACTTCACCAAAATACACAAAGAACTCTTAAATCTCAAAGGTAACAAACAACTCCATTAAAACATGTGCAAAAGATGAGAAGAGATACCTCACAAAGAAGATACAGAGATGGCACACAGGTATATGAAAAGACGCTCTACATCATATGTCAACAGGAAAACATATATTAAAACACTGAGATACCACTAGAATGGCCAAAACCTAGAACACCGAAAACACCAAATGCTAGTGAGGATGTGGAGCAACAGGAAATCTCATTTATTGCGGACAGGAATGCAAAATGGCGCAGCCACTCTGGAAGGCAGTTTGGTAGTTTCTTACAAAACTAAACATACTCTTACCATATGATCCAGCAATCATGCTCCTTGGGATCTTCCCAAATGAGTTGAAAACTTATATCCATATAAAAACCGGCACACAGATGTTTATAACAGCTTTATTCATAATTGCCAAAACTTGGAAGCAAGCAAGATGTCCTTCAATAGAGCTGAATGGATAAACTGTGGTACATCCAGACTATGGAATGTTATTCAGCGCTAAAAAGAATTATGCTATAAAGCTATGAGAAGTCATAGAGGAAACTTAAATGCATATAACCAAGTGAAAGAAACCAATCTGAAAAAGCTACATACTGTACAATTCCAACTACGTAACAAAACTTTGAAGACAGCAAAAAAAAAATGTTGCCAAGGAGCTAGGGATGAAGAGGTACAGCACAGAGGATTTTTAGGAGCATGAAAATACCCTGTATGATACTATAATAATACTCTGTATGATTCTATAATGATGGATACATCTCATTATGTATTTGTAACCCACAGAATGTTCAACACCAAGAATGAACCCTAATGTAAACTACGGACTTGGGGTGATTATGATGTGTCAGTGTAGGTTCATCAGTTGTAACAAAAGTACCACTCTAGTGGGGGATGCTGATTATGGGGAAGGCTAAGAATAGCCAGAGCAATCTTGAGACAGAAAAACAAAGCTGGAGGTATCACAATTCCATATTTCAAGATACACTACTAAGTTGTAGTAATCAAAACAGTATGGTACTGGCACAAAATAGACACACAGATCAATGGAATAAAAAAGAGAGTCCAGAAATAAACCCACACTTATATGGTCAATTAATCTGTGGCAAAGGAGGCAAGAACACACAATGGGGAAAAGACAGTCTCTTCAATAAATGGTGCTGAGAAAACTGGACAGCTTCGTGCAAAAGACTGAAACTGAACCACTTTCCTACACCATATACAAAAATAAACCCAAAATGGATTAAAGACCTAAAAGTGAGACCTGAAACCATAAAAATCCTTAGAGAGAACACAGCAGTAATTTCTCTGACATCAGCCATAGCAACATTTTTCTAGATGTGTCCTCTAAGGCAAAGGAAACAAAAGCAAAAATAAACTACTGGGACTATACCAAAGTAAAAAGCTTTTGCACAGCAAAGGAAACCATCAACAAAACAAAAAGACAACCTATTGAATGGGAGAAGATATTTACAAATAATATACCCAATAAAGAGTTAATATCCAAAAATATATAAAATATATAAGGAACTTATACAACTCTACACCAAAAAAACAAACAAAAAAATCTGATTAAAAAATGGGCAGAGAACTTGAATAGATATTTCTCCAAAGACCTACAGATGGCCAACAGACACATGAGAAAAGATGCCCAACATCACTCATCATCAGGGAAATGTAAATCAAAACCACAATGAGGTATCACCTCACACCGGCCAGAATGGCTAAAATCAAAAAGACAGTAACAAGTGTGGGTGAGGATGCGGAGAAAAGGGAACACATGCATGCTACTGGTGGGAAGGACACCGGTGCAGCCGCTGTGGAAAACAGTACGGAGGTTCCTCAAAAAGTTAAAAACAGAATACCATGTGATCCACTACCCAGTAGTGGAATTACACTAATGCAAAAAGATACATGTGTCCCTATGTGTAATGCAGCATTATTTAAATAGCCACGATATGGATTCAACCTAAGTGTCCATCAATAGACAAATGGATAAGGAAGATGTGATACACACACACACACACACACACACACACTGAAATATTCTGCAGCCATAAAAAGGATGAGATTGTGTCATTTGGTTTTTGTTTGGTTGTTTGTTTTTTTTTAAGATTTTATTTATTTATTTGAGAGAGAGTGAAAGAGAGCGAGCGAGCGAGCACGAGCGGGGGGAGGGGCACCAGTTCGCATTCCCACCAACAGTGCAAGAGCATTCCCCTTTCTCCTGATCCTCCCCAACACTTGTTGTTTCTTGTGTTTTTTTGTTGTTGTTGTTTTTAGATTTTTATTTCTTTATTTGACAGAGAGAGCAAGAGAGCACAGGCAGGGGGGAGCAGCAGAGGGAGAGGGAGAAGCAGACTCCTCGCTGAGCAGGGGCTCGATCCCAGGACCCTGAGATCATGACCTGAGCCGGAGGCAGACGCTTAACCGACTGAGCCACCCAGGCGCCCAGAGATTGTCATTTGCAACAACATGGATGTACCTAGAGGGTATTAATGCTAATGAAATAAGTCAGACTAAGAAAGACAACAGCATATAATTTCATTCATATGTGGAATCTAAAAAAGAAAAATGAATAAACAAAAAGCAGAATCAGATTGGTAAATACAGAGAACTGATGGTTACAGGGAGTGGGGGAGGATAGGCAAAATGGGTGAAGGGGAGAGGGACACACAGGCTTCCAGTTATGGAATGAATAAATCATAGAAATAAAAGGTACCGCATAAGGAATATAGTGAATGACACTGTAACAGTGTTACAGGGTGAAAGATGGTAACCATGCTTGTGGCAAGAGTAGCATAATGTATAAACTTACCAAATCACTATGTTACACTCCAACTAATGTAACATTGTGTGTCAACTACACTCAAAAAAAATTTTTAGGGGTGCCTGGCTGGCTCAGTCCTTAGAGCATGTGATCTCAGGTTCATGAGTTTGAGCCCCATGTTGGGGGTAGAGTTTACTTAATAAACAAAAATTAAAAAAATAAAAAGATAATAGGCTATGCATGTATGGAGGCAGGGTGTGTATGGAAACTCTCTGTGCTTTCTATTCCATTTTATTATGAACCCAAAACTTCTCTGAAAATAAAGCCTATTTTTTTAAAAAGGACAATATTTATCTCTTATCTGGACTACAATATGCTTCTAACTGACTCACACCCTTCTACAACCAACTCACCACTGGGGCTGGAAAAATCTTTTTTTTTTTTTTTTTTTTTTTTAAGTAATCTCTACATCCAACTTGGGGCCATGGGGCTTGAGCTCACGATGCTGAGATCAAGAGTCACATGCTCTACCAACTGAGCCACCCAAAGTCTGCTGGAAAATCTTTTTAATACATATAACCAACCATGTCACCTACCCTGCTTAATAATCCTTCAGCACCTTCCCACTGAACTCAGAACAGAAATCAGTCTTTACAGTGTCCTACAAGATATGTGCCTACTTCTCCCACCTCACAGTCAACTATTTTCTTTGACCTCTCCCTGTTTCTAGAGTACACCAGGTTTCTCCCAGACTATAGAGCCTTTGCATTTGCCATCCTTCTCTCTGGAAAGCTCTTTGTTAACTCTCTCTTCAGTGCTTCCCAAAACTGTTTCTAGCTCATTCTTGGGATCTCAACCCCCATGTTACTACCTCCATGAGGGCTTCCCTGACCACTACCTTGAGAGGGAGCTTCTTCAAGGCTTCTCAGATTTGAAAAGGTATGGGCATAAGAATCACCTGAAGAGGGGCGCCTGGTGGCTCAGTCGGTTAGGCATCTGCCTTCTGGTTCAGGTCATGGTCCCAGACTCCTGGGATGGAGCCCCACAGCAGACTCCCTGCTCAGTGGGAGGGGGTCTGCTTCTCCTTCTGCCCCTCCCCCTGTTCATGCTCTCTCTCTCTCTCAAATAAATAATATCTTTTTTTAAAAAAGTCACCTGAAGAGCTTGTTACAACTGATTCCTGGCCCCACTCACAGTCCTCCCCAGTCTGATTCTGGGTCTAGGGCGGGGCCCAAGAATTTGCAATTCTAATGACCTCCCAGGGATATAGATGCTGCCCATGTGGGGACCACACTTTTGAGAAGCACTGCACTTTAGCAACATGTAATTAACTTACTAGTTTGTTTACAGACTATTCCACTTTGCTAGCAGGTACTTTCCATAAGAAAAGGAAACTTGTCTGCATTATCCAGTACTATGTACTTACAAAGTGCGTAAGGAAAGAACAATGCTGGTCTCCCTGGGATACCTCTACAATTTGTGGAACAATTTCTTCAATACAGAATTTCTCTGATCTCAGTAGGCAACTTTTATTTGCAGAACACGATCTGGATTTTCCACATTGAGAGAGAATTTCTTAGCTTGGGTGCCTCTTTTCCCACTTAAACCTACACATCCACACTCATCACTCTCATACACAGAACTCTTATCTCCTCCACCACTATTTACAACCATAGCTATGGAGATAAACTTAAGGGGGAAATTAGAGCGTGGCCAAGTCAGGCCTTTTTGGTCCTTTCCTAATTACCTGATAGCTAACTTAATTTTCAAAGACTGAAAGGAAGCTCAGCTCACCTGAGGCCAAGATGTTTGGAGCATGGCTGATGTCCCCTGGCTTCGTGCACTGTCTTCTTGATTTGGAAAAGCAAGAACCTTAGGAGCTAAGAGAAGAAGAGCGATGAATGCTTTGCAGCCTGTCCTACAACACCCACAGCCGCCTATAGCCTTCCCAGTCTCATTTCCAGCACTGGCAGGAGACTCTCTCAGCCCCTCACCCCCCCTGTGGCTTACGGCCCCCAACAACCTCATGAACTGCTCTGCCTGGTCCTCGGGACAATTCTCATCTTCCTGCTCAGTCCAAGAGTGTTCCTGAGCCCATTCACACGCAGTGGACGGAGGGATCTAAGACAAATCCTATCCCTAGTGTTGGGTCTGAACAAACCTAAAAGCGCACTTACAGGAACCATGACGTTGACCCAAAAACGGAGCCAATGGAAAGGAGGGACAGAGATGGCAAGATGCGGATTAACAGTTACTCAGTGTTCCAGTGGGTGATGCTGACCGGAGACCCGACCGGGGAATCAGAGACCCTAAACAGAAACGTCAGTAGTGGGCGCGGGAGGCTGTTGGGCCAAGTTCTTTAGGACAGAAAAGAGGATCACGCCTCGGTGGGCAGGGGGCTGGGCCACGGCTCTACAAGGCCGCGCAGCCACCTCGGGCGGCTTCTGCGAGGCCCAGGCGCCCGAGCTCCGAGTCAGGGAGAGGGGGTGAGCCGACACTGGGCCCGAGTTCAGGGGTCGGGGGCGCTGACGAGCCGCCAGGGAAAACGAGGAAGCCGACGCCGGGCGGACCTTGCACGTAGAACTCGCTGGAACCCACGCTCTCCCTCTCCGAACACCAGAACGCTGGTAGAGGCAAGCCGATGCGGAAGCGAGCGCGAGCGCCCAACGCCCCTCTAGGCCGCGCGGAGGCAGCCCGTCTCTGTGGTCCCCGCGGCCCGGCCCACGTGGCCCGGCCGGCCGCGCGGAAGAGGCGGGGTTGCGGGCGGGCCGCTGCCGGCCTGCTCATTGGCCGGTGCCTCCCCCGCTGCCGCCGCTGCAGCCTCTAGGGGTCAGGCACGCTGCGGCTCTGGTGCCCCGTCTAGACCCAGGTGGGCCCGGGTTAACGGAAAGCCCGTCCGCGGTCGGCCGCCTTTATTCCGAGCGTCACCCGGCCTGCGCTGCTGTGGGGAGAATGGCTCCCGGTGTTTCACCTCTTAGAGACCCAAGCCAAGGACACTGCTTGGGTCCCCCAAGCTGGGCCGCCCTTAGGAACGTCCACCCGTGTAAAGCCCTCTCCCTTCCTAGGACCTGCACGTGTGGGTCCTTTTAGGACAGACTCATTTAGCTACCAACATAATGGTGACTAAATTTGCCAGGCATCCTGTATATACAGGACATGTCCTATGTTAGATGATTTTGTTCTGTATTGACATGTCCTCTGTTTAGCTTTTCCCAATAAATTTACCCAAAAAATCTGTAGTTTAGAGCTATTTTTCCACCCGGTAACTGGCACTAAATAATTTCACTGTCAACACTGGCTAAAAAAAAAAAAAAAAAAAAAATCATACCTTCCATAAATAAAGATCTGGATAATCCCTTAACAGTCTCTCCTGCAGGTTTGGCTGTGTGAAGTTAAAACAGAATTAACAGATTAAAGTTATCTGTTTTTCATTTTCAAGTAATTGCCGTTAATTTGCACAACTTTGGGTCAGTACACATGTTCTGCAAATCAGCCAATAGAGTGACAGTCTCACTTAGGTGGTCCCAATTTGCTTCTGAAAGTTAGCAAATCAATGGCAGCCCCAGTTTCTGAACATGAACCAATTAGTGGCAAACACCCCTGAAAATTAGCCAATCAGTGACAAACACTCCGAAAGTCAGCCAATCAGTGCCCTCAATATAGCGACCAAGACTTTGGAAATCACTGGGTCGCCGTGTTCCAGTGACCATGGCCTGCTAGTGTGGCTGCCAACGTGAACGGACTTTACTTCTATTGAACACATGTTCAGATACACGCCTCCTACTCACCAAGCACTTCAGTGCTATGGAGGGGAATTGGCCTCCCACTGCTATAAGATAGAACGATCCTTGCTATCTGGATATGGCTCTATCACAAGAGTTTCTACTCCTTTTGTTACCAAAACCATTTGGCTGCCTGTTACCTGAAAGATCACTCAAGAGACAAGTTTTGTTTGGAAAGGAATCTGAGCTTAATCAGGAGGCCAGCAACCGAGGGAGAAGTTGGACTCTTGTCCAAAAGCCCACTCCGAGGTTTCTGCCTGGCCCGGGGGGCTTAAAGGAGTTTAAGATAGTTAATCGGCAAAGAGTGGGCAGTGGCCTGTAGCATTTCTTGATCACGTGCAGATTTGAGGCCAGCTAGAAACATTTTCAGTGCTGGGGTTGTGCATGGGGGTCCTGTTCTTGTATCGTGATGTGCCTGAGTACTCCCTTCTTTCTGGAAAGCAGGGCAATGTCTATAGATACACAAAGGGAGGTTAGTAAAATCATTTGTGTAACCTAAAAAAAATAATATTTTGGTTAAAAAAAATTGCTGGACTGATCAGAAATCCGAGGTGGCTTCAAACAGACTTGCTGGCCTTTGGGACCTGGGAAGGTTCTGATTCTTCTCAAGGCCAATGGTCTGCAAATCTCAAAGTAAGATAGTTCTGTTACAGACTGAGGCCTTAGGTCAGCAAGTAAAGAGTGTTAACCCTTAAGACCGGCTGGAGTGCTGTTACACTTCCACAGGAATTAGACTATTACTAACAAACTACAGCTTAAAGTCCTGTCATGGAGAGTACAATAGGTATCTCCTGCTGCATAATCATCCCAAAACCTTGTGGCTGAAAACAATATACATTTATTATTGCTTAAAGTTTCTGTAGACCAGGAATTCAGGAGTGGTTTGGCTGGAAGATAGCAGCTTGGGATCTCTCATGAAGTTCCATGCAGGTGTCACCTGGGGCTGCACTCATCCGAAAGCCTTGACTGAGCCTACAGCATCTGCAGCCAAGATAACTCACATACATGACTGGCAAGTTGGTACTGGTTATTGGTGTGAAACTTCAGTCCCTTCGCACACCGGTTTCTGCACACAGCTGAGTGTCCTCACATGGCTACAGGATTCTACCTAAGGTAAGCAATCCAAAAGGCCAAAGCCAGGGGCACCTGGCTGCCTCAGTTGGTGGAGCATGTGACTCTTGATCTCAGGGTCATCAGTTCAAGCCCCACACTGGGTGTACAGTTTACTTAAAAAATTAAAATCTTATTAAAAATAAAAATTAAAAAAGGCCAAGGCCAACTAGTGTTATGACCCAGCTTCGGAAGTCATGCACCATCATCACCTCAATATACTACCAACACAGGCCAGTCATAATACAGTATTAGATGAGATACACAAGGGCATGAATGCAAGGATTAGAATCACTGCGGACCATATGGAGGCTGCCTAGCACTGAGATTTTGCCTGTCACAGAAACCATATATTTTATAAAATTTCCAGTATTTTTATTGTAAAGCTTCTGTACAATTGTTTTAAATAAATGAATTAGATTTCCAGGAACAATAGCATGATGAGGACTTTTATTTTCATATTGCCCCTTCTCTAAACCTATCAAAATGAACATCTACCATGAATCTAGAAAGATGGGCACACATATATGGGTGCACACACACACATATACATCACAAACCCTTAAAAAGTATTAGCCAGGGGCGCCTGGGTGGCTCAGTCAGTTAAGCATCTGCCTTTGGCTTAGGTCATGATCCCAGGGTCCTGGGCTGGAGCCTCGTTTTGGACTCCCTGCTCAGCGGAGAGCCTGCTTCTCCCTCTCCCTCTGCTGCTTCCCCTGCTTGTGCTCGCTCACTCTCTCTCAAATAAAATCTTTAAAAAAAAAAAGTATTAGCCAATTATCACAATCAGGTCTAACTTGGATGGGTACAATATTGGACACGGAATTCCTCTATCTGGTATTACAGTGCAGGGAGAATATGAGAGTTTTGGGTAGACCCAAATAAAAATCCCCAAGTTGTGAAAATGAGAATTGGAATCATGGGCAGTCAGAGGAGAAAACTGGGAACATGCAACAAGAGTCCCATTCTTTCCCAGAGCAGCCTCACCAGAAGGACAGAGTACAGGCAGTACTGACCTACAGGCAGCTAGAAAGCAAGGTGAACCAGGAGATGGGACACTTGAGCTGCTTTTACAGCTGTCAGTGAGCCTGCTCATGTATCAGCAAAATTGAAGGTCTGGAGCTGGATGTCCCTCACCTGGCCAATGCCACAAGGACTGGCTCTCCCTAACACACTATCCCCAGCCACTAGCCAGTGCAATAAGGCAAGAAAAAAATCCAGAATTGGAAAGTAAAATGGTTATGAACATGATTCTCAATGTTAGAAAAATGTTATTAAAATAAGTGAGTTGTGCAAGATTGCAGGATACAAGGTCAAAATACAAAAATCAATTGCATTTCTATATACCATCAATGAACATTTAGAAATTTGCTATTACAATGGCATCAAAAAATGATATATTTAGATTAATCTGAGAAAAGGTGTGGAAGACTTATACAGTAAAAATTACAAAACACTGCTGAAATAAAGATCCAAATGAGAGATTTACCATGTTTTTGAGTTAAAAGACTATACAGTTAAGAAAGATGTGAATTCTCCCCAAAATTGATCTAGAGGTCCATATAATCTCAATCAAAATTTGAGGATATGTTTTGTAAAAATTTGCAAACTGATTCTAAAATTCCTGGGAAATGCAAAGGAACTAGAATGGCCACAACTGTGGCAAAACACAAAATAGGAAAACTAACACTGTGTGACTTCAACACTTAGAAAAACTACAGTAATCGGGGCACCTGGGTGGGCTCAGTTGTTAAGCGTCTGCCTTTGGCTCAGGTCATGATCCCAGGGTCCTGGAACTGAGCCCCACACCAGGCTTCCCATTCAGCAGGGAGTCTGTTTATCCCTCTCCCTCTGTCCCTCTCCCCCGACCCCACCTGTGCTCACTCTCTCTCAAATAAAATCTTAAAAAAAAAAAAAATTAAGAGAACGAAAAGGCAAGCCACATGCTGGGAGAAAATGTTTAGAAATCACGTATCTGGAAAAGGACTTGTATCCACAATATATAAAGAACCCCCCACCCCCCAAAAGACCTCCCAAATATCAATAAAAAGAAAACAACCCAATAAAAACATAGGCAAAAGATATGACACTTAACCTAAGACATCTGGAAGGCAAATAAGCACATGAAAGTATGTTCAACATCATTAGTCATTAGGGAAATGCAAAGTAAAATCACAATGAGACAGCATTATACTTTATAAGAGCTAAAATTTAAAACAATATTAAGCATACCCAAAGATGTCTTGGAAGTATAACTCTCATACAATGCTGGTACGGATATAAAATGGTACAACTTCTTTGTAGAGGTTTAAGATTCTTAAAAATGTAAATATATACTGGGGCGGGCACCTGGGTGAGTCAGTCAGTTGAGCATCTGACTTCAGCTCAGGTAATGATCTCAGGGTCCTGGGATCGAGCCCTGCGTCGGGGCATCCAAGGTCCCCGATCCACAGGGAGTCTGCTTGTCCCTCCCCGCCCCCCCAACCCCGCTCCTGTGCAGGCACATGCTGTCTCTCCCTCTCTCTTAAATAAAATCTTTTTTTAAAATGTAAATATATACCTACCTTATGACCCAGGCATTCCACTCTCTTAATTACCCAAGAGAAATAAAAGCATACGTCATTACAAAGACTTAAACACAAATGTTCATAGCAGCTTTATTTGTAATAACCAAAAACTGGAAACAGCCCAAATGGCCATCAAGAGATGAATAGACAAATTTTGGTATTTCCATAGTGGAATACTACTCAGCCAAAAAAAAAAAAAAAAGAACCACTGATATAATGAATATGTAACATAGGTAAATCTCAAAATAATTTATGCAGAAAGAATACATACGATGGGTTATTTATATAAAAGCAATTCGTCCAAAGTGACAGCAGATCAGCAGTTGCTGTGCAAAGCTATGAGAGAGGGATTACCAAGGGACATAAGCTATTTTGGGGGGTTATGGCTCTGTTTATTATCTTGACTGTGGTGACTATTTCACTGGTGTATACATAAGTCAACACTTAGCAATGGTATTATAATAAGTAACACTTTTATTAGGTTCCATTGTTCTAAGCATTCCTATGTGTATTAATGCAATTAATCCGCAACACAAACCTATGAGGTAGACTGTCATCCAGATTTTACAAATAAGGAAATTAGTAGTGTCTGTACTTAACCAAGGTAACACACCTGGGCTCATACCAAAGTCAGCCTGGCTCTGTATTATTATCCACTACTCTGCTTCCTGCAGTGGGCAAAGTCAAGCAGCTTGCAAAAGGGGTATGCTAAAACAGAACACGTTTATATCTCCCCTCATCTCCACTGGTAACAGGAAATAACAGACACTTCTTCCATGATAAGATAGAACTAAATGAAGTTGCAAGGAAATGCCTCCTGCTGTGAGGGTGACTTGGAAGAGCAATGAGATGGATGAATAAATAGGGCCTTGCATTTCACTCAAAGGGTACATATATACCGCAACTTTCGCAAAGGCACAGACTACAACTGAGCAATGATAAGTAACTACAGAGTAAGTAGTGTGGGTGGGCACTGCACCTGAGGTAGGTCTCTGAAAACTTGCAGCCTACTAGGAATATCCTCCAAAATACAGATGGCTCCGCATGGACAAGGGCCCTCTGTTTCTGAGTCTAGGAGACTCCTAATATAGATTGTGATAGGGTTTCTTTTCTGGTTGACCCCTTGTTTAGTGTTGCACACCTGAGAATGGATGCATGGGAGACAAAGGTTCAAAATCTAAAAGTTTATACTAAGCTCACACTTGAGGGTACTAAACACTGGGTGGAACTTATTTTCCCTTAGAATTTTGCAGGAATACACCACTGTCCTCTAACTTTCAAGACTGCTGTTCTGAAAACTATTACATTCTTATACCTGATCTTTTGTTTTTTCTAGAACCTTTTTAAGATCTCCTCTTAAAGCCTGGAGTTTTGATAATTCACAGCGGTGTCCTCTGATGTAGGCCCTCCCACACATCCCTCATCCGTCTTGCGGGGCACTCAGGGACACCACAAACTCCACAGAGTATCAGCCAGTTACATTTCCTTGTACATCTGAGTTTGAGGGTTTGTTTCTTCTTTTCTAACTGTAAAGAGCGTGCTGGCGAACAGGAGTGGGGAGAAACAAGGAGGCACAGCACACCCAGCTGCAGACAACCCTACTCTTGCATAGGTATCTTCTGTGTGTGTAGTTTCCGATGCAGAGTGAATCGCCCACACCAGCTGAAGGTTTTCCCACACACCTCACACTCGTACGGTTTCTCACCAGTGTGAACTCGCTCGTGCTGGACCAGGGTGATTTTCTGACTGAAGGCCTTCCCACACTCCTTACATTCAAAAGGTTTCTCCCCGGTGTGAATGCGCTGATGCTGAGTCAAGGCTGTGGGGGAGCTTAACCGTTTCCCGCACTCTTTACATTCGTAGTGCTTCTCCCCAGTGTGCACTCGCTGATGGACGATAAAGCTTGAGCTACAACTGAAAGTCTTCCAACATTCGTTACATTCATAGAGTTTCTCCCCAGTGTGGAACCTCTGGTGCTGGAGGAAAACAGAACTGCTAATGAAGGCCTTGCCGCACTCCTTACATTCATAGGGCTTCTCTCCAGTGTGGATTCTCTGATGCTGAATCAAGGCCGTGTCTGAACTTAAACCTTTCCCACATTCTTTACATTTAAATGGTTTCTTTCCAGTGTGAATTACCTGATGCCGAATAAGTAATGAGTTGTATCTGAAGGCTTTTCCACATTCTTTGCATTTGAAAGACCTTTCACCAGTGTGACATCCCTGAAAATCCCCCACTCGACTAAAGTATCTGCCACATTTTCTACATTCGTATGATAGCTGACCACTAGGAACTGTCTGATCTGTACCGAGTTGCCTGCTGACACTAACGTTTTCCCCAGATTTCTCACACTGCTCCCCACTACCAACAGTGCAGGCCTCGCGATGGCTGGTTGGCCCATCTGTGAAATCTCTCCTCTTTGACTTGGCCTTCTTAGCTACCCAGTAACCATGCTGCTGCTCTGGGCTGCTCCCAAAGTCCAGGCACTGGGGAACATTCCCTGGCAGCCCTCCTAATGTCAGTCTGTGGGACTCCATTTCTTTAGAAATGTGTTCCTTTGGAGTTGATTCTTCCTTCTCAGCTCCGGTCTCACCCCCTTAGATCACGGGGAAAAAAAAAAAAAAAAGGTGTCAGCCTCTGATAGTGCTGAAGGGGAAAAGGATCAAGTAGCTATTTTCCTATAGGTACCCAAAATGGCTACCGAAGACCACCACACAGCAGAGCCCCACAAGTGAAATGAAGACACTATGGGTGGGAGGCAAGCAAGGCCAGGAGGCATTCCCATAAAGAGTGTAAAGACAGGAAAACAGCCAAGACTGTTACCTACTAGGGCGGGAAGACCAACCGCTTTCTCCCAAGTGAATGGGTGAGGTAAGAAGGTATGGAAAAGTGATGAACAGAGACCCCAAGGTCAGAGGAAGACCACCAGATTGAAGAAGGGGCAGGTCAAGCAGCTCAAACTACAAAGGGTCCCACAATTGATTCCTTAAAAGCTGCTTATTTTTTACAACATTATCCAAGTCATAATCTTTGAAAAGAGAATGGTCTCTGTCATCAAGCTGACGCTAGTAAAGCAGCAGCCTCCAGTGTGGTGGCTAAGGGGACTATGGTGGGCTAACATGACGGCAGCTGCAAGGAAAGGGGAAGACATGGAGGCTTGCTTCTAAAATAAAAGAGCACTCACTGCACGTGTGAAGAACCCTTCCAAGAACGGACATAAGCCTCAGGGAGGACCTGGTAATGACGTTTGTGCTTTTCCTAAACTGCCGCACACTGTATATAGTTTAATATGACAGCAGGAATGTGAAATAGAGAAAACCAAAAGCTATTTTCCCCCTCCCTTTAAGGCCTTTTGCAGGCTAATATAATCTTCAGCACTGGGCCAGGGCAACCTCGTGTGTTTACAAGCAAACTGTTTAAAAAATGCTCTTTACCCAGATAGGCTGAAGTCCTGGGAAAGGCAGAACTTTAACACAAGGCTTGGAGTGGGGGGAGTTGTGCATTTATGGACATTCTCTGTGAAGAGTCTGAAGAGCACATGAAATTTTTACAGGCAGAATAGGGGTGAAACAGAGTTTTAAAAAAGGCAAAAAAAAAAAAAAATACACTGTTGTTATTTTTAATTCTCAGATCAATACCTTTCAAAATGAGGAAGCCATTCACCTTTCTTTTATAATAAGTTTTGTTTCAAAAGTTCAGCTGTGGGCGCCTGGGTGGCTCAGTTGGTTAAGCGACTGCCTTCGGCTCAGGTCATGATCCTGGAGTCCCGGGATCGAGTCCCGCATCGGGCTCCCTGCTCCGTAGGAAGCCTGCTTCTCCCTCTCCCACTCCCCCTGCTTGTGTTCCCTCTCTCACTATGTCTCTCTCTGTCAAATAAATAAATAAAATCTTAAAAAAAAAAAAAAAATTCCCATAGAAATAATGTACTCTGTGAATATGTGGATGGCCAGATAGGCCCCAGAAGCCTATTTTCCTTCTAAGGTGGTTGACATCCTCATCTCTACAACAACAAACTGGTGGAAAAATAAACTTTCCACAAGACAGGGCTCAAAAGAGCTGTCATGGTTCAAGAGCTGCTCGCTCAGTCACATGGTGTCCCTTAGCAGGTGGTGAGGTGGAGAGGCAAAGATGAACATCCAGAGAAACCTTGCAGCCATGCCTTTCCTGGAAGAGACTGGCCCCTCCTCATTTGAAAGGGGCTACCACCATGAACACAGAATCGCATGTAATGATTCCAGAGGAAAGAAAACAGTCTCACAAGACAAGAAACACTTCACATACATTCAAATGTGAAAATAGGAAAGCAGGCTAAGCAAAAAAGACAGCTGGTAGGTTCTCATGCTCACCTGGACAGATGCCTCTGAGGGCTTCCCTGCCTGCAGGCTCCCAGGGTTCCAGGCCCCATGGTAGTTCCCCTCGCTCTAGCTGGGAGACCAGAACAGGCCTGGTGAATAGAAAAGCTGCCCAGGAAAAAGAAACAAGAACAAAAAGTAAAGGGAATCAGGAAGCAAGGTCCCCTTTTGGCTGTCTGTACGTTTCTTCACTGAGCCAGGGAGGGAAATAAAGACAAGTCAGCCTGTGCTATCTTGGAGGACAGAAAATTCCCACAAACAGGGGCAGAGTCCTGGAATAACCCCCCACTCGCATAAGGGAGTCCCAGATCTTCTTCAGAGACCTTGGAAGACAGAGGCAAAGGGCTCTGCTGAGCTCCCAAGAGCTCTTCCTTTCCCTCCATGCATGGGGCAGAGTCCCTCCCAGGGCCAGAGGGACAGCAGATTTCAAAACCTGGGAACCCGAAACTCTCCCCACCCAGCAGCCTCTGAGGAGCTCAGCCTTTGGAGCAACCGCCCATGAGGGTTATCAGAGAGGCCACAATATCTAAGGAAGAAAGTAGCCAGGATGCACAAAAGGCAGATGCAGACAACAGCAGGGAGAAGAGAATCCTTACCCAGGGAAGCCACATTTGCATAATTCTCCAGCATCACCTCCCGGTACAGAGCCCTCTGTGAAGGGTCCAGGATAACCCATTCATTCTGGGTGAAGTACACAGCCACGTCCTCAAAGGTCACTGGCTCCTGAAACAACAGGTTCCTGCTCAAGCCCTGTGTGAAGGCAGAGGAGCCTAAGTATTGGGGCAGAGACCTACTGGGTGTGGTGGTATTGCCAAGGACAGTTCTCCAGTGCCCCCAACTCCCCGCGGGGGCCAGCCCTCAGCCAGCATCACCCTCATCAACAGGAAGAGTCCAAGACCCACTGCACCCCTTTGGGGTCATCCCCACAAACAGCCCTTTCCTTCCCTTGCTGACCTCTGTGTTGACTCTGCCGGGCCCTGCTCTATGTGCCCGCTGGTCCCTCTGGCTCCTTTCCATGGGTTTTGTGTGCACACGCACAGGGAACATCTGTATAAACCCAGCCCACCGCACTTTTGTACTGATCTCCACTCCCTCCCTAATCCCACTAAAGTGACAGTAACATAATGGCCCAAGAGGAGAAGAGTCAGAGCAGACCAGGGTGTTAAGAGAATTTTAGAAGGCAGAAAGGATGAATGTAGGTACTTAATGAGAAGAGCAGAGAAAGCTGAATGTTAACTGCTGGCAGAGGGGGAAGCAAACAAAAAGGAGGCTGATCATCATACAAAACCAAGGATGAGCTCCGGATTTTTTAAGTGTGCTCTGCTTTTTAAAACTTGGTAAAATATTCTATCTGTTTAAAAGCACCAGGGAGAAGAGAGGACCCACAAGTACTTAGGGCAGTAAATGAAAAATAGCTACACAAAGGTATATCACTGAGAAGTCTCAGAAAAATGAGAGCATTAAAAAAAAAAAAATCCTAAAGGCTTTCAGAGCAAGAAAAACAACACACACACAAAGACTGGGGAGTCAAGACGGGGAAATGTTTTAAAAATGCTGAGTGAAGGGGCACGTGGGTGGCTCAGTCAGTTAAGCCTCAGACTCTTGATTTCTGCTCAGATGGTGATCTCGGTGTCATGAGATCAGCCCTGCATCGGGCTCCACACCCGATATAGGCAGTCTGCTTGGGGTTCTCTCTCTCTCTCAAATAAATTAATTAATTTAAAAAATAAAAAATAAAAATGCTGAGTGAAAACTTTGCTTCTCGTTCAGATGGAGTCAAAGGCATTGGGTTTATTCTGCCTGAACCAAAACAAGACAAATTACACAAAACAAGTTATCAGATACTGGGTGATAGCAATGAAGGACAACAATCCCAGAGGGACGGGAAATAAAGAGGTGAGCCCTATGACTTGCCAAGTTTACTACCTTGAAAGAGTTTCCAGGCTATAACACAGGGAGGGGGAAATGAGGCAGAGCCCGGCAGATTCCCTGGTAGATTCTGAGGAGACCAAGACAGCAGAGTTTGGGACAGAATACCATAGAGAAGAGAGCTGCACAGAGAAAAAACCTAATTCCCTGCAGAGGGTGCCCTAGAGTATTCAACAGAATGACCAGGGCACAGGTGTGTGGAAACTACCCAAAGCCAGAGAAAGGATCATTAGAAAGGATCATTTGAAAGGACTGAAGGGCACAATGCCTGGCGTTCACACAGGGCCAGAAACAGTGCCTATTTCCACTATCCACACTGGAAAATTTCATACTTCATAGGCCATTGGACAGAGCTCTCAGGAAACTCTTGCCTCAGTAGTGGAGAATAATTATTCCTAGGCTGAGTACCACTCCAGGTTCTACTAGCAAATGATAAATATCAGGGCCAGAAAGGATCAAATTGTTTCCAAGTAAACTGAACCTTATTCCAGAAAAGATTCAAGAATATTTGGGGGAGGGGCATCTGGCTGGCTCAGTCAGTAGAGCATGCAACTCTTGATCTTGAGGTGTTTCTTTTTTTTTTAAGATTTTATTTATTTATTTGACAGAGAGAGAGAGAGAGCACAAGCAGGCAGAGAGGCAGGCAGAGGGAGAGGGAAAAGCAGACTCCCCACTGAGCAGGGAGCCCGACGTGGGGCTTGATCCCAGGACCCTGGGATCATGACCTGAGCCGAAGTCGGGCGCTTGACCGACTGAGCCACTCAGGCACCCCTTGATCTTGAGGTTTTAAGTTCGAGCCCCATGTTGGGTATAGAAATTACTTAAAAATAAAATCTTAAAAAAAAATTTTTTAAGAAGAATATTTTGAGAGGGGCGC
Source organism: Phoca vitulina (assembly GCF_004348235.1). Classification (NCBI taxonomy): domain Eukaryota; kingdom Metazoa; phylum Chordata; class Mammalia; order Carnivora; family Phocidae; genus Phoca; species Phoca vitulina. The sequence continues at coordinate 43,872,529 of NW_022589713.1, forward strand.
CTGAGTGGCTCAGTCATTAGGTGTCTGCCTTCCACTCAGGTCATGATCCCAGAATCCTGAGATTGAGCCCCGCATCGGGCTCCCTACTCCGCGGGAAGCCTGCTTCTCCCACTCCCACTCCTTCTGTTTGTGTTCCCTCTTTCGCTGTGTCTTTGTCAAATAAATAAAATCTTTAAAAAAAAAAAAAGAAGAAGAATATTTTGAGGACTATAAAAAATCTAGACTCAAACAAGGTAAAATTTACAATATCTGGCATTCAACCACAGATTACTAGGCATTCAAAGAAGCAGGAATACGTGACCTATAATGAGACCAGTCAATCAAAACCAACCCAGAACTGATAGATGTTAGCATTAGCAGAGATGGACATTAAAGCAGTTATTATAAATGCACTCCAAATGTTCAAAAGTTAAATAGAGACAAGGAAGATATATATTAAAGATTTACTTATTTGAGAGAGAAAGAAAGCGTGTACAAGTGAGCTGGGGGGGAGGGGCTGAGGGGGAGCGAGAGAATCTCAAGCAGACTCCCAGTTGAGTGTGGAGCCCTACACCTGGCTCGATCTTGATGCATCTGGATCTCACTATCCTGAGATTACGACCTGAGCAGAAATCAAGAGTCCTACACTTAACTGCCTGAACCACCCAGGCACCCCAAAGATATATTTTTTTAAGGCCCAAATCGAACTTCTAGATATGAAAACTGCAATGTCTGAGATGAAAAATATAATTCATGGGATTGACAGCAAATCTGACATTGCAGAAAAAGAAAAAAACAACTTGTGAACTTGAAGGCTTAGCAATAAAAACCAACCAAAAGGAAACAGAGAAAAAGACTGAAGGCAAAAAGAACAGAGCCATCAGGGAGCTGTGAGAGAACCTTGAAAAGCCTAATGGACAAGTAATTGAAGGTAGACTGATAAATTAAAGATGCACACTACAAACCCTACAGCAATCTCTAAAACAGTAACATGAAGAGTTATAGTTTACATATAGCCAACGAAGAGGAAAACATGGAATAAAACACACCGTTAGTCCTAAAGAAGGTGGAAAATCAGGAGAAAAGGGAACAAAGAAAGATAGGACAATTAGAAAACAATTAGAAAGATGACAGACTCAAATCTACCCATATCAATAATTATGCCAAAATACATAAATATAAACATCCCAACAGGTAAACATTATCAGATTAGATTTTCTAAAAAGCAAGGGCCTACTACATGCTGCCTTCAAGAAATGCGTATTACATATAAAGACAAGAATAAGTTAAAAGCAAAAAGATGTAAAAAAAAATATATACTAGTCCAAGAAAAAGCTGGAGTGGATATATTAATTTTTTTTTTTTTTTTAAAGATTTTATTTATTTATTTGATAGAGAGAGAGACAGCGAGAGAGGGAACACAAGCAGGGGGAGTGGGAGAGGGAGAAGCAGGCCTCCCGCTGAGCAGGGAGCCTGATGCGGGGCTCGATCCCAGGACTCTGGGATCATGACCCGAGCCGAAGGCAGACGCTTAACGACTGAGCCACCCAGGCGCCCCTGGATATATTAATTTAAGGCAATGTAGATTTCAGAGCAAAGAATATTTTTTTAAAGATTATTTATTTCAGAGAGAGTGCGGGGAGGGGCAGAGGGAGAGGGAGAGGAGGAGAGAATCCTCAAGCAGACTCCCTGCTGAGCTCAGAGGCCAACATGGGGCTGATCCCAGGACCCTGAGATCATGACCTGAGCTGAAGTCAGGCTTAACCAACTGAGCCACCCAGGCGCCCCCAGAGCAAAGAATATTAAGAGATAAAGTCATTTATAACCATAAAGGGATTAGGTCATCATGAAGACATAACAATTCTACATGTTTATGCAGTTAGTAACAGAGCTTCAAAATACATGAAGCAAAAACTAATAAAACTGCAAGAGAAACAGACAAATCCATAATTATAGCTGGAAATTTCAATAACCCCTCTCAACGAGGATATAGCAAACATGAATAATACTATTACCCAACTTGACTTAATGGACATTTACAGAATACCCAACAACAGCAAAAAACACATTCTTCTCAGGTGTCCAAGGAACACTTTGTAAAGCAGACCATATTCTGGACCATAAAAGAAGAAGAAATCAAGTCATACAAAGAATGTTCACTAACCACAACAGAATTAAATTAGAAGTAACAGAGAAACACATGGAAAATTCCCAAATATTTATAAACTAAATAACACACTCTTAATTAACACATAGATCAAAGAATAAAACAGAAAAGAATACAGAAAGTGTTTTGAACTGAAGGAAAATGAAAACACAATGTACCAAAATTAGTGATGCTGCTAAAGCAGTACTTAGGAAGACATTTATAGTATTAAATGCCTGTGTAATAAAATTTAAAAGGAAAAAAGGTCTTGAATCAGTGACCTCGGATTCACCTTTAGAATCTAGAAAAGGAACAGCAAATATAACAAAAACTAAGTAGAACAAACAAAATAAAGATCGAAATGGAAACCAGTGACATAAAATAAACAAGAAACAATAGAGAAAATCACCAAAACCAAAAACTGGTTCTTTGTGAAGATCAATGCAACTTATAAATCTCTGGTCAGATTAATCAGAAAAAAGAGAAGAAATAAATTAGCAAAATTAGTTCTAAAAAAGGTGACATCACTGCAGATAATAAAAGGATAATAAGGAAATATTCCGAACAACTTTATGCCATTAATGTCTACAACTGAGATAAAATAGACAAATTTCTTTTTTTTTAAGATTTTTTTTTATTTTTTATTAGAGAGAGAGAGAGCACAAGCAGGGGGAGTGGCAGGCAGAGGCAGAGGGAGAAGCAGGCTCCCCGCTCAGCAGGGTGCCCAATGTGGGGCTCGATCCCAGAACCTCGAGATCATGACCTGAGCTGTAGGCAGACGCTTAACCATCTGAGCCACCCAGGCACACAAAATAGACAAATTTCTTGAAAGAGACAAATTACCAACACTCATTCAAGGAGAAATAGAATAGCCCTATACCTACCAAAGGAACTGAAACTGTATTTTAAAACTTATCAGAAAGAAAACTCCATACCTAAGTGGTTTCACTGGTGAATTCTACCAAACATTTAAGGAAGAAATGTAATCAGTTCTACACAAATTCTTCCAAAATATTGAAGAGGACAGAATACTTCCCAACTCATTCAATGGGACAAAGAGATGACAAGAAAAGAAAACTGCAGATCGATACCTCTTACAAACATAGATGCAAAAATTCTAAACAAAATTTTAACAAAAGAGAATCGAAAATATAGTAAAAGAATAATACATCATGACCAAGTGGTTTTTATCCAAGGAGTGCAAGGTTGGTTGAACATTTGAAAAATTAATGTAATTCACCACAGTAAGAAACTAAAATAGAAAAATCATATAATCCTCTAAACCAACATAGAAAAAGCAAACATTTCAAAATCCAACATCCATTTTTGATAAAAATTCTCAGCAAGCTAGGCACTGAACATCCTCAATCTGATAAAGGGCATTTACAAAACAAAACAAAACCTATGATGGAGATCATACTTAATGGTGAAATACTGAATGCTTTCACCTTAGGATCACAAATAAGACAAGGATATCTGCCCTCACCACCCGTACTCAACATTAAATGGAGGTTCTAGCCAGTGCAGTTAGGCAAGAAAAAGAAATAAAAGGTATCCAGACAGGAAGAAAGAAGTAAAATGTCTTTATTTGTAGATAGCATGTCTACATAAAAAATCCAATAGAATCTACCAAAAAAAAAAAAAATACTAGAATTACTTTACCCAAGGAAAGACTGCTCCAATCTTGTGGACAGAGGTGAAAAGGGTCTTCGCTGTCTGCAGTGATGCAGATTTCTACTTTTCAGCCTTGATTTCAACTCTATCCCAATCAATCCCCCACATTTGCCTTTCTATCCTGATTATATCTTAGGTTGGGCATTCTCATCTCTCCATCCCTCTCAGCTCCTCCTCCCACACCTGATAGTGACAGCCACACAACGAAAGCCACAAGCTTGTGAAACAGGAACCTCGGGAACAAGCCCCATGTGCACCTGTGAAACTCCCCGCTGCCTGCTGGCCCACTGTCTTTTTTTCTTTTTTATTTTATTTATTTGACAGAGAGAGCTAGAGCGGGAACACAAGCAGGGGGAGTAGGAGAGGGAGAAGCAGGCCTCCCGCTGAGCAGGGAGCCCGATGCGGGGCCCGATCCCAGAACCCCGGGATCACGACCCAAGCCGAAGGCAGACGCCTAACGACTGGGCCACACAGGCACCCCCTACTGGTTATTATCACTTAACTTGCAGAGCAAAGCACCAGCTAAGGAGGAAGCCCCGACCGGTCCAAACCAGTCTCCTCCGAGATCGACCCGAGCGCTGAATTTTCACGACTTTTTCCCTCATTATAATACTAAAAATCATGCCCAGGGCTGGAGATTTAACAAGTTCATTACGCAAGCGATGCATGAAGAAACATGACCTTTAAGTGTGTAGGTGCGAATAAATCCCCGCCTCTACTTGCTTAGACGGCACTCTCTTCCCACCTAAGTATCTTTAAAAATTCTCCTGGACCTCTCCTCGGAGAGTCAACCTGAGGATTCTTTGTGGTGCTCCCCTGTGCTCGAGCTTAAACGCCGATAAAGCCTTTCTTGTGACTTTAAATTTTGGGTGCAGTCTCGTTTCTACCGATGCTGAGTCCAAGGACCCGAGTCTCGTAACAACAGGACAACTCAGGCTCTGGATGTAGACCGACATCTGCTCTCTCTTGACATCTAAGGGTGGGAGGGCGGGTAAGGCGGGGGGGGGGGCAACGGAGCAGAGAGGATGCTCGCTCACCTGGCACCACGTGATCTGGAGCATGGCTGGGGTCCCCACTTCACACAGCGCCGTCAGGGTTCGAGGTGAGACTGAAGAGAAAATAAAGAGGCACGGGTAGGGCTGCTGCGGCCGGGCACCCGGCAAATGCCGTCTGTCCGCCCGGGGCCCCCTCTGTCCCGGTACCCCCTCACCCCAGAGGCACAGGGATTGGAGAACCGGGTACTGGAGAACGCCGTGGGGCTGTGACCCCGTTAGCCGGACCCGGAGCCCAAGCGACCGCTAACGCCGCGCGCCGCAGACGCAGGGAACGCGTGGGAAGACGGCGAACCTGCGCTCCCGGGAAAGCTTAGGACCCGCTCCGCCGGAAGCACGTAGGGCCGTTTCCCTTCCTCTCTAGGAACCTGAAAACGTGCTCGTCTCCGTGGTTCCCTAGCCCAACTGCTACAGCCACTGTCCCTACTCTCCGAGACTGCGAGCCAGAGTTGCGGGCTCTAGGCTCGGGTCCTGCAGCGCCGTCTCTCGGTAGCCCCTCCGGGGGATGTCGTCCGGCCAGCTCAGGCCACAGAAGGGTTGCAATCCCGGGAATCGCGTTTGCCCCTCCTGGCTGCTCTTCCAGGTCCTGAAGGGACCACTGCCAAAGCTGCCTAGGTTCTGTGGCTGCGCGGCAGTGAGGGGGTGTGGGGCCCATCACCTGAACAGCCAACTGTGTATTGGTGGAGAGCATGGACTACGTAGGTCTGGGAACCTGGCTGTACCACTTCTTAGCTGTGTGAGCAGAAGCAAGTTTCTTTGCCTGTTTCCGTGTCTGTTAAATGGGTATAAGAGTGATAGCACCCTCAAAGGACTGTTGAGGCTTAGTAATTAAATGAGTCAATGGATTAACAAAGTATTTACAGTAGTGCCTGGCACACATTAAGAGCTTGAGGGTTGTTTTGTTTTCTAATTGTGTTTTTTGCTTTCGAAGATACAAGCGCTGCTGGGACTTCCAAGATATGGCACAGTTTAGGGAAAGGGCTATTAACATTTAGGCTTAGACCCTTTTCCCACCCTATACCTGGGTATGTGTTCCAGGCCCAGCCTGGAACCAGATTTCAGCTAAGGGCCCAGCAGCCTTCCCTGTGAATACTGGGTCCTCCATATTAAGTTGAATGTTTCATTTAGCTTCTCCTCTGCCAGTCTTCAGAACCACTCTATCCTCAAAGACTTGTCAGAGCACCCCACTATGCAGCTAGACCTGCCAATGGGATAGCCACCATGATTTGCCTTTATTGCTTGTTTGCAAGCCAAGCAAATGTCTCCACCCTATCCCAAGAGGCTCTTCTTGGAGGTCGCCAATGTGGGAAGGCTCTGTTTTACCTTGAGGGTTCTAATACTCCTGAGAATAGCTTCAGAGGCATGGCTTCTACTAGCCAAGCACTACTGTTCTATATAAGAACTGTCCTCCTCAAAGAGGACTTTGGCTGCCTCCATTCTGACCCCAAACTTTTTAGTTGGGTTCTTCTTTCCAGTTTGTCTCTTGGATCAGGAAGAAGATCCATAGGGCCAAGTATCCCCTGATGGGAACCAAAACTACCCCTTCAAGCAACAAGAACTGCCCTGCGGCAGCAAGACCCTACCAGTGATTGATTCCAAGACTTTGATGGCACGTACCCACCAACTTTGTCCCACATTTTCCTTACATAAACCTGGAAGTATTTTTGGCATTTTGGAGACAGTCTTTGAGACATTAGTCCGCTCACTGAAATAAATTCCTTTCTTGTTTCACCACCACTCGTTTCTCTGCCTTTGGGTTTTGTCAGTCGCAGAACCTAGTCTGTTTGGGACCCCAGGAGCCAGGGGCTCTTGAGCTACACTCCCTCTTCTCCAAGATTAGGAAGAATGATTTGAGCATTCTAGACGCTGAGCAGGGAGAGGAGCCTAGAGATTCAGTATGCATCCTTTGATAAGCCCAGTTTTCTAGAAACTGGGTGGCTCACTCATGCCCCCTCAGCTTTGCATGAAAAACATCTATGGTTCCCCAGTTCAAGAAAATGCACTTCCAGATTTCTCCCTGGGTAGGGGAAGGAGAGTCTCTAGGCTACATGGAATCAGGAAAAGGATTTGGGATCAGGCTGAGACAGGGAAACTAAAGGATCCATGAAAAACTGCTTTTTCATTCCTTTTCCTGCTTCTGTTCTTGCTAGGACCTACATCCCTGCCTTACCCAGGTGTTATAGAACAGATAGTGTATGTCCTCCTTGTAAAGGTCAAGGATTTAATGATTTCACTGGAGTCTTCCAACACAACAGATAATATCTAAGGACCGAGCAGGGTCTTCATGAAAGTTTTCCAAGACCAAGACCAATGACTCATCAAGATCCCTGGCTCCAGGGCATAAGTGGTTTATGGAGGACACCTAACACTTTGTTTCTGGATTACTGAGAAGACAGGTCCACCAGACAATTGTCCTCAATAAAAACCCCAGGTCTCAAGCAAAGACGACACTCATTTTCCTTCCCTTTCCTTTCCAAGTCTCCCAGATGCTCTGTCTGTATCTATAGTCATCTGCTCTTACTTCTCTCAGATTGTGTTTGATTTCTATCCTATGCGAAGCCAAGGACCCTCTTGGCTGGGCCTGCAGGACCTCTTCTGGGTCCTTGGACCCAGCCAGACTGCATCAAGGCTGTTTCTTTTAAGACTTTTAAACAAGAGCATCTTCCCCATATTATGAGGGCAATGTGTTTAAAAACAAAAAACCTTAAGGCCATTTATTATAAGTCAATTAAACTATTATACTATTAATCTCCATGGGAAAGATTTTACATATTTCCAAGCTCTAAAATTATAAATTATGCCAGAACACAAATTTTATTAAGATAAACACAATTGGAGCACCTGGGTGGCTCAGCAGTTGGGTGTCCGACTCTTGATTTTGGCTCAGGTCATGATCGCAGGGTCGTGGGATTGAGCCCCACATCAGGCTCCACACTCAGCGTGGAGTCTGCTTGTCCCTCTCCCTCTCCCCACTTGCGTTCTGTCTCTTTTTCTCTGTCTCCCCCTCTCTCTGTGTCTAAAATAAATAAATAAAAATTTTTTAAAAAGATAAACAATTATTTCAACATCTGACATAGCACAAAAATGTCATTTCTTTAATTAATTACAATATGGCTGTGTGACCATCTTCATTCAGCATTGTCTTAGGAAGGTGTTATATACAATACACTTAAGACTTTACAAAGCACACATGTAATATCTAATGTCCATTTATCTGAACATTTATGCCAAAAAAAGTAAAAAGAAATGAAAATGAAACTAATGGAAACGATGCCAAATTATCACTGCTATAAACTAGCAAACAACAAATGCCTTGAGAAAATTTCATGCAACATTTACATATGGTTAAGTAAGATTTAATTAGCAAAGTTTAACAAAATTTTATTGGAAACGAGGTAACCACAGAAAGCAGAAGCAGGGGTGCCTGGGTGGCTCAGTTGGTTAAATGTCTGACTCTTTATTTCAGCTCAGGTCATGATCTCGGCATCCTGAGATCAAGCCCCACATTAGAATACTGGAGTGGGTCCTTCTATATCATAGCAACTCATCTTTTGTGAGCCATGCTTTTATACTCAAGCTAATCAGAAGAATTTACACACACACACACACACACAAATGTATGCATTGTTGTGTAAAGGAATGTTTATAAATTCTGGACCGTTTAGTCATCCCTACAATATAGCCAGAATCTATCAGGTGGCAATAATGATTGCAGTGCCCAGATGTCACCCAACAATATCTCTATCTCCAGTTACTCCAGCAACTCAGAAAGACCTTTTCCCTTACCATGTAAATAGTGCTCACTATAGAGCCAAATGGTATACAAAGATTATATTTCTTTTATTGCACAACCTTTTAAAAATTCCTAGTTGCCTTTCTATTTTCCACTGCTTGACTTTATGATACCCTAGGTTTTTTTTACAAACCCTCCTTGGTATTGTTGCTGGGTGAACTGGGGAGACCTCAGGCCCTGGGGCCTTGACCCAGCCAGACCCAAAGGAGTTGCTGAAAGTTCTTGGACTTGTCATGAGAATGAATTCAAGGACAGACACACAGCACAGTGGACAAGTGACACAGGTGGGAAAGTTTATTAAAGTGAAAAGTACACTCTTGAGATATGAGAGCTGGTGAGCTCAAGAGAGAGAGAGAGAGATGCATGCCCAGGGGGTTGGGTTTCTTTCTTTTATTGACAGTTGTTAACTAGAGGGCAGAATATTCATTACCTGGGGTGTGAAGCAGGGTTTCCTACTTTTTCTTCCCAATTTGGTCAGGCGTTTCCTGTTGTTGCATCCACCATCTTGGACTTGTCTGGTTTGATCCGGCTTATTGTGAAGTACTACCAGGACAGGATTCTGACTTTTGATAGCTGGCCATGACTTCCTTAGTGCTGGTCTCCAGGTGTCCTGTTAGAACCTATATGTTTACTCTTAACAATATGAAGACACAAATTTCCAGCCCTGCTGCTGAGCATGGACTGCTGAGCATGAACAACTGTCATGCTGAGTCCACAATTTCCCCACAATGGACCCATGCTTTTCAGGACACGATGTCCTCCTCATTCTTCCTTCTTTTGCTGGAGCACACCCTCCAATAATGAAGATGTTTAGTCATATCTTCAGGGCCAGTTATATATAGGAATGTCCTGCTCCCTTTTATATCTGCCGGGTTTGGCTTTTATGGACTCAAACTTTCTTCTAAGGAAACTCTCCCTCCCACTCAGTTGGCTTATCTTCTTTCATCTTGCTACCACTTGCCCAATGTTCCTGTCCTGACTACAAGCCTAAATCCTATTTCCAAAACTAATTCCATTAGTTGTTGAGTATCTGAGAAAAACTTTTCTGTTAAGCATTGGAAAAGCATTTACATTTTTTTTTCTTATCTGTACAGTTTACAAAGGTTTTTCTCTCCATCAAAATGTTATCTTTCCTGTATTGTATATAAGGCATTATTTTAGATGGGCTTTTATTGTTTTATCTTGTTATTGGAAAAAAAAACAAAAAACCACTAACCCACTGCAGAATAGGTCTCTGAAATCTACTATTACAATCAAGTTCTTTATAAATAAACTATCTGCCCACCAAGGACTATTACAAACAATTTAAGGCATACAGTCTCAGCCTTCCCAGTGTTCCTGTCCCCATATGATGGGCTATGAGAACAAATTCCTGTCCATCAGATAGGACCACAGAGATCCCATATTTTTCTCTCCTGCTCTAAACTGCTATAATACAATGGTTTTTCAGAGGTTTTCTTCCTAATTACCACTGGAAAACACAGTTAATAAATATAATTTCCAGAAATCAAAATCATTGTCTTTTTTCTTATAGTTTGTTTTTCTTAGAGAGGATCTGGGATTGACTCAAAGTGCATCTGGATACACTAAGCTTGAATTCTGATTTTTTTTCTCCTGAGTCCTACCTATTGTCTACCTATTATAAGAGAAATAAAGAAAAGTTCCCTGAATCCCCCTGTGAAGGTCACTAACAGGCTAAACAGACAACCCATAAAGAGAATTCACAGTAGATGCAGGGAAGTTTTCTCACCAAAATAGTCTTAAGTCCTTCCTTGGGTAGAGCCCTTCCTGAGAAGGCATTGCTTCAATGTAACAGTAGCGCTGAATTAGAAGGGGAAATGCTATATAAAAACTCTGTATAGTTTGAGAAATTGGAATAGGCTGAGAAGAATAGGAAAGGCCACAATATACTCTTCTGGATTTTTAAAAATCTCGCTTAATGGACTTCTTTCAAATGAGGAAATCTAGTTTCCACCCCAGTTACAACCATGAATTCCTTACAAAGTTTATTTTTAGGTCACTGTTTAGAAACATTACATTTTCAGGACGCCTAAGTGGCTCAGTCACTTAAGCGTTTGACTCTTGATTTCGGCTCAGGTCATGATCTCAGGGTTATGGGATAGAGCCCCACATGGGGCTCCACACTCAGTGTGAGTCTGCTTGGGATTCTTGCTCTTCTCCCTCTATCCTTCTCCCAACTCATGCATGTTCGCTCTCTCACTTAAATAAATAAAACCTTAAAAAAAAAAAAAACATTTTCTCATTGAAACAATGAATAATAATGTTATGTATGTTTCCCCAGGCTAGTTCATGGAAGCCTAAATTCCTCTTATTGTAATTAAAATACCTCTTTGTATTGAAAACAGTAGAAAAGTAAATTACACCATTACATGAACAAAAGGCGCGTGGCTGGAGGAGGGTGGTAACACAAATACGTGGCAGAATGTGCAGAACCTTTGCAGGCAGGATCCCTGGGGAATATCCTTTCCGGTTCAGGGATGGTGCTCCACTGAGCCTCCGCCAAATGTCCTACAATACTTTAAGAGTGACCATTTTCACCCCCTACAGCAGCCATTTGAGAAAGAAAACCCCTTTGTGTGATAAATTATTAAAACAAAGGGAGAGTAGAAGTAGGAAAGGAAGCTCACAGTTTCTCTTACTTACCTGTACTGACATCTCTCAGGACCTTTCTGCAAACCTGTGCCCAGGGATCTGGGCCCATGGGACCTCCCCTTGCTCCAGCGGAGCAATCAGAACAGGAGAGTACTGGGAATCAGAGTTCCCAGCTCTTTCCCAGCTGAAAGAGCTCCTTTCAGCTCCAGCTTTCAGTTCCTCCTGGAACACCAGGAGGACAAGGTTGGTGGGTCTTAGGAGCCCTCTAAAGAAGGGGCCCAACTGTCCTACTCAGAAAGAAACTATTTATTTATTTATTTATTTTACTTACTTACTTACTTATTTGACAGAGAGAGCGTGCATAAGTAGGCAGAGCTGCCGGCAGAGAGAGAGAGGGAGAAGCAGGCTCCACGCTGAGCAGGGAGCCCAATGTGGGGCTCCATCCCAGGACCCTGGGATCATCACCTGAGCTGAAGGCAGACGCCCAACTGACTGAGCCACCCAGGGGCCCAGAAACTTAAGAAACTTACCTTATGAGGCCCTATATGAGTATGCACTAAAATAGGGGTAGCAGTAGAGGACCAAGATCTCAAGAAAACAAGGATGAGGTAGGGACCAAGGGCTTAAGAAGGACATCAGAAAACTTTTCATTTCCCTTTTGCCCAGAGCAGAGCCTCTTCTAGGGAATTGGGGAATGTCTGTTTTAATACGAAAAAGAACCTAGGGCTCTTCCCAACCAGGAACCTCTGAGGCTGATGACTGGGGAACTCAGCTCACAGACTTACGAAAACTGAGCTGAGGAGAGACACCTGAGCCTATAAGAAGAAAGGAACTAGGAAGCTCCAAAGTACAGAGGTTGAGTCCTAGAGGAAAGAGAGGCCTTACCTAGAGAAGCTACAGTCCCATATATCTCCAAAATTGTGGAGATTCAGGGTAGGGTCTTCTGAAGAGGCATCACACTGGCCTGTTGCTTCTGGGTGAAGTACACAACCATGTCCTCGAAGGTCACTGGCTCCTGAAACAAAAGTTTCCTACTCGAGCCCTGAGCTAGGTGCAGAAGGGGAGGAGGCATGAGCTGTCAAAAATTAGATGGCCAGATGAAGCTCGTGATAGAAAAATAAATACTGGGGTGCCTGGGTGGCTCAGTCGTTAAGCGTCTGCCTTCGGCTCAGGTCATGATCCCAGGGTCCTGGGATCGAGTCCCACATCAGGCTCCCTGCTCAGCTCCCTCTCCCTCTGCTGCTTCCCCTACTTGTGCTCTCTCTTTCTGTCAAATACATAAATAAAATCTTTTTAAAAAGGAAAAAGAAATACTATGCCCCAAAAATCAATTAGAAGTTGGACATGATCTATAGTTTACACACACACATACTCCTTCACTGAAGAACATAAGAGCTGAACAAATGACAACAGAACATGTTCCTGAATGAGAAGCATTCATTTTATGAAACTGTCATTTCTCAAAAAAATCATTTTTCTTCTAAAATCCCCAAGAATCTGGATTCTGAAATTTATATGAAAGAATAGATGAAAAGACTAGCTAAGAATATCTTGAGAAAACAAAAAGAAAGGGAATTTGCTCGACCCAGATAGCAATGCATCCTATAGCAAGAGAGCAACCATTTCTTCGGTGGGCTCCTACAATAGTCTAACTAGCCTCTTAAACCCCAACAGACTTTCTATGCAGTAGACGCAGTAATATCATAAAATCTGCACAAAGCACTCAAAAACCTTTCAATGGCCAATTGTTGCTCTTATGATGAAATCCAAAGCCTTTCCCATGAGCAAAGGTCCTACAGATCAGGCCCCTGCATCTCTCTACAACTTCAACCAGCGCCATACCTTCCCTGGGTTCTGTGTGGTCTGGCCACCCGGCTTCCCTTTCTCTTCAACAAATCCAATTCTCTCCTACCTCCTGGATTTTGTGTTTGTTCTCCCACCGGCCTGGCAGTCTCTCCCCTGGTTCTTCCTTTCCTGTAGATCCCCGAGCAGACATCACCTATTCAGTGAGACCTTCCTTTACAACTCCAGGTAGAGGACGCCGTGCCCAAGTACACAATACCAAAGCCACACAAGAAGTGGCCCGCCTCTCTCCCTCTGTCCCTCTCCCTGTCTTTTCTCTTTCTCTCATGTCATCTCTAACTGCCCTGACTAGCTCATTGCACTTATGAAATACTTGCCTTCTGTTGCTTAAAAACCCAAATATTTTAAGACAGTTCACGCCTTAGGACCTTAATGTTCCCTCTGCCTGTTTTGCTCCCTTGCATTATTCTGCTCAAATATCATTGCCCTGAATTCAATGCACTATTGTCACTTTATATCCCCTTCCCCACCTTTCCATTTTAACATGTATCACTCCCTTATAGTGTATTATACACTCACTGGTGTGTTGTCTGTGTCACTCATTAGAATCAAGAGCTCTGCGAAGGCAATTTTGGTGACCACTGGCACAAAGTAGGAACTCCATAAATATTTATTAAATGAATGAATCTATCAAAATAAGAACTCAATACATTATGTAACTATTAGTAGTGTTCCCCTGATACTTCCAAAGCCTATTTCATGGCATGGCACACACAGAGCTCGGTATATACCTGTTGAATTAACAGAGAAGTCCTAATCTTATGCTATTCTGCATACACAATTTACAGAGCGAACATATTCCCCTAAAAGGCTTTTCTTGCCTGTTGGTAGGCTTCATTTGTTGAAAGTGATATGGATTTATAGTTCCCAGAAATTTTTACTGGCAGGTGGTTCCACTTCACACATTGAAATGGATCTTCTGAATATCATATCCTCTCTTTCATCCAAGATATTTCCCTGGATAATCTCATCTCACCTCAAACCACTTTCCCCAAACAAATACACCCTCATGGGCATAGACACACATATACACCTTCCGTAACTGTGTAGCAAGGGGGAGCCATGCCAGGCCTGAGTCCTGTATGGACTTCTCTGAGAGCTCATCTAAGAAAGGTTATCGGGATCACCTAAGACCACACTCTCTGGAGGACAGCTGCTGAGTCCCAGCTTCCCGCTTGGCTCCCTGATTTTGGAAAAGGAAGAGCCTAAGGCAGAAGACCTCCGAGTGAGATTGCCCCTCTCTTGCAGCCCATAAGTGCATTACTCCCCCATCTCTCCCCACCATCCTTGGACTCCTGGACTCAGAATAATGACTATCCTACCACACCAGGGCAGCCTGGCCCCTACCCTCACCCACAGTTATAATTATTTGGTTTATTTTCCAATCACTTGCTGGCAAGGAACAAGACTTCTCAAAATAAACCACTACACTGCTTGGGTTCGAGGAGAAAATAGTCTTTACTGAATGTGTTCAGTGACCCTACCATTGACAAAGATTCTGTCCTTGGCCAAACTCTAGCCAGGCTCTCCTGAGCCCTTTCTCTACTAAGCCTTAACCTTGGCCTGTAAAGACCAACAAAACATTAATAGCTCAAGGCCACATCTCAAGGGGCCACATCCCAAAGATGACCCTAGCCCCACTTAGAGTGTCTGAAAATTCAGGGCTGCCAAAAGAATTTACTGTTTGTTCCAGCCAACACCTGAAGACAGGGTCCTTGTCTCCCAGTCTCTGGAGGAGGGTAGGAGCCAAACTTCCCTAAGCTTGGTCAGCAAACCCATATGGGTTTCACGTGACTTCCCCTAACTCTACGGAGCCTCCGCTCACCCCGCTCCCTCCTCCATTCTCCCTTTAAAAGGTCCAGTCACTTCTGTACCAGTCAAAACTGCGTCCAGTTCACCCTGGACTCTTTTCCCTCCTGCAATAATTATTACTGATTAAAACCTGTCCGGCTTTGTTCATCTTTGACACCATGACTAAGAGAGGCCGCCTCCGGAGAGAAAGAGGGCAGAGGACGCCTGGACCGAGAAGGGCTACGGGCCAAGATGCAGGTGGCGGCTCGGCCGCGGATCAGAGCTGGAAAAAGATGCTCAAGTACGCCTCTGGGTGGCAGTGGGCGCAGACCCGCTCGGACCTCCGGGAAGCAGGCGACGCCAGCCAACACCTCCAGCCGCAATAGGAAGGCGGGCCGGAGGCAGGTGCGCACGAGAACCAAGGAACCCGCTCCGCGGCCGGGGCACCGGAGCAGGTAACGGCCCTCCTCGGCCAGGCACTTCCAAGTCAAGGCTGGTCAGACCTTGCAAGGGCCAAGCAGCCTCGCTTCAGAGCAGCAGCTCTAGGGCACCCAGAGCACCCGCAACCGAGTTCCCCTCCCACGGGAGCGCCCGGGCTCCACCAACCAGCGACGAGCCGGAAGCACCGCGGGAGCCCGCCTTCCCTTCTAGGAAGCCTGGAGGTTTCCCTCTCGGTGGTGCGCTGGTCCAGGACGCTCCCGCGCCCCGCTTGCAAAGCCGCGCCCTCTCGCAGCAGGTGTCAGTGTTGCGGCTGTCTAGCGGCGGTATCGACGGTCTGGTTGCAACCCTGCCTGCACAGACCTCAGCAGCTGGCTGCAGATGGGGCCGCAGCAGGGCCAGGAACGACGCAAATGTTTGGGCGTCCCACGTGCAACTGTGATGGAAAAGCCAGACTTCTTGGCCTGCAGGGCACGTCATACAGGGAGACAGCTGTTTGCATCTCTTAAGCCCGCACTATTCCTGGAACCCAGTCCAGGGGCTGGACTGGTAAAAATGATAGTGTGGAGTCTGTGGTCCAAGCTCTGAGGTCTTAATAGGGCCAGACTTGACATACTGAGTGCTAACCTGAGGACGAGGCCGGAAACTAGAGAATTAGCCAGATTTCACACTATAAACACTGAGGACAGCTGAGCACATTACAGTTTAGACGACTGTAGGAGGAGGTCTGCCCACCGCATGCCGATCTCTGTTACAGTAAAGGATACAGAGAGTGTACACAATGAGCTCTCTGACGGTGCTACTTAGAAATCTCAGCTTCAGGGGATGAGGACTAGGGTAGGATCGGTTAAGGGAGATGGAAGGAGTACCTGCTGGAGGCCTATTACTTCGGGAGGCATGGCAGTCCTAGCTAGATTAAAGGAGAAATCATGCAGCCATATTGTTTTTATCACCAGCCAACTTCCATGTTGGAGTGGCTGTGGAAAAACAAGGAAAATTAAGAACTATAACAAGAAATGAACCAGATGGAGAGCTCTAACCAGGGAACCAGCCTTGCAGCTGCTGAGTGGGCTATATACAAAGACCCCAAAGAAAAAGTTCCAAGAGCCACAGAGATTTACCCTCATTCAACCCATGGCCAGAAGTGCCTGTTTACCCCAAACAGAGCATATGGAAATCAGAGGGGACCATAACCTCACTTTCCATAACCCCACCAGCTCTTCCACCTGAAGACTAGCCAGTCACAAGTCATCAACAAAAGATCTGAATGCACAGACTGAGAGCTTACTGTGAACCAAGAAACATTAATGGAGGATGATCAACACCTCCCACAGAGGGCTGTCAAAGCTAAATTCCTAAAAGCTTCCAGGCATTGGGAAAAAAATACCTGAAGCTTCTCCTCAGTTATCTTAGTTGCCAGGAGACCTGGAATAATAGAAACAAGAGAAAGGTTGTGATCTCAGAAGTCCGCAAGATACCTTTTGGGTGTCTGATCAGCCCAGTTAACTCCCCCTTACCAGAGTGGGACCCCAGCAGCCTCATTCACACTATGTGATCTAACCCCTCAGCCAGGGGAGAGTAGACAAGTGAACACCTCACCTAAACTGGGCAGATCAGATTCTCTCTCCCAGGAATGTGCCACAGTCTGGAAGATTGTTTGGGCTGCTCCCTGGATGGAGTTGTAAACATGAAACCCATGGCAAACTCTGCTGTGTGCCTAGGGACAGAGCAAGCAGCACTGCGAAGAGGGGAGAGGAATCAGAAGTGAAGAAAGAGGAGCGCTTGGGTGGCTCAGTCAGTTAACTGTCTGCCTTCAGCTCAGGTCATGATCCCAAGGTCCTGGGATCGAGCCCCACGTCGGGGCTTTTCCCTCTCCCCCCTGTTCTTGCTATCATTCTCTCTCTCAAATAAATAAATCAAATTTTAAGAAGAAAAAAAGTGGAGAAAGAGCAGAGACTGCCTGTTATTCCCGCTTGGGTTTTCCAGGCTCCAGATCTCCTGCTGCATTCTTGCCCTTGGTGCCAGGCTACACATAGGAATCCTTAAAATTAAGTGTACTTACATTCATTGAAATAGGTTTCTGTTATTTTTAAAGGGTCCTAAATAACATAGCCAACTCACTGATAAAGGCAAAAGTCTCAAAACTAAACAATTCCGGTAACATGATACCCATATCCCTTTCCTGAAGGAAGTGGGCAGTCCTCTTGCTCGTGTTAAACTAGTAAGTTTGGGAGGGAGGGAGGAGTCAGTATGTCTACAGTCATTTCACTTTCAGAGAAAATAAAACTCTTGGAAGAACTCTACATTGGATTTTAAGTAATGTATGAGTTTATTTTTACACATCTGTCCTTTCTGTGAGCTACACATGACCCTTGTCAAAAAACATCTGAGTGACTACTAAGTGCCAGACAACCTTGCAACACTGGTCCCTGCATTAAAAAGAATGGCACATCATTCATCTTTTTGCACCTACTAAGTGCTGTGGAGGCTTTATTGCACATTTGTGCGACAATGGGGGGAACCCTACATGCCTGTTGAATTAATAAAGGAAGAAATAAAAGAAAGTAACAGTCATCATCATCAGAAACCCATAAATCTATTGGCTGTGAGAAATCGAAAGCCATTTTTCAGCCCAGAGCTGATATTTATTTTTCCCTACACTCCTTGCTTTCTTCTCAACTTAAACTACATTTAGAAGTTCTGCTTTTCTGAAGTCTGGCTAGCTTCAGAGCCTCTCACCACCACCCCGCCCACCCCGTTCCTTGCTATAATCCTCCCAGAAACACTGAGGCCCTGTTGAATGGTGTTTGTGGGAAATAAATAGGATGTTTATATATATCTCATGTGTGTGTGAGAGAGAAATAATGACAAAGAAACCACAGTCATTGTCATTTTCCTACATTTTGACTGCTTTTCTAAACAGTGATTCTAGGTGAGGGATCTTTGCATTTTGCAGTCTGGAAGCTCTGACTATAGCTGGGAAGGTAAGTTTGGTTTCTGCCTTTTCTTCTCCTGAATTCTACGTATTATACAAACCTTATCAAGGAAGAAAATAAAGAAAAATCTCCAACATCCCACAAACCATTTAAATTTCTCCCTATGCTGAGGGTGATGGAAATTTTATCTTGATTACACAACTGTATTCATTTGTCAAAACTCACCAAACCGTCTACTTTAAAAGGGTAAAGGCTATAAGGTGTATCTCAATAAGCCTAACCAAAGCCAAAACCAAAATATTTCTTTATGCCCTTGCTTGCAGACATAATTGTATGGTGTTATCATAACAGTGTGCATATCTTTTCCTTAGTGCTGTATTCCTGCTTAACTACTTAAAGTACCTTCCCATGTTGCTACACTGTCCTGAAGCAGTGATTGTGAGAAGGATCAGGGCCCATACCACTAGATGGAAAGTATGGCCAAACCAGTGGCATCATAACATCTAGTAAGATTAGTGCCCACCAACAGGGGGCCACACTCAACAGTCGGTTGAGTGTGGGACTCTTGATGTCGGCTCACGTAATGATCTCAGGGTTATGAGATGGAGCCCTGCATCTGACTAGCGCTCCGCACAGAGTCTGCTTATGATTTGTGATTCTCCCTTTTCCTCTCCCTCTGCCCTGCCACACCCCCCACCCTGCCCAGCTCATGCACACTCTAAATAAATAAATAAAATCTTAAAAGAAGAAAGATTAGTGTCCATACACGCTTCTTGGTGTTATCAAAGTAGTTCATTATAAAATTAACTTAAAAGTACCAGGACTCAAAAATTCAGATTTAATCAGAGAGGACGTGGAGTAGGTGTGAGAACACATCCGAGTGTGTGTATGATTAGTTACAAACTCTCTGAGGCAAGAGCTACAGCAAGTCAGAGTCAGATTTCTCTCCCTCCCTCAGAGACTCGCCAGTGTCTTGCCAACAGGTTCACTCCATGTGTATTGAGAGATGGTTACACCCAGGCACCTGCCCTCTACTGCATGGGCCCAAATCACTTTCATACCTACGTGTTTGAGTGGGCACTGAAATTAAACAAGGATGTGGACAGGAACAGAAAAGGAACCCAAACAGAAAAGCCACATCCCCTTCCAACCAAGTTTAGAGACATGATTTTACATTCTTGCTATCAATGCCGACTCATCACTTCATATTCTTTTTACTGGTTATTTCCTTGGTCTCTTGCTTAGTTACACAGGATCCTCATCATGGTCATTATCGAGGTAATAAGAAGTCCTGGGCTCCGATTCCACACGGTGAGCCTTGCTACTGGCCCACCAAATGGCCCTCCTTAATTCCTGAAAGCCATCACTGGATACTTTCTCTGCTTACCTCCTCCCATATTTCTTGAATCACAACAGGCCATGTCATTGGAATGCCATACCCCGAAGCCCCAAAGTGTTCTGTAAACTCTACCAAGTCTAGTAGAGAAGGCAGGTGCAGACTGATGGATACAGGCCCAAACTGGACACCATAAAGGACAACTCCTACCATTCCCACCCAGGGGATGGAAGAGAGGAGTCAAACATGGTTCTTACGCGTGAGAACATAAATGGAGTTGGGAAAACAATAATGACTCCACGGGCCCAGAAGACAAACACAGGCATGGTCAGGAGCCTGGGGAAACTGGTAACTCTAGGTGGGTGGGTGGTCGAGCACATGAGGGAGCTCATGGGGAGTGGGACAAAGGATTCAGGCTCCCAGCGGAAGTGAGATCCTGAAAGCAAGGCACTATTTGAACAGAGGAAGAACTGGCCATTTCAGACGAGGGGAGCAGCACAAAGAGAGACAGGGAGGGAGGAAGGAGCGTGGGGTGCGGGGAAGACGGGGCGGCCGCTGGCCCGGAGGGGGCAGAGCGCTCGTGCTGGGCAGGCAGAGGGGGGCGGCCGGAAGCGGGGCAGCGGGGCCCAACCGCGGCTGGCCCTGTCACCTGGGTGGCCTTCTTGCGAGCATGCAACTTCTGGTGCTGAATGAAACTTGCGCTCCACTTGAAGGCTTTCCCGCACACCTTGCACTCGTAAGGCCTCTCCCCGGTGTGGAGCCGCTGATGCTGGACCAGGGTGACCTTCTGATTGAAGGCCTTCCCGCACTCCTGGCAGCCATAGGGCTTCTCCCCGGTGTGGATGCGCTGGTGCACTGTAAAGCGGGAGCTACAGCTGAACGTTTTCCAGCACTCTTTGCATTTGTAGAGCTTCTCCCCAGTGTGGAGCCTCTGGTGCTGGAGAAACACGGAGCTCCGGCGGAAGGCCTTCCCGCACTCCTGACACGTGTAGGGCTTCTCCCCGCTGTGGATGCGCTGGTGCTGGATGAGGACTGAATTTGAACTGAAACTTTTCCCGCACTCCTGACACTCGTAGGGCTTCTCCCCGGTGTGGGTGCGCTCATGGACGATTCGGTCATAGCTACACCGGAAAGCCTTCCCACAGTCCTTACACTGAAAGGGTTTCTCCCCGGTGTGGATTCGCTGATGCCGGATGAGTTTTGAGTTGTAGCTGAAGGTTTTCCCACAGTCCTGACATCCGAAGGGCTTCTCTCCACTGTGGAGTTTCTGGTGCTGAAGGAGGTGGGAATTTTGACCGAAGGCTTGTCCACACTCCTTACACGAGTAAGGCTTCTCCCCAGTGTGGGTTTTCTGGTGTCGGGAGAGTTTTGAGTTATACCTGAAGGCTTTCCCACACTCTCTGCACTTGTAGGGCTTGTCATCAGTGTGAATCCTCTGATGCTGCAGAAGGTCTGAATGTTGGCTGAAATATCGGCCACACTCACCACATTTATAAAACGCCGGTCCTCCAGGGAGGGCCTGCTTTGACAGGAGGTGGGTGCTGACACCGGTGCTTCCTTCCGGCTTCCTGCCTGCCTCCTCCCTTTTGATGACGGGGGATCTGTAGTCCTGGACCAGCAAGTCCATGAAACCTCCTTGGTTTGTTTTCTCCCCTGCGTCACACGGCTGTGGCCTTCCTAAGTTGTCCTTAAGGTGAGGGTGCTGGGGAGCTTCTGTGAGCAGCCCCTCTGCCATCAGTCTATGGGCTGCTGAGTCTTTAGAAATGTTTAGTCTTGGGCTTTGCTCCTCACTCTCAGTCTTGTTTTTACCACCTAGTATGATAAAAAGAAAACAGAGGCTCTGAAGCTAGAAAGGTAAAGTTTACTTAAAAAAAAAAAAAAAAAAAAGAGAGAGTGATGCATTTTGATGCATTTACGGTCTATTTAAGTCTAGTGTAGTCCAGACTAGTTTTTTTTTTTTTTTTAACTGAGTCTTCTCTATTAGAAGAACTAGGTTTTTCACAACTACATAATTTTTCAAATTTTATTTATTTATTTATCTCAAGTAATCTCTATACCCAATGTGGGGCTCAAACTCATGACCCTGAGATCAAGAGTCCACATGCTCTACCCACTGAGCCAGCCAGGAGCCCCAGACTAATTTTTAAATGCTGAGCACAACTCATTGATGAGTTGCAATCCAGAGTTTAAAAGGTATGGTTTTAGATTCTCAAGGACAGTAGTCCTCAAAGTGTGGTCCCCGGACCACCATCACCTGGGAATCTGCTAGTAATGCAAATTCCTGGGTCCCACCCCAGTGCTGTTGAATTAGAACCTCTGGGGGTGGTATCCAGCAAGTCCATGTTCTAACAAGCCCCTCACGAGATTCTGATGCTCACTGGAATTGTAAACCACTGATCTAGAAGCTAAAAAGGCAGGTGGAAACTGTTCGTGTACTTGTTTTAAGCTGCACTGCCCATAAGGCAGCCCCTAGACACCTGTGGCTACTTAAATTTTTTTTATTTTTATTTTTTTGGCTGTTTAAAGATTTTATTTATTTATTTGAAAGAGAGAGCATGAGCAAGAGCATGAACAGGGGGAGGGTCAGAGGGAGAGGGAGAAGCAGACTCCCCACTCAGCAGGGAGTCTGACGCGGGGCTTGATCCCAGACTGAGATCATGACCTGAGCCGAAGGCAGACACTTAACCGACTGAGATGTGGCTACTTAAATTTAATGAAAATGGAACATAATTTAAAATTCAGTTCCTTGTTTGAACTAGCCACAGTTCAAGAACTGATGAGGACAATGGCTACCATATTGGGCAGCACAGATATTGAACATTTCCATCACTAGACAGTGTCCTATTGGACAGCACTGGCCTAAAGCCGTTGGCAGACTAAATAGACCATGCACAGCTATGGCAAAGGGAAACATCACTGCAGGTGGTCGGCGGGGAAAGGTTTCTCATCAAGATGATGGGAAGTGGGGTGCTAGGTGGCTCAGTTGGTTAAGTATCTCCCTTTGGCTCAGGTCATGATCTCAGGGTCCTGGGATCGAGCCCTGAGTTGGGCTCCCTGCTCGGCGGGGAGCCTGCTTCTCCCTCTATCCCTCCCCCTGCTCGTGCTCTCTCTCTCAAATAAATAAATAAAATCTTAAAAAAAAAAAAAAAGATGACAGGAAGTGCTGAGTCAGCACAAAGGCACTGACGAGGACGGAAGTGGATAGAATTAGGAAGGAGCCTTTGGTTTATAAGACTCTGAACAACATAAGGGATGGAGAGAGCATGAGAACAGGGCCAACTGAATGAGAAGGCTAAACACCCAATCTCTGGATGGTTCTCATTCACCTCAATTCTGTACCTTTCAGAAAAGGAAACCATTCGTTCCCAATAATTAAAGAGGCTTTCTTTCAAAAGCTAATTGATAGTGTTTAGGAATTCATAAAAACTCTCTTCCCATGTACAGTTTCATACACCCACATACATAAAATGTTCTTACAGAAACAAGCTCTGGGGTGCTGTGTGGCTCAGCTGGTTGAGCCTCAACTCTTGGTTTCAGCTCCAGTCATGATCTTGGGGTCGTGGGATCAAGCCCCGCATCAGGCTCCGTGCTCAGTGCAGAGTCTGCTAAAGACTGTCTCTCCCTCTGCCCCTCCCCCCTTCTCTCTCTCTCAAATAATAAATAAATAAATAAATACATACATACATACATAAATCCTTAAAAATAAGAAACAAGCTCTTACTACATTGTGTTTATATTCCTAAATTGACCCCCAAAAGCCTATTTTCACTATGCATTTTTGAAATCCTCTAGGTTTGCAAAGAAAAATAACAGAAGGGGTGCCTGGGTGGCTCAGTCGTTAAGTGTCTGCCTTCAGTGCAGGTCATGATCCCAGTGGCCTGGGATCAAGCCCCGCATCTGGCTCCCCGCTCTGCGCCTGCTTCTGCCTCTCCCACTCCCCCTGCTTGTGTTCCGTCGCTCGCTGTGTCTCTTTCTGTCAAATAAATAAATAAAATATTTTAAAAAAAAAAGAAAGAAAAATAACAGAAAATGAAAGTTTCGATGGGTCTTTTCAGTATGGAGCTGAAGCTCTATCAAGGGTCACTTTTCTGAATGAGAGTGAACATCTTCATCCTAAGAACTGGTATGACAGAAGCAAAACCTTTTTCATGTTGAATCATTAAAAGACAGGAGGAGGCCAAGGCAAAGAGGAAGGTGGTAAGTTCTCCTGCTTACCTGTGTGGACACCTCCCAGGGCCTCTCCCTCAAGGGGTGTCCAGGGATACAGGTCCCATGGTGCTTCCCCTTGCTCCAGCTGGAGTATCAGATCTGGTTTGGGGAATGGCAATGCTGCTGAAGGAGAAAGAAAAGGAACAGGAAGCTGAGGAGAGTCTCTGCTGCCCCCTCAGCCCACCCTCTGCTTTGCCAGGTGAACAATTTGACATCTCAGGACACTAAGTGAGCTCAGTGTGGAAAGAATCTGGGGTTCTAAGGAAGGCTCAAATTGTTTTGCTCAAGAGGAGGCTTACTCTGGGCTCTATCAGAGAAGACAGACAGCTCCTACTGTCATTAGAGGTGTGTACAGGGGGTCCTAGGAGACTCTCACACAGGACAGATGGAGCCCAGGACTCCAGGGAACTGGAAGAGTGGAGGATCCAGGAACCCTCTCAGCTGTCTGTGCCCAGAGCAAAAACCCCTCTCAGGAGAGTCCCCATCAGGAAACAGGGAAGAGGCAAATCCTGCTGAAAACCAAAGTGAGCCTAGATCTTTCTCCATTAGCTACTCCCAAAACAGGGGATTAGGGAGCTCGGCTCATGGTGCACCAGTCCTGGGGATATGAGAGACCCTGGATCCACCAAGGAGGAAGCCAGGGGCCCTTAGGGTAGAGCTGGTTCAGGGACAAGGAAGGACTTACCCAAGGAAGTTATGTTTGCATAATTCTCCAGCATCACCTCTAGGTACAGGGCCCTCTGCATGGGGTCCAGGCTGGCCCACTGATTCTGGGTGAAGTACACGGCCACATCCTCAAAGGTCACTGGCTCCTGAAACAATAGGCACCTGCTCAAGCCCTGTGTGAGGGCTAAGGAGGGGCCTGAACTCCAGGGAAGGGCTGACTCTACTGGAGTCCATGGCTCCGAGCCCCTCGGGAGGCTTGTACTGGCAAGGACAGCCACAACCGTACCCCAGTCGGAGACAGCCCTCAGCACATTTTCAACATGCACACCTCTGAGGCGCCCCTGCCTGGTGGTCACATCAACCCCATGTCTGGTTCCATGAGCTGGGTCGATCTTTCCGGCATGTCTTCTAATATGACCATAGCATCTATCATTCACCCTGAATCCATCCACTCCATCCACTCGGTTTCTCTCTGGTGTCCCCCCTCCATGCGTTTTTATAGACAGAAAAAATTCCACGGGCACAGAGTTCCTTCCACTCTGGTTGGTCCTCCCTCTTTCTGCCATCTTACCTTATCAGAGAGCTGGCTGTCTCTTGAAGGCAACGTGCAGTGTCGTCGCCTCCTCTAACACCCGACTCCAGGGACAGGATGGCAGTCTTCATCCCTGAGCAGGCACCTGCCCCCAGATCACCTAAGCTCCGTCCGACCTGCCAACACTGCCCTCTGTACCAGGTGTGTCTCCCTGCTCCTGATGGGGCCACTTCCACCTTCTCAGGGGAGAAGGAAACCATGCCTTGTCCTGTGTCAACTACTTTTACATCAATTCACTCAATCATCAGAACACACACGCGATGTAAAAATTATTATGCCCTATTACAGATGATGGGAATCAGTGATGTTAAGCACTTTGAAATAGACAAAAGGGAGTCCTCTTTATCTGAGTATCGCTAGGTTGTATAAGGAAGCAAACATTTCAAAGTGAACCAACCACTATTCAAGTGAGTGGCACTATACCATCTCTCCTTTTTTTTTTTTTTTTTTATTTTAAAGATTTTATTTATTTGACAGAGAGGCACAGCGAGAGAGAGGGAACACAAGCAGGGGGAGTGGGAGAGGAAGAAGCAGGCTCCCCACCGAGCAGGAAGCCTGATATGGGGCTTGATCCCAGGACCCTGGGATCATGACTTGAGCCTAAGGCAGACGCTTAACAACTGAGCCACCCAGGCGCCCCACTATACCATCTCTCCTTGACTGACAGTGAACTCTACCCCAGTCTGTCACATCAACAACCTCTCTGTGCCTAGTGTCTGCCGGGGGGAAGACATACAACTACAGACGTACTATATAGGATTGCAGCCATCATGGTAAAGATTGGTTCAGGCAAGAATCACCCATGGATGCTACATTGAGGAGGAAATTTCCACCAGGAGCAGGATACTTGCATAATCGTAAATGTCTCCCCATTGATTTCTGATCAGTTGCAAGGAAAGATAGTAACTATACACTGAAGAAATCAGGTATCACCTTGACCAGGAAGTTTAAATGTGGCTCGTATGACTGAGGAACTGAATTTCTCATTTTAATTAACTTTAATTCTAAACAGGCACATATAGCTAGTGGCTACCTTCCTGGACAGTGCACAATAGATAGTTCATTGCCCCCGAATGTTAACCAACCTTCTGTCTTCCTTCAGAGCCAACAGCTGGGAACATGGACCTTCCTTCCTCATATCATGGCTTCTACCCCTCCACACCTCTGAGGCACCCCTGTAATTATCAATGCATTCCTTGCTCCTTGTTTTCTACAACATTCAGCTTCTCAACTTCCTGCTCCACCTCTGATCACTCTGCTTCTGTCCTTTGCTAGCACTTACTCCTTCTCCATGATGAAGCGGGGCTCTTGATTCCCCTACAGAGGAAGTGTGTTCCGAGATAGTGCAGCACGGGGCAAAGAGCACGGGCTTCAGAGCAGTGCTTCTCAACGGGGAAATGCCCACCAGGAGAAATACGGCCCTCACTGTCTGGGGACTCTTTTTTTTTTTTTAAGATTTATTTATTTATTTGAGAGAGAGAGAGAGAGTGCACGCACAAGTGGGGGAAGGAGGGGCAGAGGGAGAGGGAGAAGCAGACTCCACGCTGAGTGCAGAGCCCAGTGTGGGACTCGATCCCAGGACCCCTGGAGACGTTTTTAGTTGTCACAACCATGGGGTGTGGGGGTGCTACTGGCATCTAGTGGGTAGAGGCCAGGGATGCTGCTAATCATCGTACAACACACAGGACAGCCCCCTACAACAAAGAATTATCTGGCCCAAAATGTAAACAGTGCTGCGGTTGACAAACTCAGCTCTAGGGTCAGACTCCCTAGGCTCAAATTCTATCTCTGAGGGGCACCTGAGTAGCTCAGTCGTTAAGCGTCTGCCTTCGGCTCAGGTCATGATCCCAGGGTCCTGGGATCGAGCCCTGCATCAGGCTCCCTGCTCGGCGGGAAGCCTGCTTCTCCCTCTCCCACTCCCCTTGCTTGTGTTCCCTCTCTTGCTATGTCTCTATCTGTAAAATAAATAAATAAGATTCTATTTCTGATAACCATCAGCTGTGTGACCTTGGATGAGATACCCAAACTCTTTTGCCTCAGTTTCCCCATTTGGAAAACTAGGATAGTAGGAGTACCTATTTTATAAGGCTCTTGTAAGGGTGGAATGAGTTAATATGTGTAAAGAACTAAAACAACGCCTGGCACACGGTGTTGTATAAATCTCAGCACTTAAAAGTACAGATGAGATTAGGGGAACATTTCTCATAGAGATCGTAGATAAGACTGACAGTTGTCTAGGGATGCCTGGGTGGCTCAGTGGGTTAAGCAACTGACTCTAGATTTTGGCTCAGGTCATGATCCCAGGGTGTGGGGATCGAGCCCCATGTCGGGCTCTGCGCTCAGTGGGGAGTCTGCTTGAGAATTCTCTCTCTCTTTCCCTCTGTCTCCCTCCCCGCCTTCACACTCAAATAAATAAATCTTTAGGAAAAAAAAAAGACTGACAATTGTCTAAACATATATGTGCGTATTTTTTCCCCCTCCCTTTCTTTTTTAATAATAGAATCCTAATTTTACTTGGGGCTGCCCCCAGCTCTGGCAACTAAGTGAGGTCAATGAAACACAAGTACAAAAACTGTTGGGGACTCTCTGGGAAGGTTCCTGAAAGAGTGCAAACTGATGAGAGGTTCGCCTTTTTTGTCATCTCCTCTTCTATCTGGAATGCACACGATAGCTGGAGATCAAGCAGTATGAAGCAGCCTTGAGCATGAAAGCCAGTGCTAGGATGGTGAAGCAGAAAAAGAGAAAGAGCCTGGTGTGGGGTAACACTGCCACAATGTCCCTGGACTGCCTCTTCCCTACCTCTCTTGCATGAGAGCCTCTATCTCGTTTAAACCACTGTCCCTTGGGGTTTCCTTACTGGAAGCCAATCCTGAGTGACTACTATACCCCACGCAAAGCACCAGAAGAGAACAGACTGCCCCCACAGATGTTTAAACACTTCCTGACTTGGAACTAACTTTGACTTAAGTGGTGAAACAGAAGTGGATGGTCTGATGTCTACATACACATTATTCTTAAGTCTTGGATAGGGCTTCCTAATTATATGACACATCCAATAAACGAGACACCAGCTTTCTCATTCCCTGATCTAGGATGCTGGAGAAAAATTCAATGCAAGCATCCTCTAGTGCCAGGAAAATTCTGGAAGGACAACTGCTTCCAGTGCTGCATGAATTTGTGCCAACAAAGGATAGAGGCTTTCGCAGAGATTAAGCTGTAATCTATGCAAAGGGCCGGAGGCACCGGCATCAGCTCCAAACTCAGCAGGAATCCACCTCCCTCGTCAATCCACTCTCTCCAAAGGCTCCCCAGTGGTGGCTTCACTGTACCCTGACTTTGTGATCTGCAGGGCAAACTCCTCCTGTGGGAATGACTGTTTAAATGCAGGAGGTGGCCTTCCTCTGTATGGTGCGAGGCACACTAGCACACCCCAAATTTTAACTTGCCCATTTGTTCCCCAGATATTGTACAAGTGTAGATTCTGATTCTGGAGATCTGGGTTGGGGCCTGAGACTCTACCTTTCTAGCAACCCCCTTAGTGATGCCAAAGCTGCTCATCTGTGAACCGTACATTCATGGTCCACAGTCTGCATGGACGTAGACTCTCACTTTTTAGGAGAGTTTCTTAGCTGGTGCTTCCTTCTTTCCCAACCGACCTGATCCTCCCAAGTTTACCTACTCACCCTCATCACCTCCCCTAACATACTCCTCTGCCATACTCTACTGATGGATGCAACGCTAAGCATGGGACTGGTCAGGCCAGGCTACTATTCCTATAGTCATCAATCGTATCTCTTTTGAATGTGGAAAGCTGGAAGAAAGCTCAGCTCACCTGGGACCACACTGTCTGGAGCATGGCTGACGATCCCTGGCTTCATGCACTGCCCTCTCTGTTTGGAAAAGCAAGAACCTGTGGAGCTAAGAGAGAGAATCACAATGAGGCTGACCCCGCCTCGTTCCCCACCTCTTTCCCCTCAGTCTCTGTGCCTCTCTCATTGGAATCAATATTCCTAGGACACTCTGGATGTTCTCAGTGCACCTTCTCCAGTGGTTCATGCGGTGCTGCATCTGCTTCCTTTGTAAATGCTACAAATCTGCCTGGTGATGCTGAAAATTCCTCGAAAGAATATCTCTGAAGCAAGAGTCAAGAACTGCAGTGGATTTGTGGCTTTCAAGAAAATCCCTGGCCCACTATGAATGAATGACTAAGTAGTCTGTACTGAATGGTTCCAGCAAAGGTGGCAAAGACCAAAACGAGCATTTAGAGAAAATGTAGGGTAACGGGGCCCCGGGACAAAATACAAGTGGTGATCTGGCCCCAGGGGAAAGGGGAAGACGCCTGACGTCCCAGGGCGCGATGCTGACCGGAAACCCGACGGGAATCTGCACACTCCACCCGGCAAGCGGGCGACCCCACGCGTCACCGGCCCTCACCCTGAGTACCGCGAGCCGGGGGACGTCAGGCCAGCTCTCCGGGGCAGGAGGGTTGATGGCGCCTCTGCGGGCAGGGGCCCCTCGGGCGGCGTCTGCGGGCCCCGACCCCCGAGCTCGAGGACTGCGCTGGGGGGCGCCACCGCGCGGAGGCGGAGCGCCGAAGGCCCGGCCGCTCCCGCAGATCGCAGCCGAGGCGGAAGCGCGAGCGGAGGCGCTCCCACCCGCGCCGCTCTAGGAAGCCCGGAGGCTGGCCTTCTCCATGGTCCCGAGCCAGACCCGCCACCTGCGCCCGGGCGCCGGCTTTCCTCCCGCCCCGCGTGCTAGGCACCGCGCCGCAGCCGGAGAGCAGCAACTCGGGGACATCGAGGCCGCACCACACTCCGCGTGGGTCTGCGTGCGAGCTCCAGCGCTTGCCAGCAGTAACTTCCTCTCCTAATGAATTCCCAGCCCCAGTCTCTGTCCAGCGGCTTCGAGACTGTGACCTGAGGTCGCCAAGTCCCAGGTCTGACTGTCCCCGTTCTGATCCCGGCTCCACCACCTATTCACTGTATGGCCTGTGCCAGTTACTGAAACTTTGTGCTTCCGTTTCTCAGTTGGGAACGGCAGTAGTTTCGAACTCATAAACTCAGTGCAGCAATTGAGTGAGTCAACTCGTGCAAAGCACTTAATGACAACTTCTGGTTCTGCATCATAAGTAAGTCAGAGTAAGTTCTAGCTCTGTTGTTGCGGACATTGTTATTCCTGTGTGTCGTTGCCACTTTCCTAAAACACACTCCCATATCTCTTTCTCCAGTCCAAATAGAATAATAGCACCGGCAGCAGTGTTTCCTATTGGCCAGGCGTGCCAGGCGTTGTGCAGATACCTTTGAGCTAGAGTCCTGTGTATCAACCTGTCCATTGTTTCTTTCTACTTGGCTAATCCACAGGCACCTAAAACTCAAAATGTTCCAGACGGATCTTGTCATCCTTCCCTCACCCTCCTGTTCCACTTTCCAGGGTTGCCCTGTCCCTCCTCCCTCCTCCTCCCCCAAACTGCACTGTAACCCAACTAGGTGAGTTTGATCCTTGGTGAGTTACAGGTAGAGACTACACCAGGTGGAGCTGTCACACGAAGGAAATTTTATTTGCAGCAAAGAAGGAGATCGTGGGGAATAACTTCCAAAGCTGTGACTCCCCCAGTGGAGGTAAGTGGGTTCTTTTTTACTTAAGGTTGGGATGAATACTCAGAAAGGGGACTTTTGTCATCACACATAAAGGTGGGCATAAGGTTGCGCAGGTGTACTTAGAAAACATGCCTATACATGCATTCTGTGTTATGTTAACGAAGGGGGAAATTTTAACATTATAATGACCACTCCATGGTCCATCTGCACAGGTGTAAGCCAGGGGTCAAGCTCAAGCTGGTTTAGGCCAGCTGGAGCTCTTCCTGTTGTTTGCCTCTAAAAGATAAGGTTAACATTCCTGTGAAGAAAGGGGGTCAGTGGGGGTCTTGCTAGTGACCTTTTACCTCATTAACCCTATGGAGCATAGACTCAGCACCACTCTCCATCCAGCCAACCAAATCATTCAATGGGGGAGTCATAACTGATCCCTTCCTCTGCATCTCTTCTTACCTGCATTGCTGTAGCAGCCTCCTAACTGTTCTGGTCTCCAGTCTGGCCCCCTCTGCTCCCTTCTTCCCACAGGATAGACAGGGTGATCTAAGATATGAATCTGGGCATGGCACAGTTCTGCTTTTAAAAACCCTTCAAAAGTATCTGATTTTGCAGATATTGTCCCTAAACCTTCAGATTCTAGAATAGCTGTCACTTGCAACATGATACCCTACGTAGAAAACCCAAAAGACTCCACCAAAAAATTGCTAGAACTAATAAATGAATTCAGCAAGGTCACAGGATATAAAATCAACGTACAGAAATCTGTTGCATTTCTATACACCAATCATGAAGCAACAGAAATAGGAATCAAGGAATAGATCCCATTTATAATTGCACCAAAAATAAGAAGATACCTAGGAATAAACTTAACCAAAGAGGTAAAAGATCTGTTCTCTGAAAACTCACGAAAGAAACTGAAGAAGACACAAAAATGGAAACACATTCCATGCTTATGGATTGGAAAAACAAACATTGTTAAAATAGCTATACTACCGAAAGCAATCTACACATTTAATGCAATCCCTATCAAAATACCACCAGCAGGGGCGCCTGGGTGGCTCAGGCTGTTAAGCGTGTCTGACTTCGGCTTAGGTCGAAATCCCAAGGTCCTGGGATCCAGGCCCTGGTTGGGCTCCCTCTTTATCGGGGAGTCGGCTTCTCCTTCTCCCTCTGTCTCTCCCCCTGCTCATGTTTGCTCTCTCTCTCAAATAAATAAATAAAATCCTTAAAAAAAAATACCACCAGCATTTTTCACAGAGCTGGAACAAACAATCCTAAAATGTGTATGGAACCACAAAAGACCCCAAAAAGCCAAAGCAGTTCTGAAAAAGAAAAGCAAAGCAGGAGGCATCACGATTCCAGACTTCAGGCTATATTACAAAGCTGTAGTCATCAAGACAGTATGGTACCGGCACAAAAACAGACACATAGATCAATGGAACAGAATAGAAAACCCAGAATTGGACCCACAACTCTATGGTCAACTAATCTGACAAAGCAGGAAAAAATATTCAATGGAAAAAAGTCTCTTCAACAAACGGTGTGGAGAAAACTGGACAGTAACACGCAGAAGAATGAAACTGGACTACTTTCTTATACCATACACAAAAATAAATTCAAAATGGATGAAAGAACTACATGTGAGACAGGAAACCATCAAATACTAGAGGTGAACACAGGCAGCAACCTCTTCATCCTCGGCCACAGCAACTTCTTACTAGGCACCTTGCTGGAGGCAAGGGAAACCAAAGCAAAAATGAACTATTGGGACTTCATTAAGATAAAAAGCTTCTGCACGGCAAAGGAAGCAGTCAACAAAACTAAAAGGCAGCCTACAGAATGGGAGAAGATATTTGCAAATGACATATCAGATAAAGGGCTAGTATCCAAAAATCTATAAAGAACTTATCAAGCTCAACACCCAAAAAACAAATAATCCAGTTAAGAAATGGGCAGAAGACATGAATAGACATTTTTCCAAAGAAAACATCCAGATGGCTAACAGACACATGAAAAGATGCTCAACATTGCTCATCATCAAGGAAATGCAAATCAAAACCACAATGAGATACCACCTCACACCTGTCCAGATGACTAAAATGAACAACTCAGGAAACAACAGATATTGGCGAGGATGCAGAGAAAGGGGAACCCTCTTAAACTCTTGGTGGGAATGCAAATTGGTGCAGCCACTCTGGAGAACAGTATGGAGGTTCCTCAAAAAGTTAAAAATAGACCTACCTTACCACCCAGCAATTGCACTACTACGTATTTACACAAAGAATACAAAAATACAGATTCGAAGGGGCATATGCACCCTGATGTTTATAGCAGCCTTGTCAACAATAGCCAAACTATGGAAGGAGCCCAAATGTCCATCAACTGATGAATGGATAAAGAAGACATGGCATACATTTGCAACAACATGGATGGAACTGGAGGGTGTTATGCTGAGTGAAATAAGTCAATCAGAGAAAGACATGTATCATATGACCTCACTGATATGAGGAATTCTTAATCTCAGGAAACAAACTGAGGGTTCCTAGAGTGGGGGGGGGGGGGGGGATGGGGTGGCTGGGTGATAGACCTTGGGGAGGGTCTGTGCTATGGTGAGCTCTGTGAATTGTGCAAGACTGTTGAATCTTAGATCTGTACCTCTGAAACAAATAATGCAATATGTGTTAAGAAAAAAAAAAAAGAAGATAGCAGGAGGGGAAGAATGAAGGGGGGGAAATCGGAGGGGGAGACGAACCATGAGAGACTCTGAGAAACAAACTGAGGGTTCTAGAGGGGAGGGGGGTGGGAGGATGGGTTAGCCTGGTGATGGGTATTAAAGAGGGCATGCTCTGCATGGAGCACTGGGTGTTATGCAGAAACAATGAATCATGGAACACTACATCAAAAACTAATGATGTAATGTATGGTGATTAAAATAACAATAACAAATTAAAAAAAAAGACATGGCATATATATACAATGGAATATTACTCAGCCATCAAAAAGAATCAAATCTTGCATTTGCAATGACGTGGATGGAGCTAGAGTGCATTATGCTAAGTGAAATAAGTCAGAGAAAGACAAATACTGTATGATTTCATACATATGTGGAATTTAAGAAACAAAACAGATGAACATATGGGAAGGGGGGAAAAAGGAGAGGGAAGCAAGCCATAAGAGATTCTTGACGATGGAGAACAAACCAAGGGTTGATGGAGGGAGGTGGGTGGGGGATGGGGTAGATGAGTGATAGGGATTAAGGAGGGCACTTGTGATGAGCACTGGGTTGGGTGTTGTATATAAGTGAGGAATCACTGAATTCTACTCCTGAAACCAGTATTGCACTGTATGTTAACTACCCAGAATTTAAATAAAAATTTTGGGAAAAAAATAGAATAGCTGTCACTTGAAAAGTCTTTTTTTTTTTTTTTTTTTTTAAGATTTTATTTATTTATTTGACAGAGAGAGAGAGTACACAAGCAGGGGGAGCTACAGAGTAAGAGGGAAAAGCAGGTTCCCCGCTGAGCACCGAGCCAGATGCGGCCTGATGCAGCCCGATGCGGGGCTGGATCCCAGGACTCTGGGATCATGACCTGGGCTGAAGGCAGATGCTTAACTAACTGAGCCATCCACACATCCCAAAGAAGTCTTTTCTGATGTCCTAGGTGATGATCTTCCAGGTTCCCCACGCTTACCCTGGTAACGGTGCTTACTACACTGTTGACATTGGCTTTCTCAGTGTTATTCTTCTGAGTAGACTGTGAGCTCTTTTAGTAGGCACTCCAAAAATATTTACTAAGTGAATGAACTCTTTTCACCTCTTAGCTTCTTCTGAAAATAGGAACGTTGTGAAAAGGAAATGAGACTTGTGTAAAGTGGCTGGAACAAAGAAGTGAACAAATTCTGGTTCCCGAACCTGCTTTTACCAACAGTACTTAGTCCATAGTAAGATCAAGTAAGGGCACTGGAGGATGTTCTACAAAGTTCTAAAGGAAAATCATTTTGAATCTAAAACTCTAAAGAGCTAAACTATTACACAGACATAAAATGTAATATTGTGATATAATAAAGAAATATTTATTTGGGCTTCTTCCCCAGTTTCTGGCATAGAATTCCTAAAACCTTTGTTATTTCTTCAGTGATAGGGATGGTGGGAACATCTTTTGTTATAACATTTCATCTTTCTCCCTGGTTCCCAACACAGGAAGCTTCTAAAACCCTTTGAATCTCTGGGGGTAATAAGAGTGTCATTTTGTATGCTAATGAAGACTGGTGGCTGGGGGTCCTAAAGAGCTTCAGGAATAGGGAGGAGCTGGTCGCCAGAGGAACCAACCATGTGACTAGAACTTTCACCCCCATCCCCTGGAGTGGAGAGGGGCTGGAGATTGAGTTGATGACCAGTGGTCAATGATTCAATCAATTATGCCTACATAATGACCCTCCATTAAAAACACTAATGGGTGGGGTGCCTGGGTGGCTCCATCCTTGAGCGTCTGCCTTCAGCTCAGGTCATGATCCCAGGGTCCTGGGATCGAGCCCCGCATCGGGCTCCCTGCTTAGCTCTCCCACTCCCCCTGCTTGTGTTCCCTCTCTCTCTGTCAAATAAATAAATAAAATCTTAACTCCCCCCCAAAAAAAACCACTAATGGGTTGGGGAGTTCAGAGAGCTTCCAGGCTGGTGAACACATCAAGGTGCTGGGAAGGTGATGAGCTGGAGAGGGCATGTACACTCCTTGCCCTTTCCCTCACACCTTACCCTATGCACTTCTTCCATTTGGCTGCTCCTGAGTCGTATCCCTATAATAAGCTGCTAATAGTAAGTAAAGTGTTTTCCTGAGTTCTGCAAGCCATTCCTAAGTTATCAAACCTGAGGAAGGGGTCATGGGAACTCCGATGTATAGCTGGGTAGTCAGAAGTGCAGGAGGCCTGGGACTTGGCGTTCAGCATCTGAAGTGGGGCAGACCCCTTAAGCTGTGGGGTCCGACCCTAACTCTGGCAGTGCCAGAACTAAATTGATTTTGGGACACCTGGGTGGCTCAGTCAGTTAAGCGTCCAACTCTTGGTCTCAGCTCAGGTCTTGATCTCAGGATCGTGAGTTCAAGCCCCAAGCTGGGCTCCATGCTGGGCATAGAGCCTACTTAAAAAAAAAGAACTAAACTAATTTGTAGGACACCCAGCTGGTGTTCAGAGAGTTAGAAAATTGGCTGATTTGGGGAAAAAACCCGCATGTTTGCTATCAGAAATGTTGTAATAAAAAATATTTCATATATATAAAGGAAAATAAGAATATTTTCAGACAAGCAAGTATTCAGAAAGTTCATCACTCATGAATGCTAACTCAAAGAAATACTGGAGGATGCAGTCTATGAAAATAAAAAAAAATAAATGCATGAATCTAAGAGGAAGAGGTGGGACAGAAGCAGCGGTGGTAAACCAAGCAATTAGTAAAGGATATTAAACCAAATACGTGTTGCCTATTTATTTATTTATTTAATTTATTTATTTATGTATTTAAGTAGGCTCCACGCCCAGCACGGAGTCCCATGTGGGGCTTGAACTCACAACCCTGAGATCAAGAGCTGAGCCGAGTTCAAGAATCAGCTGCTTAACCAACTGAGCCACCCAGGTGCCCCATGTTGCCTCTTTAAATATTGTTCAGCGAGTGTGGGTAAAAGATACAGATATTGGTTTAATTCTGTGATGAACAGTAACAGAAATAGAAGGTATGCGACTTCCAAACCAATTCAAGAAACAAGGGGTTGAAATGTAGAGGAGGAGGGGTAACTCTATTGATAGACTTCAAACCAATTCAAGAAACAAGGGGTTGAAATGTAGGGGAGGAGGTTGGCAGGTGGAAAACAGAGATGACAGAAGTCCAATTATAGGGTGATGAAATGCAGTGCACATAAATGGCTTGCACTGATGTATGGAGAGACTCAGATTGGATTAAAAAACAGTTGTAATCGATTTACACGTGACACAGCAGAAACAAAATAAAAATGACACGGTGACACTGAAAATGAAAGGGTAGAAAAAGATCTATCAAATGATTGCTGACAAAATGAAAGCAGGTATTACAATATTAATGCCTGAAAAAAACAATTCGAGGAAGAAAGTATTAAAAGAGAGACACTTGTATTGGAAAAAAAGCTAATCCACATCAAGGTCTAATTACAACTGATCTTTATGTCTCTAACATCATCTTAATATATGTAAGGCAAAAACCTGATAGAAATATAATTAACACATCCATACTTATAAATGGAGTTTTAACACAACTCTCTCAAAATCAAATAGCCAAAAATATCCAATACGAAGAATTTAAGTAATTTAAATAACTATTTGAGTAACAATTAGTAAGATTGATATAACTATAATCAGGATTAACTATTACCAGAATTGATACAGACTTCTATTCCTTAGCTCACCACAATTACAGGATTTGTTTTATACAGAAGTACAGAATGAGGCTCATTCCAAAAATGGTCTTGAGGGCCTTGTAACACTCAGGTATCTGAGGTAAGACTTTGCGGTACTTGTCAGGGATGGTAATCTTCAAGACATCTATTTGAAGGACTGGCAAGAATATACCCTTGAAAGAAGTTGCAGTGTTTATCCATTAAAACATCTAAGGATCTATTTTCTGGGACTAACTTTACCTACTGAGGTAGAGTGCTATTTTATTATGAGAGAAGCTGTCTACATGATCATCTGCATAAATAATCCATTAGGGGCACCTGGCTGGCTAGGTCGGTAGAGCATGCAACTCTTGATCTCAGGGGTGTGAGTTTGAGTCCCACATTGGGCATAGAGATTACTTTTATTTTTATTTATTTATTTTTTCTTTTTCAAAGATTCTTTTTATTTGACAGAGAGAGAGAGACAGCTAGAGAGGGAACACAAGCAGGGGGAGTGGGAAAGGGAGAAGCAGGCTCCCCACTGAGCAGGGAGCCCCATGCAGGGCCCGATCCCAGGACCCCGGGATCATGACCTGAGCCGAAGGCAGACGCTTAACGACTGAGCCACCCAGGCGCCCCTAGAGATTACTTTTAAAAAAGTCAGTAAGAATCCAAGAAAACCAACTAAAAAAAAACTATTAGAACTAGTAAGAAGGTCAGCAGTGTGGACACATAAAAAATTCATAGCCCTTTTATATACATTAATGCCCAATTTAGAAAGGCTCTAGTTCAAAATTACGAGGAAAAACTGAGATATATACAAAGCATATAAGACCTGAGTAATTGGAGATATACCATGTTCTTGGATGGAAGTCAGTATTGCAAAGATGTGGCATGCCCCCACCCCCAACAGATCTATAAATGCAATGCAATCCTAAAATCCCAATAGGACTTAAGTAACTCGACAAGCAATTTATCTGAAAGTGAGGGGCATCTGGGTGGCTCAGTGGGTTGAGCTTCCAACTCTTGATTTTGGCTCAGGTCATGATCTCATGGGTCATGGGACCGAGCCCTGCAGTGGCTCTGTGCTCAACAGGGAGTCTGCTTGAAATTCTTTCCCTCTGCCCCTCACCCCACTCGCACGCACGCACGCTCTCCCTCTCTCTCTAAAATGAATGGATAAATCTTTTTAAAAAAGATAAATTTTATCTGAAACTGAAAATGTGTAAGTTTACCAAAGGAAAATAAAAAAATTTTTTTTAAGATTTTATTTATTTATTTGAGAGAGAGAGAATGAGAGAAAGAGAAAGCACATGGGGGGGAGGGTCAGAGGGAGAAGCAGACTCCCTGCCGAGCAGGGAGCCCGATGCGGGACTCGATCCAGGGACTCCAGGATCATGACCTGAGCCAAAGGCAGTCGCTTAACCAACTGAGCCACCCAGGCGCCCCCCAAAGGAAAAAAATTTAAGATAACTCTAAGGACCTGCCTTAATGGCTAAACAGAATGTAAAGCTAGGATAATCAGTGTTATATTGGACCAGGAAAGTGCAAATTAAAGTAACATACTACTTTTCTCACATTGGATTGGCAGAAATGTAAGATAAAAGGAGTTCATGATTGTGAGGCAGGAATGTCCTCATTCAGTGCTGATAGAAGTAAATTGATAGAGCAAGGTTACTAGATTTGTAGAACCTACCAAAGGAGTGATTAAAAACACACGCAATCTTCAACCCAGCAAGTGCACTGACTGGTAATGTGCCTCAAATAAACAATGACTCGTACAGAAGGAGGAATGTGCAAGGATATTCGGAGAAGTACTGTTTATGACAGAAGAAAATTGGCACTATCCTTGAAGTCTATCAATAGAGTTCAAACAAACCTCCACAATGAACTTCAACAGGTCACTCGAACATTCACACTAGGGATTATTATGCATAAGATAATTAGGTAGATTGATGGGGGCTGACTAGATAAGATCTCCAGATGTATTAAAAGAAATAAGTTGCAGAATACGCACAATGTAAGATTTGTGTTTAAAACAAGCAAACTCTATAATGTCTATTGTAAATGCATGAAAAATGTCTGCAAGGACATACACAGTGGTTTCCTTTGCAAGATACCATAATTGTAGTAGAGATAATCAAGGGGCCCTTTAATCTCAATTCCAATATTTTATTACAATGTAGATGTATTCATGATTTATTCTGGATAAAAAAAAATCAGCTAGCTGACAGACCTAGAGGTAACTTTAATAACTTAGGTACTAAAAGATACCAACAGATGAGGGGTAAAGAAACATGTGAAGTAGAGAAAATGGAATTCAAGACAAATTCTTGTGGGGTGTCACAATTGGGAGATACTGATTACCTGGAAATTGGAGGCTGCTGAAGGGACAGAGGCTCTCTGAAAAGCACACTACTACCCAACAGCCTAATTTTGCCTAGAGGACAAGTTTACCTCAACATAATTCAACCCAGAGTATCTAATGTGTGAAAAGAACTGTTAGGTGTTGGGGATTTGGACTTTGTCCTCACTCCATCCAATTTGATCCTTGCCACAAGGTAAGGCAGATCAGGGTCCCTCTTCTTTAGATGAGGCTTATGTTAAGTACAAGAATGAGCTAGGGCTGCATGACAGGATTGAAGCTTGGCTCTGACTCTGAAATCAGTATTCTCTCCTAATGCCATCCTCCCCACACTGGACAAGTGTGCAGTCCTCTATAATCAGAGTGGACTATTACGTGCCTTTGCATCTTATTTTTTTGTACCTGTGTATTTTAACAACTTCCTGATCTCTTCTACCCCCAGTCCAATCTAGACTATGCTGCCAGATGGATTTTCCTGAGGACTACAACCTAGCTCAAAAATCTTTATTCTCTGGCCCCACCTATTGTATTTCCTCCTCCTTTTGGGTCACTTTCCTGTAGGTCCCCTAGACTGGAATTTCCAATTTCTGCTGTTCCATATTGCAGTACTGACTAGGTGCAGCGTAAACGCAGCTTCCACCCTGAAGCTTTCTCATCCTCTGAGCACAGACTGCACACGAATTGGTTAAGGGCCTTCCAGATCAATGGCAATCTGACAGCAGCACTCTCCCCTCCTCCATGAGCAATTTCAAACCTGCATTCTCTGCAAATCTACATTCCCTCATCCCCCTTTCTCAGCATGTGGCCTTGTTTTCTAACTGGAGAAATTCAGAGATCAGAGATCTCTGATATAAGAAGGCTGGTATGAAGGTTGGGAATGTGGACTGGCTTAGAGACACCAGAACAAGGTGGCAGGTTGGTGTTAGATTCATGAGTGTAACAAGCCATTGAGTGATTTTCTGACAGCCCAACTACAAATTAAGCTTCTAAACCCTTCTTTTTCCTCCTCATGCAAACGTTATCAATCCCTCCTTTTCTCTAGGCTCCATTCTGTCCTCTTTCCTCAAAAACGGAATTCCTTTCCTCCAATTAGTTGCTTTTCCAGAAGCATCCAAACATGCCCATCACTCCTTTACAAAATTAAAACCTCCAAACTCCATGGAACACTTCTTCCCTCACTGCCCTCTATCCCTCACACCTTGACAATAACCAACATACTTTCCGTGGCTTCCATGTCCTCCTCCTGGTTTCCCACCTCTGATCACTCCTTCCCAATCTCTGTCTCTGTCCCTGGGCAATCTTGAGTGACTGCTTACATACCCAT
The DNA here is from genome assembly GCF_004348235.1 of Phoca vitulina. Taxonomy (NCBI): domain Eukaryota; kingdom Metazoa; phylum Chordata; class Mammalia; order Carnivora; family Phocidae; genus Phoca; species Phoca vitulina. The sequence goes on from NW_022589713.1 coordinate 43,913,292, forward strand.
GAACCCCAAATCTGTCTTTTAAGAGCTGTCACAACTATCCCGGATACTGCTATGAACCAGTCACTGGGCTGTCCAATCATGATTTACTTCCCTACTCCACAAAAGTACACCGCATAGGAGGCAACCAGGCTTGAAGATACGAACATGCTTAAACCACACAGCATTTCAGCAGCAGAGCCAGGACCTGAACGCAGGTTGTCAGCACCCATTATCTACCAGACTGGGAAGTCTGTGTGGTGCCTTAAAACTCATATTCCCGGAGTAACCTTGCTCCAGCTCTCTTCTTCCACAATGAGCCAAAAGTACAAACCAGAAACTGTTAGCACATTTGGCTTTCTTACTTTCCTTCTAGCCCAAACCATGAAGGCCTACTAAATGGTGGCACTACTGCCTCTTGGTTTGGACCACCGTCAAGGTGAGGAACACTGCCAAACCTGGTACCACCTTTGACCTTCCCAGTACCCTTCCCTTAAGATTCAGTCCCAACAGCATGACCTAAATCTGAGGGATCACCATTTGGAAATGCTCAATGGCTCATTACACTCATATATCTAACACTAACCCGACACCTTGTTCTGGGGTCTCTCTAGCCAGCCCACATTCCCAACCTACATACCAGCCTTCTTGTAGCTTAAAATCCCCATTTACCTAGACAACTCCCCACCCTTCAGGAAAGGCTGGGTAACCCCAAACTGCCTGCATTACCCCTATCTACACCGCATCACTTGCCTATTAGTATCACCAAGCAAAATGAGTTTTGTCCCCATGAATCCCAGTGAGGCTCAGAAACCAGCTTTTGGTTAGAAATAAAAGGAAATAATGACAGAAAAACTTTATCATACCAACGTTATTTTGTTTACTTGTCTTGGTTTCCTACAGTTTATTTTTTTAAAGAAAATTTACTAACCTCTTAAGCATCAAAATCTGCTGGGACTTTATAGGAAATATATTTGTACAAGGGGAAAAACTCACCCAGTGCTATAAACGATCCATTTCCCATGAGCACACTAGTTATGACTTTGTGATGGCTTTATACTGGACAGACCGGGGCTAAAAAAACAATACTCTAACGGTAACATCAACAATCCTATCAATCTGCTCCATAGTCCTGACCCTAGCAATAGACTTTATGCCACAGATCAAGTACACTTGCCAGCGTGTCAAAAAGAACCTTTATTACTTGTTTTTAATAGCCTCGTATGCTCTTTATGCTTTCTTGCCAGATGCCTTTGGAGCAGGTGCTTTCTGAGCTGGAGCTTTCTGACCCTTCTGAGCCTTTGGAGGTGCTGCCTTCTGGCCTGCAGCTTTCGGGGCAGGAACCTTCTGGGCTGGAGCCTTCTTGCCCACAGCGGCCATCTTTTTGGCTGGAACCTTTGCAGCAGCTGCTGCAGCTGCACCCTTAGCAGCAGGTGCTTTTTTAGGAGACGCTTTCATGAGAGCTGCTTTTTGTAGCTTCCTAACTTCAAGCTTGATTATTCTGTTCCTCTGAAAAATTTCAATGTAAGTTATTTATCATGTATGCACACAAAAAACTCTTTTGTTGTTCATCCTATATATAGAGAATACATATGCAAGAAAACAAACCTTATGTCTAAAACCCCTATGAATTCAACTTTGATCTACCAAGCTTGGGCAAGCAGAATTCCAGACAAGTTTAGGGTTAGAATATAAAAATCCTGTATTAATTTAAAAACTTACCATTTTCTTTGCCTTCATGACTTTATAACGATCAAAATCTGTCATCTTGGCTTTCTGTTAAAAATAAATAATCACTCATGCCACCTATCACCCCTCCAAAAAAGAAAAGGTCACAATTCAAATGACCCTAAGCCATTACCCTTTCTCTGGCTTCAATCTTCTTGGCCCATCTTGTGGCTGCCCATTTTGTATTGATATCTGCCTTCTGCCAGGCTTGTCGGACATACTTCTGGCGGGCACTAGGAAAGAGCCAAGATCAGATTAAGAAATCAGCTTTGAAGCCACACAGATCCAAGGACAGCTTTGAGCCCTCTGAAAGCACAATTTATACTCCCTTAAGTTAAAAAGCATAAGCAAAATTATGTCAAAAGCACCTTTCTCATTCATTATACCTCCAGCCCTAGGTGACACCATATGCCACATACCACTTGGCACACTATGTCTTACTTGAATGTTGTTCACTAAACCAGGATGTCTTACAATCCCAAACACATGATTTTATTTATTTTTAAAGTAAGCTCTAGGTCCAACGTGGGGCTTAAACTCACAACCCCAAGATTAAGAGTCACATGGTCTACGGACTAAGTCAGCCAGGAGCCCCTCAAACACACCATTTTAATAAAAAATGCAAATCAGCTCATTTTCTGTATTTAAAAATTACCTCTGATCTTGCATATAACATCACTCTACTGTAGTGGATGTATACAAAGCAATCTCCTTTTCATAAAGAATGAGGTAAAGCTAATCCTCAGGCCTTCTGTACAATAATGCTTAAGGAGATGTGGCCAAACACCACAAAATCTAATTATAACCATTTTGAAGTTTCTTTCAAATATTTCAAGTATCAAAACCCTGCATGCTTAAGAAATAAACCAGCAGGACATGTTACAACACATGTTCCACTGCGGCTGTCTGCGACGGTACCGAGAGTAACCACCACAGTGTTTTAACTTCCATAATCTACATCACATCAAAAAAGAATCACTACTGATTCCCTCAATTCCCTATAAGGAGTCGGGAATAGAACCTCCTTAGTAGCTATCAAAACAAGATGACATACGTCAAATACTTAATAACTGACAAACACTAAAAGCTCAACTAATGACAACCAGTATTGTGAGAGAAAAGAATTAGTATTTTTGTTTTGAAGCTAAAGGTGACTAAAACATGTTTGGGAGACCAGAATTCCTTAGGAAGGTCTTTGTTGTGAAAATCCTGAAAGGGGACAAGAAAAAGGACGGCAAATCTGGATAAAGACAAAGCCAGAGAACTGGCAGGGTGGAAAGATAATCACAGGGCATTTAAAAAGTAAACAATGGCCACCTACTTCTATTCTGAAAATCCCTCTTCTGAATTGCTTACTCTTCAACACTGTATACTACATTCTCAAGAAACAAACAAGATAGCAAAACTTTTTTGAATTAATCTAAGCAAACTTTTACCAGTATATAAGCAAAGCTAAGGGAGGGGTATTGGGTGGTGGATAGTTACCTGTGAGGGAATTTGAGGATGAAGTCAGTGAGCTGCATGCACTTGAAAGGCATAGCCTGTCTCCTTACCTGAGTGCAAGGTCCATCAACCAAAGCCTAGAACAAGTAAGATAAAAAAATCTCAGTGCAGAACATAATAGCAACCCAAGCAGATCGTCTATATATAGGTCTTTTCAGAATCACCAAATCTCTACTACTTAAATGCTTTTAAGAAAGATAAAACTATTAGTAGTGTAGCCTATAACCTAACTCCATGTAACTTACTGGACAAAAATTTTTAAGTCTTTAATCCTTATGTTTCCAACAATCAACGTTATGTTCATTCACAATCTTTGGTCAATCCCTTAGTTTGTGGTCCTCAAATACCAACAGTAGCATACAAGGGCATAGAAGGCTATATGCCTGGCTTTGTTCTAAACTCGCTTTACACAGACGAACTCATTTAAACCTCACCAATGTTTCAACCCATAATTTGTTAAAAGGTATGCCTTAAGTGGCAGAGGTAATACTCAAACTCAGTAATATTGGCCAACTCAAGTCTGTGCTTGAAATCCCCATTTCGCACTGCCTGTCTCCTCAATGGTAAAATAAACCCACCACCCGCAATATTCCTACCTTAGAGGGCCGTTGGGAAAATTACCATCTATACTGCATATCAGACATAACATGTGAAACTGACACTTTTCCTTACACTTACCCTGTTCTGATCAATAACATCTACAATTGCGACCAGCTTCCCAGCATGAGGCCCAAAGGAGACGTAGGCCACCCGGCCAACCTCCACGAAACGCCTGAACACCTAAAATCGAGGGGAAGGGAGAGAATGAGACTTATTAAAAATACTCATTTGTTTATAAGGTTTTGCTGTTCAAAGGCAGTGTAACTAAGTATAGCGAAAAAGAACCTTGGGGGAACACGCCCAAGTGCCATGGGACGACCTGATGGATGGACGAAATACGCAGAGCCGGCAGCGGCAAAAGCCGGGTTCCCGCTGGCCTCCAGGCGTATGGGGCCTCCAAAGCCCCAGTCCGGCTGGGCCCCGGTGGGCCCCGGTACGTCCCGGGCCGCTCCAGCTTTCTAGCTCTGGCGGCCACGGCGCGCACGCGAGGCCCACGGCGTGCCGGGCCTGCACAGCCCTCCACGCGCTCGTCGGCCGCGCGCCCGGGAAGCTCCTAAATTCCGTGGTCCCCCCGCCCAGGGACCCTCACCGCACGCTACCTAAGATCCGATGGGGGTCGTCCCAAGCTTTCGTTTCCCCTACCAGGCGGAAGTGGAGCGGCATGGCCGCCAGACCAGGAGCCCCGAACGGCAATACTCACCATGTTGGTGGCACTCGGCGAGAAGGAAGGCGGCCCGCCGGACCGTGCGCATGTGTAGAAGGCCGCCCCGCCCCTGCGATTAACGAGTCGTCGACGTGAGCACCGATTGGTTGGGGTAGTACGTGCATACGTGCACGCATGCTCACTGGGAAAACATGGCGGGAGCCTGTCGGAGGTTTGCTACCTTTTCACAGCAGCAAGCAGTGAGATTAGCGTTGGTGGTACGTCTTGTCTAGCGGGAGGCAGGTCATCTCTTAGGACTTTAGGGTGAAGAAGAGCACAGAAGCTATGCCTTTCATTATAACTGTGTCCACATTTCATTTTACTTCTTTTAACGTTCTTCCGTTTTTCCTTCTGTTACTCATAAGTATTTCAGATTTTGGTCTAAATGTTGTTACTCATGGCTTAGTACTAGATTTTTTTCTCTAAGTGATCCCAGCAATTCTGTTAACATTTTATTTTAAAGTAGTTAAGACTTAAAAGAAAAGTTGCAAAACTAGTACAAATAATTCCCATAAATGCTTAGATTCCCCAAATATATACATACTTATGTATGTGTGTATGTATGTATTTATTGAGAGAGAGAGAGACGCAGAGGGAATTTATTTATTGAAAGAGAGAGACAGACGCAGAGGGAGAAAGAGAATCCTAAGCAGGCTCCACACCCAATGCAGAGCCCGACGTGGGGCTTGATCTCACAGCCCTGAAGTCATGAACTGAGCAGAAACCAAGGGTCTGATGCTTAAGGACTAAATCACCCAGGCACTTCTCCCCAAATGTTAACATTTTATGTTTGCTTTATTGTTCTGTCATTTTTTTTTTAAGATTTTTATTTATTTATTGAGAGAAAGAGAATGATAGCATGAGAGGGAGGAGGATCAGAGGGAGAAGCAGACTCCCTGCTGAGCAGGGAGCCCTATGCAGGACTCCATCCTGGGACTCCCGGATCAGGACCTGAGCAGAAGGCAGTCGCTTAACCAACTGAGCCACCCAGGTGCCCCTGTTCTATCATTTTTTTTCTGAATCATTTGAAAGGATGTTAGACAAAATGTTCCTTTATCTCTTAACAGCCATTTCCTAAAAAATGAGGACATTATCTTACATAATCACTACAATGATCAAAATCAGGAAAATTATACTAACATAATCTATCATTTATTCTGTAGTTTTATTCACATGTTATCAGTTGTCCCACTTATGTCCTTTAGTGCAAATAAAGGAAAATTTTGTTTCCTGCTTCATGATCTAATGGAGGGTTACAAGTTGGAAGCTGTGATGTCTAGTCTTAATATCTATAATAGTTCCTACATCTTTGTCTTTCATAATACTGACATTTTAAAATACAGGCAAATTGGTTTATAGACTTTTTTTTTTTAAAGATTTTTAAATTTATTTATTTGACAGAGAGAGACAGCGAGAGCAGGAACACAAGCAGGGGCAGTGGGAGAGGGAGAAGCAGGCCTCCCGCTGAGCAGGAAGCCCGATGCGGGGCTTGATCCCAGGACCCTGGGATCACAACCCGAGCTGAAGGCAGACGCTTAACGACTGAGCCACCCAGGTGCCCCTATAGACTGTCTTTCAATATGGCCTTGTAGTTTGCCCCATGATCAGATTCAGATTATGCATTTTTGGTAGAAATGCTGTGCCCTTGATGCAAAACATAAGAATACACGCATAGGATATCTCTTTGCCTAAATATACAGTGTTAACCTTTCATCGCTGGATTAAGGAGATCGTTGTACTGGCAATTCCCAAATGTCTTTCAGTCCTTTCTTCTAAACTCTATGCCAGTATTTTCCAGGACTGTTCTACCAGCCTCCTAAATGACCTGCTTTCTCCACTGCTTCCCTTAATCTATTCTCTGCTCATCAGACATAGGGATCTTAAAAAAAAATAAATCAGATAACATCACTTTATTGTTAAAACACTTCAGTGGTTTTCTACAGTATTTTCAAATAAAATCTAGGGGTGCTCAGGTCATGATCCTGCGGTCGTGGGACAGAGCCCCACATTGGGCTCCCTGCTAGGCAGGGGAGTCTGTTTCTCCCTCTGCCCCTCCTCCCGCTTGTGCTCTCTCTCTCTCAAATAAATAAAATCTTAAAAAAAAAATAAAAAAAATAAAATCTAAACTTCTTACTCTAGCCTATAAAGCCCTGCATCATATGCTCCTATATTCAAACACACCTGTGTCATCCCTCCTTTCCCATCCTTATTGTGCCTCAGCTACACTGGTCTTGAACAGGCTAAGTTCTCTCCTTGTCTGTGAGTTTTTCACATGGTGACTCGTCCTGCCAGGAATGCTCTCACCTCTGTTCATACTCAATGCATGGCAGTGCCAGCCATCTCTTGTATTTTTTCCCAGATATCTCTTCTAAGAGACTTAACCTATCACATAAAAAAATAGGTTAGTCCCCTTCCTCCTGTCTTAGCTCAATTTCTTTATTTCCTCAGAGCTATCATCACAATTGCAATTGTTTGACTTATTTCTCTGTCCACAGATAATAGTTTTGTACCAGTTGGAATAAATTCCATGAGGGCAGGACTTTGGCCATTTTTTTCTTTGTACAGTAGCCTCAATAAATAGGTAGTGAATGAATTAGTATTTAGACCTTGGGATCTTGCTTTATAATTTCCTTTTTTTTTTTTTTAAGATTTTATTTATTTTTTTTGACAGAGACACAGTGAGAGAGGGAACACAAGCAGGGGGAGAGGGAGAGAGACAAGCAGGCTTCCCGCTGAGCAGGGAGCCCGATGTGGGGCTCGATCCCAGGACCCTGGGATCATGACCTGAGCCGAAGGCAGATGCTTAACGACTGAGCCACCCAGGTGCCCTCTTGCTTTATAATTTTCAAAGCAAAAGGCATGAATAAGAAAGTTCATAGCAGCACTTTTTTTCTGCTAATAAGCCCCAAACTGGAAACTACTCAAAAGCCATAAGTAAGAGAATGGATAAAAGTTGTTAGGAATGGAGTCAACAGCAACTATAAGGAACGATACTGATGAATTTACACATAACACCGAAATAAGCCAGATACAAAGAGTATATGCTGTATGATTTAATTTATATAAAATTCAAAACAAGCAATCTATGATTGTTAGAAGTAATGATCATGTTTAACCTTGGTGCAGGCAGCAGTGGCTGGGGAGTAAGAGGCTTCTGAGCTGTTGGTGATGTCTCTTAATCTAGGTGTTGGTTACACCAGTGTGTTCAGCTTGTGGCAATTCAAATCTTTACTCTCAGATTTGCGCGTAATCTGATTTGCAGGTCTAGGGAGGGGCAAGAATCTGCATTTAAAAACAAGCTCCCCAACTGGTTCACTGAAACACACTTGAAGAAATACCTTGGGATCCTCCAGTTACAGAATTATTTTTCTAAATTTCACTATCTGGGGGTGCCTGGGTGGCTCAGTCGTTGAGCGTCTGCCTTCAGTTCAGGTCATGGTCCCAGGGTCCTGGGATTGAGTCCCGCATTGGGCTCCCTGCTTGGTGGGAGGCCTGCTTCTCCGTCTCCCACTCCCCCTGCTTGTGTTCCCTCTCTCACTGTGTCTCTCTCTGTCAAATAAATAAAATCTTAAAAAAATAAAAATAAAAATAAAAATAAATTTCACTATCTGATCATGTCACCCCTGTTTAAAGTTCTCCAAATGTTCATTTTTATCCCCTATTCTACGGGATAAAGTCCAAACTCCCTAGCCTGGCATTCAAGGACCCCCAAAATCTCACCCCAACACCTTCCTAGGTTTTTCCCCCAGCAATTCTGCATCCCTCACTCCTAATCCCGTTGTAGCTATAAGTCTCGCGGCTACTCATGCAGTTGTGTCCCCTCTTCCAAGGATATGATCCCCACTCTCCCTGAAGAATGACACCACGTCCATGAAGAAGCTTCTAAAGACCCCTCCCCAAGCAACTCCCAAGGAGGTTTTCAGATTTCGTCGAAGCTCCATTAGAATGGGAAGGTAAGTCCAACTAAGACTTATGTACCTCGCGAGGTGGCGGGTGTCCAGGAATGAGCAAGAAAATCAACAGCTACAGACCTCAGAAACCAGACGACCAGACCAAGCGCACAGCTCAAGTTGGCTGGGTACGCCCCTTCCAGGACCCCCAACGGGCTCGTCCAATCACCGGGAGGAAGGGCAACTTCAGCACCACGCCAGGACCCAATATGGCGTCATGGACACGCCCAGTAGTTTATCCGGCTCCTCCCTGCGGAGCCACGCTTCCCGCCCTACGCCGTCTCTGCTCGTCCAATCACCGAGAGGAAGGGCTAGCTGAGGGCCGTGCCTGTTAACAAACGTGGCAACCTGCAGGCACTCTTAGGCTTGGATCCTTCGGGGGTCATTCGCGTGGGCTATTTTGGAAGTTATGTCCGGCTGAAGTTGCGCCCCCCTGCGCTTGCTTGTGGCCAGAGATGGATGTGAGGGGCAAAGACGGGCGCCCCGCTTTGGTTTTCTGCCAGGGAGCACCGAACAGAGAGGTAGAGCTGGTCCCAGGTCCCGGCTGGGGGACGCGGAGGACGGCAGCAACACGCCCAGTTCCCCTTAGAGTCCCTGCGGGTGTCAGCGTGTCCAGAGCTGTACTCCTGTAATCAGCTGGATCCCAGAGTACCTGTCAGCTTCAGCTGAGTAGGTGTGTCTCCTTTGTTTCTTTCAGTCACGGGGGATGGAAGCGTCAGTTTAGCAGACAAAATGTTTGTCGAGTTCCCAAAAGAGAAATCTAAGCCTGTTCAAGAAGTGAACCGAAAGCTACCTAGAACCCTGACTTCTTTCTTGTTCCTGTAACCTTTCCGAGATGTGAACACATCCCAGTTATGACCAAACTGGCATGGTAGTCATAAGCCTACCTGGCACGACATATTTAGAGTGAAAAAAAAGTGCATGTTACATCTACTTTCAAAATTTTCATCTTAGGAGCCCCAAAGCCGAGCAAGACAGTGTCTCAGCCCAAGCAACCCAAAGCCATCAGGAATAAACCTGTAGTCCTGCAAAATCAGGTGCGTTGATTCATTGTAATGAGGGAGACTGCACACCAGAGACACCATGGGTCATTTAACCAAACGAAGGAAAAGACTGAGCTACAGAATTGTGGGCAGATGTAAAGTTTAGATGAAATTTAAGTGAAACACTGTTTTGATAGGCTCGATGCAAAGCAGGACTGTGTAAAGGGGTCAACATCAGTCCTAGATAGCAAAATGGACCCATGGTCCTGTGTCTGAGAATTTTGTGTAGAAACCCCTTTTCTGAAGCTTTGCATCTGAGTGGTTAATTGAAACTGTTTCATTCTCGGGGCGCCTGGTGGCTCATTCGGTTAAGCGTCTGCCTTAGGCTCAGGTCATGATCATCTGGCTCACTGCTCAGCGGGGAGTCTGTTTCTCCCTCTCCCTCTGCCCCTCCTCCCCCTCGTGCTCTCTCTCTCAAATAAAATCTTACAAAAAGAAACTGTTTCATTCTGAGAGTCCTTGATTTTAGAGAACAAAGTTTCTACATGAGTAAGAAAGCGGTAGTGCTCAAAGAAGGTTATTATGACACTATACAGGTGTAGTATTGGTTGGCAGACATAATGTTTCTTTTTAACTTTATAATGGTCTTTATTTGTATCTTTTTTTTTCTGCCTGAAGGAAGAGCCATGCAGATTTTACTTTTCTCAGTCAGAGCTAATGTTTAGGTCACAGAAATGCTGATGAGACATATAGAAGGAAAGAACTCTGAAGGTTTTATCAATGGCGAAGTTTTAGATCTTTTATGTTGTAGAGCAGAAGGTAAGGTCACAAACCACAGGTGATGGCATATTCTGTGATGAGAAAGATGCCCATGAGGAAGACATTGGCCTATTAAATCATGGGGACCTTAGTAAGAGCAAATGAAGGGTTTGTTGTTGTTGTTGTTGTTTTAGCAACCCATTAGTTGCCTCACTTCCAGCTACCAGTTCCCAAAGAGGTGATGGACTCTGACATGGGTCAGGACTACTGGGATGTAGCACCCAGCTCTTCAGCAGTACAAGTTTGTCCAGTACTCCAAATGCCTGGATGGGGTATTTTGTGGTCTGTTTTTTTGTGTTTAGCAACCAAAGAGGTAGTGTTGGGTTCTGTGCTTTCAAAAGATTGGTCCAGTGTCAAGAAAATACTTGGGAAATATAGCAGATCTAAGGAACGTGGTAAGGCCACAGCAAATGTGAAGGCTTCTGTTGCCTTTAAGTATAAGGAGTTGACAGAAAAAAATCATCATGCCCTAAAATAAATAATTAAACTCCTTATTCTCCGTGGAAGACAGAATATTCCTTTGCATGGAAAGCTCACTAACACTAAGATTATATATACATTCTCACATTATATTACAGAACTGGACCCACTGTTAAAAGAAAATGTTAGCTATGTACTCTGGAAACAGCTGAACAATTGTAAAATGAGCTGGTCAAGCTAATGGGCCCCTCAATCCAGAACAAGCTCCAGGAACGGGTAAAAGCAGATACATTTTTTGGTGTAATCATAGATAGCACTGGTATCTCTCCCAAAGGAAGTCTCCCCCTCTTTGTGTGCTGTTTTCACCAGAGTGCAGAAGGTAGGGTGGAACTTTGTTAAGATCTGATTGATTTTGTAGAGGCTGTTGACATGACTGAGAATCTCTTCCAGAGAATAGCAGTCTGGGGTTTACCAGAGGAGCTCCTGCGGGGTTTCATTTTTCCATCAATGACCAGCTGGCAAGGATTTCTGACAGCTTTCCCGAGGTCTTGTTCTTGACCTCTAAGATGTGGGAGATGGCTTCAGCTCTTATATGGTCCTATGCAGTGGAGCCAGTTACCAAGCTTCTAGATAGTGTAGGCAAAGTCATGGACTTCCAAAGGCACTCTCAGAACACTTCACCACTTGGCTGGGATTGCTGCAGGCATTCCTGAATGAGGAGGGGGAATGAGGAGGAAGAGGAGTGGGAGAAAAGCATCAGAGAAAAATGCCAGGTGGGGCAGACTCTCAGAGTCTGAGCCTTTTCACAGTGAAGTATACAATCACCATCAAAGTTTTCCAGGAAATAGGCACCTACAGGGGTGCTGAGAGGCCATTTTTATTCTATCAGCAAGTTTGACTTTACGGTGATGACGCTGTGTGTTGAGTACATCTTCATATACTAAATCTTTGCCTCAGGCTGGATTGGCTGAGGCAGGCTGATACTGACCCCATTCACTTGTCTAACGAAGCCAACATTGTCATCCAGAGGTTCCTGAAGATGAGGGGCAGTGTACCCAGGCTTTGTGCCCAGGTACAATGAAGTAAAGCACGAGAATTGAAGAATATCCTCACACTTTCACTTTCCCCCATGATGTGTGGCCAGCAAGTTCCCCATAATGTCTTCATAGCCACAGGCCTCCAAGAGAACCACAGAAAGTCCTTGTTCATTCCCCCTTCTGAACCATGTCGTTTCTGAGGTGCAGGAGCAGCTGTTGAAATGCTTGCTGGGATTCATTGCTCAGTACCTCATCCCACACCATCTGCATCTGCTGGAGAATGATGAGCCTGAGGTGGCACTGTATGAGGCATTCAAGGGAGATAGTCCCTACCTGGACCGGTTGTAGAGCAGAGCTGTAGAGGTGGATGGCTGAATGGATGGATGTTCCTAGGCAGGGGCAGCCATATAATATCCTTGCTGCCATACACTTGAACTTCATTTCCTACCCCAGCATCAGTACATCCACTATGCTGGCCACTATGCGTATTCATGTCCAATCTGCAGCAGGAGAGAATCTGAATCTGATGAGGCACTCTGGAAGGGAGGAAAGGCTTGTCTGGCCTGGCCCTGACATGAATTCCTCAGGACATCTGATAGGCATCAGGTCTTGGGTGAACTTGACCCAGAGTGGCCGGCAGGCTCTTGGGATTGCTGAGCTTATAACTGGTACTTGGAACTTGCCCCAGGGCACAGGTGTCTACTGAACATATTTTTGAGTTTCGCTGCTTGATTTATGTGATTGTTTTAAAAAGGCTTTCCAGTGTAAATGGAGCTTGCTCTTTTACTAGGGGAGGTAAATCTTGTGAACTTTTAATGTGGTCAGGTTGAAGGACAATTGCATAAAAAGCAATCAGGCGTGCTCAATATATTTAAAATTTAATCACCGTGGTTCAGTAAAGAAAATAGAATTACGTGTGGAGTTCTTAAATGCAAGTGGCCTTGTATGTTTTCTTTACCTACTGTTATTAGATTAAAATTTTGCAGAGAAACCCTGGGTAGAAATGCAAGCACACTTTTTCTTTTTTTTAAAGCAACAATATTTAATCATTAGTACAGTCAAGGAATCCTTTTATGGGACCTGAGACAAGGAAGAGGGAGGAAAAAGGGGACCTTAGAGAGAAGGGAAGAGATAGAGAAAGATAGCAAAAAAAGACATGTACATAGTGAGGAGGCCATCTGTGTTCTGGCAGAGAGAAGCAGTGTGGTTTTGCTGGAAGAAACACAGGCTGTTGAATCAGCCCTGGGTTCACATCTCCCCTCTGTCCCTCTCTGGTTGTGTGATGTTGGTTGAGTTACTTAACCTTTTAATGGCCTTTCCTCTCTGAAATTGAGGTTTGAGAGCTCTCTGTATTTCCCTAAACATTGCTGGAAGTGTGCACTGGGGTAGAAGATGTGAAAGATACTTTGTAGATTATAAGTTTGTAGATGTGGTTAACTACCCGGTGCTAAGAGATTTGTTGTGAGACCATCATTCATTGATTCATTTATTTAGCAAACTCATATGCACACATAATGATTACAGCTCTCATTTGTTGCTTACAAGTGCCAAGCCCTGCCCTAAGTAAGGCCCTGTGGTCAATAAGACAGCCTCCGCCCTCAAAGAGCTCTAGTTGTGGAATCGGTCTTCTCTGAGGAGACTGCTCTGTAGCTCAGCACTGCAGCCTGGGATGAATTCACCTGATAGGACTGGGCTCCATAGCCTGGGGCAGCCTCTCCCTCAGAAGCGTTGGATTTGGTTTATTCTCACCTCTGTGCTCATTTGAGCTGGGAACAGGGGAGGGCTTTTCCTCCAGCCTTGAGGGCTGGCAGAGCTCTGGAAGAGTGGGACAGGAGCACCCTCTGTGATGGCTGTGTTGGAACTCACTGATATTCCCTATTCAACTGTAGAATGAGTTTATCTCGGAAAGGTCAGGCTGTCTGCTTGGGGAAAGGGTGGCAGAGATGTAGGAGGTTTGCGGGAGAGCTGGAGGGTTGGTTGGGATCCTACGGTGAGGTTGGTGCTCTTGCACCAGTGGACAGAGTCACTTCCGAAAAAGTAAAGAGACAGAGACACATAGAATGGCCGTTAGCTCCAGGAAAAGTACTTATGATGTCTTAGCTGGCTTGACACTTCAATACTTTGGATTTCTTTGACCTATGGTATCTCCTCATTGAGGGTCCTGGGAGGTGGGGAAATGACTGTGATGGGAGACCATATGCTATTGTCAACAGACACTTTGATGATGTTACCAATATTTCTATGACTCTGAGCAAGTTACGTGCTTTCTGTCAACCTCAGCTTCCTTCGTGATAAAACAAGGATGACAGATGTCAACCTCAAGGGCTGTTAGGACTGAATGGGACCATCTGTATCAGGGCTCTGCAAACTCTTCTTACAGAGGGCCTAATAGTGAATATTTTAGACATTGCTGGCCATACAGTCTCAGCCACAGCTATTCAACTCTGCCGTTGTAGTGCAAAAGCAGCCATAGATACTATGATAGTGTGATGGAGCCCATTTCACACCAGAGTGTATTTTTATCCCTGACCATGGTTCTGAAATGCAGAGAAAGGCAATGAGACTCCCTCTACTGAGAGGTCAAGTTCTAAGATGATTCAGAAGTGAGTTTTAGATAGACAAGAGCAAAGCAACAAAATCAGAGGCCTCTTGGAACACCACTACTTTTTAGGAAGGAAGAGGGCAGGTGGCAAAAGGTATGGGAGGTAAGCAAACAACATACAGACAGACTCTTGGTAAAGATGGCTGATAGAATACAAATATCTAGTTGCATTCCTTCTTTACACTCCACTGTAAAACTGTGATGAGACTCCTTAGACACTGGGCAATCCTTGTTTATCTTCTCATATTTAAGGTAGGGGGTGAAGTGAAAATGGAGGTTGTCAGTAGTTGACTCAAGCTTCACTATAGGATAATTTTACTGGGGAACTCCAAATGCCAACAACACATTTTTTTAAGAGAGTGGGGGAGGGGGGCGCCTGGGTGGCTCAGTTGGTTAAGCGACTGCCTTCGGCTCAGGTCATGATCCTGGAGTCCCTGGATCGAGTCCCTGGATCGAGTCCCGCATCGGGCTCCCTGCTCGGCAGGGAGCCTGCTTCTCCCTCTGACCCCTCCCCCTCATGTGCTCTCTCTCTCTCTCTCATTCTCTCTGTCTCAAATAAATAAATAAAATCTTAAAAAAAAAAAAAAAAAGAGAGTGGGGGAAGGACAGAGGGAGGGAGAGAGAGAGAGAGAGAATCTTAAGCAGGTTTCATGCCCAGTGTGAGCCCGACATGGGGCTCAATCTCAGAACCTTGAGATCATGACCTGAGCTGAAATCAAGAGTCGGACGCTTAACCTTCTGAGCCACCCAGACACCCCACCAACAACACATTTTTCCTTCATGGGCTGCTTGGATTCCCCATAAAAGAAGGCTCTTCAAAGTTCTGCCTGGAGGGCAGGGGTAGCCCAGAGCCCCCAGGGTTAATGGGGGTAGAGGGCTTGAAGTCTAAACACTGAATACACCCCACTTCCCTTAATCCTGCTGTTTGGGGGTATGATGCCTCCACCCTCAACTGATTTGTGCCTTTCAGTTCCTCTGCCTGCACTAGGGAGAGGTAGTCTCTCATCAGCAAAGAGCAGGAGAAGGGATCCAGGGAGCTCCTACTTCTCAAACAGCTTTAAACTAATCTTATTTATTTTATGCCCACCAACCCAACTTCCAGCTGTACCTAATCCACAAATTCCTGAGCTTTTTGAGGATGCTACTATTTAATTGGTTGATTCTTAATTTCCTCATTGATTTAGGTTAGGATTTCTTGGGTCTGCTAAGTCAATTACCCCTGGCTGGTCAGCATTTCAGGTGCAAAATGTTGTTGCTGCCTTCTTTTCTCCTGTTCTCCCCATGCATGTGGATTTGTGCTGGTATGGACAGCCTTCTTCAAAAGCAGTCTGGATCCTAACCTTCTCCCTACTAAACGCTTTTCCTCCGCTGTTTTCACATCTCAGTTAATGGCCACCCTGTACTTCCAGTTGCTGAGGCAAAATTTCAGAATAATTCTTGAATCCTCCTGTCTCTCACTCCACATACACCAGCAATCTTGTGGGCTCTATTTTCAAATATATGCAGGATCTGCATATTCAAATATATGCTTACAGCCTCCAATGCTACCACTCAATCTAAGCTACCAGCACCTCTCATCTGGATGATTCTAATTGCCTACCAATTGGTTTTCCTGTTTTTGCCCTTGTACCCTTCACTTTATTTTTCTCACTGCAGCTAGACAGTAGACCCTTTAAAACAGAAGCCAGCTGTCCTTCCTTTGTCCAGACCCTCCAGTGGTTTCCTCTTGTCCTGTCTACTTCCTGTTAACTCTCTGACTTTATTTCCTACATCTTCTAGTTCCTTCTGCTCCAACCACACTGGCCTCCTCTCTGTATCTTGAACATGTTCCTACCCCAGGGCCTTTGCACATACTGTGTCCTTTGCTTAGAATGCTCTTCCACCAGATATTCAAACAGCTGATTCCTTCACTTTCTTCAAGTGTCATCTCATCAGAAAAGACTTTCCTGACCTATTTACATGAAGTAGCAATCCCCATATCCTGCTTCTCGCACTCTCTATACCCCATACCCCGCTTTATTTTTCTCTGGATTAGTTACAAACCCCTGTGCATTATGTATTTAGTTTCTTAGTATCTGTTTCCCCCACCAGAATGTCAGCTCCATAAAGGCAAGGATTTTGTCTGCTTTGTTCATTGGTATAGCCACAGTGCCTAGAACAGGATCTGACTCAGAGGACACACTCCATTAATATGAATGAATGAATTAAATAATTCTATTAAAAGAAACTGAGTCACAGGGAGCCTAGGAAGTTTAGGTCAAGGTCACTCAGCAATGAACAGCAGAACTGGGATTTGAACCAGGTTTGTGTGGTGCCAGAGCTTGAGTTCCTAATAATTTTGATATTTGGGAAGAATTTTGTTTTAAAGATTTTATTTATTTATTTAATTGACAGAGAGAGAGAGACAGCATGAGGGGGAACACAAGTAGGGGGAGTGGGAGAGGGAGAAGCAGGCTTCCAGTCGAGTAGGGAGTCTGATGCGGGGCTCGATCCCAGGACCCTGGGATCATGACCTGAGCCGAAGGCAGTCTCTGAACCAACTGAGCCACCCAGGTGCCCCTTTGGGAAGAATTTTTAATGAGGTGTGAAGGTGCTGATGATATAACACTGTGAAAGAGGTAAGATATAGTAACTCCAGCATGATCTCAGCTATGTAAGAATGTGTGGAGAAAAGGATCCAGAAAGAAAAATATCAAATATAAAGCAGTGAGTTTCTGAGTGTTTTTAAAAGTATATTTAAAACTTTTTTATTGTAGACAATTGTGAAGTACAGGCAGACAGAAGTACAAAGCAGACAGAATAGTATAACGAACCTCCCCTGTACCTATCACCCCAGCCTCAAGGACTATCAAACCATGTGCCAGCCCTATGCCATTTACTCACAGATGCGATGGTCAATTTTATGTGTGAGCTTGGCTAGACTACAGACCCTAGTTATTCATTAATTTAGGTGTTGCCGTGAAGGTTTGTAGATGTGATTAGAGCCCATCATCTGACGTTTTTAAGTAAAGGAGATTATTCTAGATAATCTTGGTGAACCTGACTAAATCAGTTGGAATACCCTAAGAGCAGAGCCAAGGCTTCCCTGAGCAAGCAGAAATTCCACATGTAGTCTTTGCACATACTGTGTCGGTTGCTTAGAAGGCTCTCCCAGCAGGTGTTTAAATGGCTGACTTCTTCACTTGTGGACGGAAGTGTTAGCTCAAGCCCTTCCTGACAGCCTGCCCTGTGGATTTCAGACTTGCCTTCAGCCCCCACGATCACATGAACCAATTTCTTGCAAAACCAGTACCTTCACATATATCTCCTACTAGTTCTCTTTCTCTGGCTAAACCCTGACTGATACACCAGATATATCATTTCATCTGGAAATAGTTTAGCAAGTATCTAAATGGTAAGGATTCTTGAAAAACAAACAAAAAACAACCCACAATTCCATCATCCCCCCTAAACAAAAATTAAAAGCAGTTCCTTGACATCATCAAATGTTCAGACCTCCAGTTGTCACATTATTTTATAATACTAAAAATATTTTTCAGCTACTGATTTTTTTTCAGCATCTTTAGTGAGGGGGAGAAAAAGAAAACGCGGTGTGGGAAGAAATTTCTCCTTGGCGCCAGCAGAGGGCCTCACGTCTCCTGTGTTTTCAG
The DNA here is from genome assembly GCF_004348235.1 of Phoca vitulina. Classification (NCBI taxonomy): domain Eukaryota; kingdom Metazoa; phylum Chordata; class Mammalia; order Carnivora; family Phocidae; genus Phoca; species Phoca vitulina. The sequence continues at coordinate 43,931,263 of NW_022589713.1, forward strand.
AGGAAAGACGTTTGTCTGGTTTCTCCTATAACCTCAGTCACTCAGCCCAGCGCTCAGCACATAGTAGTCTTCTGGAAAATGTATGGTGAGTGAATGAATGAATAAATATATGGGTGAAAGAAATACTTTTTAAACCTGTATTCATTGGCTATACTCTGTGCCAGACACTGGCTATGTGCTATATTTTCTCTTTTCTTATAACCATCCCATGAGGTAGGTATTATCCTTATTTTATTTATGAGGAAATCAGGGCTCAAAGAAATTGAAAGGCTTTCTGAAGATCATAGAGGTAGAAAATCTTTGAGTTAACCTAGATCTATGATTTTATTTTTTATTTTATTTTATTATTTATTATTATTATTTTTAAAGATTTTATTAATTTATTTGACAGAGAGAGACACAGCGAGAAAGGGAACACAAGCAGGGGGAGTGGGAGAGGGAGAAGCAGGCTTCCCGCTGAGCAGGGAGCCCGATGAGGGGCTCGATCCTAGGACCCTGGGATCATGACCTGAGCCGAAGGCAGACGCTTAACGACTGAGCCACCCAGGCGCCCCTATTTTTTATTTTATTAAAAAATGTTTTTTAAAGATTTTATTTATTTATTTATTTGAGAGAGTGAGTGAGAGAGCATGAGCAGGATCAGAGGGAGAGGGAGAAGAGGAGTCCCCACTGAGCAGGGAGCCCGACGTGGGGCTCAGTCCTAGGACTCCGGGATCATGCTCTGAACTGAAGGCAGATGCTTAACTGACAGAGCCACCCAGGCGCCCCTATAATTTTATTTTTTAAATGTCATATAAGACATATACAAAGTGTATACATGGTTGGAAAAAGGGGACACCTGCAACTGCTGGCTAGTTATAGAACATTCCTGTCACCCCAGAAGCCTTGTTGTTGTGGACCAAATGTTTGTATCCCCCAATATTCATATATTGAAGCCCTAACCCTCACTGTGATGTTATTTGGAAATGGGTCTTTAGGAGGTAATTAGGGTGAGATGAGGCCATGAGGGTCAGACCCTCGTGATGGGATTGGTGTCCTTAAAAGAGGAGATACCAGAGAGCTCACTGTCTTTCTCCCCACACAAGCACAGAAGAAAGGCCAAGGGGAGCCTCAGTAAGAAGGCGGGCTGTCTACAAGCCAGAAAGAAGCCTCTCACCAGGCACTGAATTGGCTGGCACCTTGGTCTCAGGCTTCCTGGCTTCTAGAACTGTGAGAAAATGAATGTGTGTTGTTGAAGCCAGCTGGTCTATGGTACTTTGTCATGGCAGCCCTATTACACTGAGACACTCATGTATCTGTTTCCAAACACTACCTCCATCTTCCCTCAAATTTAAGAGTAATAATTTCCTTGCTTTCTTTGAGAGTTGACTTTCTGTGTTTAGTTTTACCTGTTTTTGAACTTCATATAAATGGAATTTTATATATATATATATATATATATATATGGCTTTTTGTGTGTGTGTGACTTGCTTTTTATCCTCGGTGTCACCTTGGTAAGATCTACCCATTTGAGCATAGATTTGCAGTTCTTTTGTTTTCATGCTGTATGGTGCTTTCTAGTACAGATATATCACTATATATGCTTCCATTTTATGGGATAGGCATCTTGGCTGCTGGTAAAAACATTCTTAGGCATGTAGCCTCTTGTACATTCTAACATGTCTGTCTAAGGTATATACCTTGGACTGGAATTTTTGAGTCATTTGGTATCCATACCTCCAACTTTATTAGATAATATCAGTTTCCCAGAATGGTTACATTAAATTACATCCCCACCACAGTGCATGAGAGTTCCAGTTGTTCCACACTCACCAACATTTAGTGTTGTCAGAGTTTTTAATTTTGTCAAACAATGGGTGTATTATGTTAACTCATCGTAGTTTTAATATGCATTGCCCCGATCCATGAATGAGGTTGAGCACCTTTTCATATTTATTGGACAGTTAGATTTCTCCTTTTTGTAAAATGGCTTTTCACAGCTTTTGCCCATTTAGGAAAATTAGATCATTTGCCTTTTTTTCTCACTGATTTGTAGGAAATCTCTGTATAATCTGGAAACCAGTCCTTTATCACTTATATATGTTGCAAATACCTCCTTCCACTCTGTGGCTTGTCTTTTCACTCTTATAATCGTGTTTTTTGAGGAACAGACGTTCTTAATTTTAATGTAATAGAATGTATCACATATTTTCTTATTGTTAATGCATTTTGTGTAATGCTTAAGAAACCCTTCCCTTACTCAAGATCTTAAAAATTTTCTCCTCTTTTCTGTTCTAAAATCTTTGTACATTTATCTTTCACACTTAGGTCTTTGACCTGCAAGTAATTTTTGAAAATGGTGTGAGGAAGGGGTCGAATTTCCTTTTTTCTCCATATGGAAATTCGGTTGTCCCACATCTTTTTTGCTGCTCTGACATGACACCTCTGTCATAAATCAAGTGTCTGTATGTGAATGAGTATGGTGGACTACCACATTCTAAAGCCAAACTCCTATCTGCCATGTGATACTGCCTTTTTCTGTGAAGGAAATGTGACAGACATAATGGGCTTTAGATTCAACCAGAGCAGAATCTCAACTCACAGTCTCCACCTCCAAAAATGCTTACTAGCTGGGTGATGTTGGCAAGTTATTATATCTCTGAGCCCATGCCTTTCCTGCATGGTCATTGTAAGGAATAGACACAACTTGTGATACCTACTCACCTTTATCTTTACTCATATTTCAAATGTAAGCGCTTCTTTTGGTTGGAGTCTTGGGGCTTGGGTTCTGTAGTATTAATTTTCTATTGCTGTATAACAAATTGCCATAAACTTAGTGGCCTCAAGCAACACCCACGTATTACGTTCCAGTTGTATAGGTCAGAAGTCTGGGTGGGCTCAACTGGGTTCTCTGCTCAGGGTCTCAAAAGGCTGAAGTCGATGTTCTAAATCTGGTGGAGCTCTTAACTGGAAGTTTATGCAAGTTTATTTCAAGTTTATGCAAGCTTCTGTAAGTTGCTGGCAGAACATAGTTGCTTGCAGTTGTAGGACTGAGGCCCCTGCTTTCTTGCAGGCTGTCAGCCAAGGGTTGCTCTTAGTTCCTAGAGGTTGTTCTTGGGTTCTCTCATGCCTGGCCTCCTCCATCTTCTAGTTAGCAACAGCACGTCAAACCCTGCTCATGCTTTAAATCTCTCTGACTTCTTGAGCAAACACTCTGCCTTTAAAGAGTTCATGTGAGGAGAAAAAGCCTACCTGGATAATCTCTCCCTTTTAAGGTCAACTGATTGGTGATTACATCTGCAAATCCCTTTTGCCATCTAACAACATAATCTCCCAAGTAACAGTAGGGGGCAAGGCGGTGGGGACCATGTTAGACTCCTGCTTACCATAGTCTTACGAGATATGTTACTTGGACTGCAGATTTCATGATGGTCCATTTGGTAAGAATTTTTTGATATATGTTAGAAAACCCAAAATACTTCATCAGCTTATTCCAAGTTCCTGAATCAGCTAGAAACATTGACTATGACTTGCCTTCATGGAATGTTGGCCCTCTTCCCTGCACAGACATATCTGTTTTTTCATGCAAACTCTTGGTGATTTGGATGCTATTTTTGTCTGATATCTCCATACTTTATTGCCCACCCTTCTGTCCTTTATGGAAATAACATCAGTCAACAAATATGTTGAGTATATTACTCAACATAGCATTTATCCAAATCCAAGATCACACCTGACACGGTGTTAGGCCTGTAGTAGGTATTTCTTAGAATTTTGTTGAATGAATGCGTGATGAATGGGATTCAAAAGGGATTTGCCCTTAAGTAGACTACTGTCTATTTTAGAAATAAGCCATATGTACACACAAGATAAATAATATAAGAATTTGCCTAACTAGTATGTATGTCTGTATGTATGTATTCCTAACTAGTTTTTAAAAAGTGGTCCAGTAGATCATTTTGTGTGTGTGTGTGTGTGTGTGTGTGTGTCTGTCTGTCTGTCTATCTGTGTGTAAGGAAAGCTTTGTGGAGGAAGCAGAGCTAAATTAGGCCTTGAAAAATATGCATTGTTTGGCTGTTTGGGAGGATGACCCACAGGTGGGGCAGGGAGAATTGTGTGAGCAAAGGTGCATTTTGGGAAGGGAGCAACCATTCTGGGTGGGAATCAAGATCTGAGTGGCAGGTTGTAGCCTCACAGAAGTTTTGAATGTCAAATAAGATACAGAAATGTTTGACTCGGTTATCTCAAGGAGCCAAAGGTTTATCAAAGTGAAGTACTTCTACTTCTCTGGAATAAAGGTGATATTAATGCATAATTTTCTTAGTTCACTAGGAAAGATTTCCTAAGAAATTTTTCCTCATTTTAAGAACTTCCTCTCATAAATACCACCTTGGGTCCTTAGGAGAAAAAGTACTGTTTGCAAGGTAACAAACACACACATTTCAAGTCAAAACAAAATAAGAGTCCTTTATTCCATATTCAGCTAACCAACAACAATCTGAAATAACGTTGATTTTTAGTTTGTCACCATTGGACTTGCTGGAGTTCTTTCTCTTCCTTTGTAGGAAAGTGGTAAGCAAGGCTATCTGAGGACAGCATCGAGTACACTTGTGGGAACAGTGGGCGAAACACACACCACACTGTCAATGGAGAAACAGCCCTAAGCAAACACCTAGCAAAGGCAAAAAGATCTGTTACATGATAGCCTCACTAGGAGTCAATGTTTTATGAGAAGACCCAACCATGTGAAGGGCAGGTGAGAATGAAGACATACACACAGGCTGCACTCGACCGACCAGTGCCCTGAGTGGGAATCCCACTCTGGAAATGGACTGCAGTTTCCGGGGAGATTTTCTATGTGTCTCTGTCCTTCAGGTTCTGCCCATATGACAGAGCCTGGCCATAGCCACTGTCCTTGGGGTAAAGGAGCTTTCTCCCCCAGATACTCTCTTCTACTAGTCTGAGGGAGCTCAATGTTTATGGGATTGCCAAATCTTAGTTAAGAATCAATGGGCCATAATGCAACATATCTAACTATGTTAAATGCTTCATGGGTGCCTGCCAGCTTCCAAACTTTCCAGGAGGCATATGGTGTTTCTGAGGAAGGAAAAATGCAAACTGAGCCCTGAGGTCAATTCTTCAACATCAAACTGTCATATTCTCAACTTACTGTTCCTCTAGGGCACTTGGAATAAAGAGCCTGACCTTGATGGCCTGTCTCTCCTCAGTTCCCCAATAGGTCAGCGAGTGGGCGGTAGGGTTTTTGGAGGAGCAACGTACCCAGAACAGTTGGGGGACTCCCCAAGAGGTGCTTTGGCGTAAATCAGTCTTGGAGAGGCACATGATCTAGGTATTTGACTTTAGGTGCATTTCCTGATGATGGACATTTTGCTTGCATTGTCTGGTGCTACCCAGGCTGGTTCCGGGCAGGCCTCAGGCTCCAGGAGCTGCTTCACAAGGCTCACTCAGAATCCACTGTGTGGTCGAAGGCATGCTGGGAGCGCCTCTGCTTCCTGGACGAAGCATACAGGCACGCCAGAAACACCAGACACAGCAAGGCCACTGCTGTGAAGAAGGCAAGGATGCCCATAAAGGCAGGTGGGTCCATGGGCAGGTGGATCAGGGGGCTTTCGGCTGGGATCTGGTTGGTCAGGCTGAGCATGTAGCCCAAAGACCAGGCTATGCTGCTGTTCCCCACCTGTATGGTAGAAAGATGGCTTAGTTCTCAGGGCAGGGCTCGAGGTGGGAATTACACACATACACCACTGTCATCCTCATGACACACCCACCAGAAACTGTGGCCTAATGTCAAAGGACTTGCCCAAGTTCAGACACTGCAGAGACTGGGCTAGAATCCAGGTCACTGAGACCCTACCCTCAGCACTGTGGAGAAATCGTCAGAGTCCTCACAACCTCGTCACAGCCAAGTGGGATGATGGCACAGTTAGTAACAGTGGGAGTTTCTCCACTGTCCGGTACAGAAGTGTCTGTGGCTAAACAAAGAGGATAATGAGCAGTTTACTGAACCCAGGACCAGTTTCTAAGCACAGGGGGTCAGTCTAAATAGGAAACAGACTTTGTCGATATCTTATGTTAGTTCCATCAGTTTTTGTTTCCATGTTTTTAGGCTGTTTTATTAGATACAAAAAAGTTTCAAATTTGCAATCTTCAGAAGGAACTCTATATCATTATGTTGTACTCCTTTGTATCTTGAATGATCCTCCTTATTTTAAAGACTATTTGGTCAGATATTAAATAACTATACTGAAATTTTTAGAAATTAGCTATACCGTTTTCTTTTGGGTAGTGTTTGCCTGATAGCTAAATTTTTTTATTTTTTATTTTTTAATTTTAATTTTATTTTATTTTTAGATTTTATTTATTTATTTGACAGAGAGAGACACAGCGAGAGAGGGAACACAAGTGGGGGGAGTGGGAGAGGGAGAAGTAGGGGCTTCCCACTGAACAGGGAGCCCAATGCGGAGCTCGATCCCAGGACCCTGGGATCATGACCTGAGCCAAAGGCAGATGCTTAACGACTGAGCCACCCAGATGCGCCTAAATTTTTTTTTTAATTTTCAAACTTTCCATGTCCTTTTGCTTAACACCTAAGGATTTCTCTTACAAACAATATACGCTTGATTTTTAACAATCTAATCTGACAATATCTGTCTTCTAACTGGTAGGTTTAGTCCATTTATGATTATTGTGATTATTGATATATTTGGACTACTTCTTTCTAATATCTTAGTTTTAAATTTTCAATTAGTGCTATTTTCCTTTTTCTATATTTTTTTCCTTTCTTGCCTTAAAAATGATATATAAATAAAGTCCGCCTTTACAAGATGAGCATTTTAGGCCACTGTTGTGACCCTTTACCCTGCTCCCTTCACACTGGATATTAGCTATATTTGAATGTTGGGTTGTTATGAATGGACTCTTTTCCTTTTCTTTGGTGTAAGTTTTCTTTTTTCTTTTTTTAAATATACAGTTTAAGCCACCACATCATTTATTCTCCCTGCCTATATTTTTATAACATTTCCTGGATTTATTTCTCTTCTTATTTGTTTTTTTTTCCTCCAAAAATATTTTTGACGTCTGTGTGTGGCAAATCTTCTAAATCTTTTTATGCCTTCACGTTTGAATACTAATTTGGCTGTATATAAACTTCTTTACAAATAAAAGAAAGGGATTTGAAGGCTGGAATTCTGTATCCATCCAAACTAGTATCCGAGGGGACATCACTTTCGGTTCTCAGAATGTTTTTTCCTGCTAATTAGATTCATTAGAAGCAAAGTGTAGAGAGTGCATGCCACCAAGAGTCTTTATATGTCTCCAGACAGCCTTATCTTTTTGTAGATGACTCAATTTTGTTTATGTAAAAGTAGACAGTCACAGGCCTAATGCTGGCTATTGATTGGTTTAATCTAATTATTGCTAAAGCTAATATCAAACAGACTGACTCCAGGCTTTATATCAGCTATTCCTGAAATGAGAAAATTCTCCCCGAATCCCGGGAACATAGGCTGGGTGAACATATCAGCAAGGTTGAGTCCTGCCTGGAAACAAGGCCTGGAGGGTGACAGGCCAGTCACCAGTAAATACAGTGACCTCAGGCACATTCCAAGAGAAGTTCTTCTTCGTGCTGCTGTAAATCCCTAATACTCTCTGTTACCCTGACATCTGTGTAAAATGGAGAGCAGTTAGTTACTAGCCTCTTAAGAATCACTGCCCTATTTAAAACTTCTTATCCAGCTGAAAAGTCTGATCCTTAAGATATTTATATATACACTCAACAAACATTTAGTAAACACCTTCTAGGTTCTCGCTCCTGTGCTGAAGATAATGAAACAGGTCCTGCGCTCGCGGAGCTCAGGGTCTGTGAGCTCTTGGCCTCTGATCCCTCACCCATGTGGAAGGGTCTCCAGTGACACCTCCTCTGGATTCTCCACCATCTCTTCTGGAAAGCTCACAAGGGATTGAAGTCTCTTCAGCTTCCCCTCAGCAAACTGAAATCACCCTCTTAACTTCTACATTTCTTCCGCACCTATATACACAAGTCTTTTGAGAGGAAGAGGAGAAAACAACCTGTGCCTTGACTTACTTCTTTTTTAAAATGTATTTGGGGCCAGGTCTCCTCGGTGAATCTGTATCCATTCACGAGCAAGTGGTAGATATAGTGGGCTGAGAAGCAGTAGGAGCGGGCGTATACCTCGTCAAACCTGGGGAGCAGCAGCGGGAGCTGAAGAGGAGGTCCCAAACACATGAGGCAGGCACGTTTGAAAATGCAAGTTTCAGAACACAGTTTAAAGACTCTCAGCCCCTAGAATTTCATAATACCATCACCATAAAATCATCCAATTGTATCAGATCATAATGAAAATACCGCTATGCAGTATGGGGTACACCACATGCTGTTGTAACCATTGTGCCTGTGGTCAGAACATTCATCCACAATGCGGGTATGAGGTAGGTTCCCTTATTACCCCATTTTGTGGATGTGGTGAAAGCAGAACGGCATGAAGTCCCAACTCGGAACAAGCGCACACATGCACACAAATGGAATATACTCAGCTCCGCTCACTGTGTTGTACGGATGCTGCCCCTTTCCCTTTAAATACTGACCTGACTCCAGCTCTCTGAGCAGAAATCCCAGGTGCTTGAGTTGAAGGCTTTCAGGGAAAAGCTCCCCGAAAGATTGAAAGCACTGGCTGTGTAGTAGAATCCTGCAAAAGCCTGGAAGGGGGTCGCACAGAAGGAAGTCAGTTCTCAGAACGTGGTATGTTATGGAGCTTTCAGCGTGGGGAATAAAGAAGTGGGAAAACAGGGCAGCCGAAGAGAAACAGAAAGGGGAGAGCTAAATCTTCAATGGGGGAAAAAGGGAATCTTTTGGTGGTTTTTGCTCTTACCACGAATGCCCCTTTAACTTTTGGCTGATAAACCCCATCAAAGGAACAGGCTTCTTGGTCATGGCAAGCTTTGAAGTCAAACAGGAAAGCCACCTTTTCCCTACACAGCGATGGGTCTCCGCTTCCTTCAAAAGTGATGATGTCATCAGGGTCATAATTTACAGGCCTCAAGTCTGCTGTGCACAGGCTGTCAAATATGTAGCCCCCAGTGAGGGTGGTGACATAATTCCGAGGGTAACAGGGGTTGATGATATTGGCTTTGGTGGGAGAATCCTGTAGGTACAAGAGGGAGGTGTCAGAAACCACTCTTTTGTGGAGGGCCAAAGTGTTTCCTTCTTGCAAATCCTCAGTATTGCACCCTCCCATGCCAAGAGAGAAATGGATGGAAAACATGCCATTTTGTGTCAGTGTGCACTTGAAGGCAACTCCCAGGTTGTCTTGAGAGCTCCAGTGGGGGTGGGTAAACCTGCACCAAGCACGATGCCAGGCTCTCGCTCATATTATCTGACCCACTCCTCAAGATAGTCCTGGCAAGCAGGTTTTATGAAATCCATTTGGATGGGAAAACAAGATATGTTTAGATTAATTGATCATTTTGAATAGAATATCACCTATCCCCCTAACAAAATAATCCAAAAGGTTACAAATAAGTATATTATGAAAATTAAGGTTCCCTCCCAACCACTTCTAGCCACTAGATCCCCTCCCTAGAAGTAACCACTATTGCCAATTTTTGTGATTTCCTGCCAGGGATACTTCTTGTATGCATATGCAAATATCTTTTCTTCTCCTCCCTCTTCCTTTTTCTAAAAACGATAAATCGCAGTACTCTATACACAGTTATGCCCCTTGCTTTTCTTACTTAAAAATATACCTTTCACATCTTTCCCATCGTACATGTAGAATGGCCTCTTCTTTTTAGTAACTGCATAGCACTCCACTGCACAAATAAACTATAGAGGAGATTCCTTAGATAAGGAATATGAATATGAATATTTAGATGGTTTCCAATCATTCTGCATTATAAACAAGGCTGCAACAAATATCCTTGTTACATATAAATCTTTGATCCATTTGTAATTTATTCGGTATAAAGATTGTAATAGGGAACCTGACTTTACTTTTTTCAAATGACTATCCAATATTTTATCTACTGGTGAAAAATATTCTTCTTATCTTATGCTAAATTCCAAAGTGTGTTTGGTTCTATTTATGGACTCCCTTTTCTAAGGAATTAGATTTGAACTCTGTCCAATTTCAAAGCCACTAAAGCATCTCCTGCCGTAAAGTCTTGACTCAGACAATATTTATTCCAACTCTTTCAATTTACTGATGTAGGAAATTGAGATACACAACAAAGTAATGCAATCATTTAACAAAGGCCAGTGACAGGACTCCACACATAAGCGTCCAGAAGACAAGCACTCATCCAATGTAACTCTAATGAGCGTCCTCCAGAAGATCTTAATATGACTGAGTCTGTGGAGTCAGCAAGCAGGCTCCTTTCTGCTTCAATGGTATGAAAAAAATTCACAATTTTCAAAAATTGTGTTTTTGACATTTCAAAAAAATGTCTAATTTGTAACATGTCACACCAGGGTCACCCTATGGCTGAAATATTGGTTTAAAGGGGAAAAAAAAAAAGAAATCAATCAACTGGTTATTTAATTTCCCCCTCCAAATCTGACATACTTTTTAAGTAGTTAAAATGAAATAAATTATTTCTGGCTTGGCCTGGAGAGAAGCAAGATAATATCAATTATTTCTAGCTTGCAACACAGAAGAAGCTCAGGAAAGATTATTTCTTTTTTTTTTTTTTTTAAGATTTTATTTATTTATTTGAGAGAGAGTGAGCTTGTGGGTGAGCATGAAGGGGGGAGGGGCAGAGGGAGAAGCAAACTCCCCGCTGAGCAGAGAGCCAGACGCGGGGCTCCGATCCCAGGAGCCTGGGATCATGACCTGAGCTGAAGGCAGACGCCTAACTGACTGAGCCACCCAGGCGCCCCTAAAGATTATTTCTATGCTCTTTTTGGAGTTTGAATGATTTGTGATGGTGTTCTTTAAATATAACTTGCCAATGGTCCAAGTTGCTCAGGCCCTCAACATTCAACAAATCTCCCCTGAACTTAGTATTTGCACGGCACTGACACTAAAGGGTCAACCATTAGGCTTGAGAGCAAAGAAGTCCACTGGAAAACTGCAGCATAACTTAGTCTTGGAGTAAATCCCATCAAAAGTGGAAAAGTGGAGATAGGAACTATCTTCAATAGTGATGGAAACTATTAAAGGAACACACCAGGAAACTAATTTAAAAGGAAGGCACAGGACCAATAATGAAAAGTATGTTTTATTGAAGGATACAAACCAAGAACTAAATAATTGGAAGGATATTTTATAATTCTATATGGGAATTCATAATATCATCGATTAGCCAATTTTTTACCAAATTAATTTTCAGTCAATGCAACTGCAATCATAATTTCAATGAAAAAAAGTTTTCCTTTCTGTTACTGCTTAAAATGATTTTGAAGTTCAGAATAAATGTCTGAGACTAGAAAAACAAACTACTGCAACTAGAATAATTGGCTCAAGAATGGAAAAATGGATGAATAGAACAGGAAATCCAGAAACAGATCCTCCTTATCCAAGGACTTATTACTGGAATGTCCCAGAATCCCTGAAATTATCAGATTGCAAAAAGTCATCACAACTTTGTTGGTGGGACTTTGGATGGTTTTTAATTTTGTTGGAAGATTGCCTATTTATCTACTTATATAAAAAATATACCTACCCTTCAATTCTATCCTACAGAAGCAAAATCACTATTTCATAAGGTTATATGCACAAGAAGCTTTACTGGATTATTATTGCTGCAGCAAAACAGGACGTAGCCTGGTGTCCGTCAGGATAGGAATGATTGACAAATTGTGAAATACTAGAGGGTAAAGAAAATAAGTTAGATATCGATCTGGAAAGTCTAGAACAACGTATCAAGCTGTGAACAGTGAAGACATTTGGTGAATAGGGTTGGAAAGAGATTTCTTTCATTGTTACTTTAATATGTTTTTTGCATAGTTTGACTTTTTACAATAAAAATGTACTTTCTTTTATAACAAAGTGACCAATACAATTTTTCTTTTTAAATAATGGTACTTGGAATATTATGTGTCTATAAAATAATAATTTCAAAGGATATTGAACAACACAGGAAACTGCTCATGGTATATTGTTAGGTAAAAGAAAAAGCTGGATATAGGGGCGCCTGGGTGGCTCAGTCCTTAAGCATCTGCCTTCAGCTCAGGTCATGATCCCAGGGTCCTGGGATCGAGCCCCACATCAGGCTCCCTGCTCAGTGGGAAGCCTGCTTCTCCCTCTCCCACTCCCCCTGCTTGTGTTCCCTCTCTCGCTGTCTCTCTCTCTCTGTCAAAAATAAATAAATAAAATCTTTAAAAAAAAAAGCTGGATATAGAGCTATATATACCATATGAAGCCAAATTTGTAAATACACATATTCGTGCATGAAAAAAAAAATAACTGGAAGAAAATGCAACAGTATGTTTAAAGTGGTTAATTCTAGGGTTTTTTGTTTTGTTTTATTATTTATATTTTTTGTGTCTGCTTTTCTAAATTTTTTCATTCAACGTGTCTTACTTTAAAAACAAAAGAAAGAACTTTCTTAAATAGAGGGGAAGAAGGACTGTGAATGCATGTCCCTAGCGTCTAACAGGCTGTCAGAGACTCCAGCCCTGGGGCAACTGGAGGCTTGTTCATACAAAAACAGTTTGCAAGGCTTATATTCAGGTATCGTTCTCACCACACTGTGACAGATGAGGAAACCAGACCCAGACTGGTGGAATTTACTCAGTCAGTGTTCATGATGTAGTCATCTTGGTGAACCTTCTAAGTCGGGGCTTGGCAATATGTATTTGGCACATGAAAGTACTGGTCAGGCAGGTCTGGACATGCATTTGTGGGTGATCCTCAGGACACCTGGATCCTTCCCCTCACCTGAGTCAGAAGGCTTTGAGGGCAGAGCCATCCTCTCAGGCATGCAGAGGTTACCAGGCAAGTTGGAGGGCTGCCCCCGTCCCTGTGAGCTGACGGGCCACAGTAGAGCCTGGGGTCTCCCACACTCTGTCCCTAAGCCTGGGCTCACACCTTGAGACCTACGTTCTCAAGCCCAAATGAAACCTCAGACAGGTGGAGTATTTGCTTCTCCACCGTAGATTCTTGGATAGTCATTCTTTAATAAACATTATAAAAATAAAAACCACACACACAAACATTCCTCAGGGCCAGCCAAATTCAAGAGGTTAACTTCTCTGACCTTCACTCACCCTGGAAAAAGGATGATTTCACCTGCTCCCTTTCTCCTGTTTCAAGTTCAGAGGAGACCCTGCCCCCCACCCTTGTCAGGACTAGAGCTGGAGGGAGGGGCTTTAAGCATTGCTAGAAATGAAAGGAGATGGGGAAAAGAGGTGTTTCCAGAACTTCTGTCTTGGGAAGAAGCATCTTGGCTGACGTATGTTAGTGAGCAAGTGGGGAGGAGTGGTGGTTATGGAGACCTTGCTAGGGAGGATTGATAGGGTTCCCTGTGGGAACCTTGGCCACCCACTAGGGCTTGGCCAAGTGGGTGTGATGAGAGTCTGGGGTGGGCACTGGGTCTCTTGAGCCCCAAGGACTGCCTGCAGGATCCCCCACTCTGCCCTTCCCAGGCAGTGCTCAGCCTCTCCCAACAATGCCTGCCACATGCATGCGTACTGAGGCTCCAACCTTTCCTGTGAGGCTCAAAGAGAAGCTCTGGGGAGCAGGCCAGATCTGGAGGGTGAATTCTCACACACACCCCTGCATGACTACTCGGTAAATGCAGGGGTCTGAAGATGTCAGTTTTGCTGATGGCACTTTGGTCAGCCAGACCATGTTTCCCTGTAGGCTAGTGGCTGGGGGAATACTGCTTCCTTCCTTAATTGCCAAAGTAGGTGGGAGGGGTGGGGGTTAACCTATGGTGCTGTGTCCACTATGTTCACAGGCCGACCCAGCCCTTGTCCCCTGTCCCTGGGTCTCACCAGAAGCCAGGATCTGTGGCCTCTGGTTGGCCTCATGCCCCTCTAGGTGGTCAAAGTCCCTTTCCTTCATCTTCATCTTCCCTTCTCAGCTATGCATGGCTGAGATGGATGTCCCCCGAGCACTGGAGTTTGGGGTCTAGGGTCTCATCACGGAGCTTGTGCTTGCTGACACACACCACACTAACACTGAGTTTACCTTAGGGACAGCCTTCCAGCTGATGCCTGAAGTAGCCATCTGTGCCATGGAACAGTTACTGTGTGAATTACTGACCATGGTGATGGAATTCTGTTACTCCCAAATCCCACCATATAAAGGGCATCAAACCTGCCTAATATAGGCCCATCTAAAAGGAGGCTGAGCCCAGGGAAGGCTCAGTCCTGTCCTCTCCCCTGTCAGCAAGTATATTTCTCTTGGTACCACTTTTATTATTTTGTCTGCACTCAGGGGAGTCGCAAAATTCTCAGGCTTATTTAGCTATTGGTTTAAAACAGTTTGTGTCCATAAAGGGATCCCAGGTCTTGAATCATATACAAAACATTTGGTGCCCTGGAATTTCCCTAGACTTCTGACTCAAATTCACTGGAAGTGGTCAATACAACAGAGAGAGAGAGAGCTTGGACCCCCATGAGTAAACTGGAACATGCTCTCATTTCTATCCACATTCTAATTGGAGTGGAAAGGACAGACCCCAGAAGCCAAGGCCCCCTCCCCTCAAGACCCCCAGGGAACACCTGCTGTCCCCCCTACCCCCCCCACCCCGGCTCAGGTACCTGAACGAGTATCGCCAGAAACCTCTTCTCAGCCTCGTTCCGGCCATAGCACTGGAAGCTATGTGTGTAGAGCGTGTACACATAGCCATACAGGGACACTTTCATGATGTTGCTGGTGTTCAGCCCTACCTTCTCTCCAGCCGCAAAGGATATTTGGGTGGAGGCACCACCTAAATCCAGGGCACCTGTGGTCTCCACTCCATTTGGACGCACCCACATATGCCACAGGTTCTTCTGCACAGTGGGAAAAGGAAGCAAGAGAAAAGTCGAGAGGCACCATCTGTTTGCCCAGGGCTCTCCACCAAGACCCATATCTTATTGCTAAGAAGTATGACATGGGGAACATTCGGGGGCCAAATCTCTCCCTTATTTCAAGGGTGGTGAACTCAAATGCTTTCTGAGTCTGGGCAGACAACATAAGTGAGTGAAGCAGATTAGGTGTCGACAATAGGGAATGGTGGGGACTGTGGCAAACTGGGGACTACATGAGCTACACTCTATTCCAGTTAGTTGTTGTCATGTGGAATGTGAGTTCACTGTGACCAGTGCTTCCAATTTTGAGGGGTTGTGGGGGTCAGGACAAGCTATAAATGTGGATTTTTATGTGAAATTTCCAAAATATTAATTGTTGGCAATTAATTAAAATATAAGAATATATTTGAGGGGGAACAACATAGGTGTTGGGCTGGATATGGTTTGTGCCCTCTGTAACATGGTGATTATCTCTTGGAGTTGGCTTTCCTTTGAACAAGGGGCAGGGCATGTGGGGACTGCAGTGTAAGGGACCCGGGGACACAGGATGGGTTGGGAAGCCTGAGGGCTCCAGAAATTTCAGAGGGCTGTGGAGCTTTGGGAAGGGTCATTCTCCAGCTACCCTTCAAAAGACCCATAGGCTTTAGATTTAGGTCCCCCCCACCTCCAATTTCTTATTAGTTAGTAAAGTGATGATATTCCCTCTCCTCTGTGCATGTGGTCCTGCTTATGATACAATGTTTTTGCCCCAGCTATATGTGTCTTTTCTTGGCTATTGTTTCATAGGTGTTTCCTTAATGCATTATATGATAAGGATGACACAGGACAGATGCCCCTGTCAACATACACCTCTGCTTTAAGTGGCCACCCACAGGGGACGGGATAAATAGCAAGATTAAAAACCATGCACTTGTTTTCACACACCTCCAGGAAATTTCCCATTAAATAGTTGGCTGTAATCCATCCATATATCCCTTCCTCTTGCCCAGAAATGATTTGAGCACCCCTAAAATCAAAGGGCTGGGACTTGAAGTAGTTTTGGATCCTTGCAAGGACTTCATTAGCTGCTGTTTCATTTTGTAACCTATGCAAGGCACAGAACACAAAAGGCTGAGTGCCTGGACAAGAGAGTCTTAAAATAATCTCACTCAGGTTAAAAGGTAAACCTCCCCACCCCTCTGCTGGCAGGGACGATTTTCCAGATGTGTGCAAAAATGGCAACCCTTTTTGCAAGTTGAAGCCTCCTAGGCAACCGTGAAGGCAGATGCACTTGTTACCTGTCAAACTGCCAATCAAAAAAATAGCTTCAAGTAAAAATACCCCTCATCCTCTCCTCCCTTACCTATTCCCATCCCATTCTCTAGCAACTAGTTAACCAAAAGATCTTCCTGCTTAATCACCATTGCTCTGTCTCAGATCAGATCAGCACAGGAAAAGGGATTGGTGAAGCCATAGGGGTGGCATAAGTAATCTCCTGGGGGCACCACATAAAGGAGCCCTCATCAGGCCAGAAGGAAGGGGGATCTGAGGAGGAGGGGGGAAAGGAAGAAGGTTGAGTTTTCAACAGTCCCTGCTTTGCTCTTGGGGAGGGCTTTATCATGAGGGGATATGATGGCTATCATGGCCGTCATTGGATTGAATTCCATCAGTGTGCTGACCCACGGAAGAGTGGCAACACAGCATTCTTATATCACCCAATGATATAGCATTATAATATTCATTTGCTGCCATTTTACCTTATGGAAGAAGATTCACTTGGGAGATTATTTTCCCTTTCATCAGTGGGTTAACAAAGCCAGGGGCACCAGCTCATTCTTGGCTCAAGAAGAAAGAGCCATGTTACCAGCTGAAGGTCATGCTAATTCAGCAGCAAATTGTCACTGCTCAGAAAATAATTCAAGAGTTTTCCTAGTTTTATCAGTTCCCATCCCAGAGGATTCTCATTATTGCTTTTTTTTATATTTGACTTTTCTAGCAATTAAAATGTCAGCTAGTTCCTTAGAAGGAATGGATCACCATCAGAAAGTTTTACAAGGAGGAGTTAATATTTAATTTATTCAAATGGGACATTCACTGTGTTCCCAAGTGGTGCACTTCCTATTCCATGATTTTTGTCATGGGCTATAAATCACAGAGTCTATTAATTATTCCTTACCGGGAGGACTGTGAGAAAAAGTAATTGAGAAAAAGTTGGGTGCTTTTTTTCTGTAAGAAAGAAAAGTCAGAAGGAAGGAATTTCTATATCATTTCTATTTCAAGGAAACACAATAATTTTGAAACACACTTCAGATTCCAAGAGGGAGCAAAGAAATCCAATTTTCTCCCACGTTTTACTTGGTCAACCAGGACTTAGGAATAGAAACAAGGAGAGAAAACCCACAAGGAAAAGGCCCAATCCAACTGAGGGTGCTTCCTGATTTCTTTTAATGATCATGTTGAAGTGGCTCTGTTTGTTTGTTCCTGTGTATCTTCTTCATGCCCACACATATAATTTTATGTTACTGGCACCACAGACAAAGTGGCTTTGAAGCAGGATAAATGTCATCTTTGGGGCTAAAACCTTATTTTCAAGTTTGGAGCAACCTCTACCCTGAGTAGATTTAAGTTTGATGTTTTAAAAACTACTTTTCTTTTATTTCAAGGTCAAGGAAATAAAATAATGGAAAAAAAAAAAAGAGAGAGAGAGAAAGGGCTCTCAAAGACAGTGCAACTGGGCTCAAAGTCATGGCTACAAATTTAGAAGGATCTGCTTAATTGAGTGAAATGAGCTGTTTGTTTCTTAATAGCTCCAAAGACTTTGGGGTGAAGTGCAGAAATTCCACTAATTTCCAGCAGATTCCTGTGGCATTGTGTACATGGGTAGAAGCCACATAAATATGAGCTGCACTCAGTGGAACTGGTTGCGCACAGGTGTCAAAAGACCAGGCATCAAAAACAATTTTTACTTTTCTAAAGAATTGGAGGTACACCTCATGAGATTTCATGTTACCTTCCTTTCTTCCAGAGTTCTCAGGAAAATCACCAACGGGGAGGGAATCCATTTTAGAACGATTTCTTTCTGGGTATTAAAATAAAGCTTGAAATTTTTCCAGCTTTTGGAGCCTCGATTTATGGCAGAATATGGGCTTTCTTTCTTTCAGATTTGTTCCCAGAAATAGAGTTACATTCTTGGCAGGGTTCAACACATTCTTGGCTATTTTGATCATATGGGCTCCTTGGGGCCATTCCAGCCCTTACCTCAGCAAGCGCATCCCAGCCGTGGCCCCCAGGTAAATGTGGGTGGATCTATGGAGGTGGGCTGGAATCTGCCCCTTGACTTTTTCCATGCAATCCTCAAAGGCTTTGGGGACATCTTGGGGGTTTTTCCCATAGCTGGAGATCCCAGAGCCTGAAGAGCAAGCAGTCAGCATTTCTTAGCATTCCCAGGAACCAACAAGAGCAGTACAACTTCTGAATAAAAAACAAATCAGCTTTGGAAGTTAATGGGTTTGAGTAGGGGGTTGAAAACAGGTGGATGTGGTCACACTGATGAGTCAACTCCCAAAATATGGAAGGGAGGAATTACAAAAGTGAAAAAAATGAGCCAGGATCTGCTTAAGAAAAAGTCTCATTTTGGAAATTTCAAATATAAATAAAAGTAGGGAGAGTAGTATAATGAACCCCAATGCACCCATCTCCCAGCTTCCACAATGATCAACTCTTACTTCATCTGCTCTCTCTCCCCACAGAGCAAACTGCAGATATGGTATCATTTCATTCTCTAAATACTTCAGTATGTTTCACTAAAAGACAAAAATTCTTCTTCTTCTTTTTTTTTGTTCAGAAATAATCAATCTTATTGGCCTTTTGCTTCTCTAGTCTCCTTTCATACTACTTGCCTTTGGTAAGTTCACTTGTTTTTTGTTTTATTTTTTAAAGATTTTATTTTTAAGGAATCTCTACTCACAATGTGGGGCTTGAACCTACAAGCCTCAGATCAAGAGTCACACACTCCACCAACTGAGCCAGCCAGGTGCTCTGGGAAGTTCATTTCTTGACAGAACTTCTACCAAATAGGTTTAGAGACATAGTGAAAGGTGGAACAGGAAAAATGAAACAAAAATTCAAATCTATGTCCCATGTGTTCAAACACAGAGGGAAAAAAGGAATCTTGCCATGGTTTATCTTCAGGAGACATTTTGGTATAACTATATATAATTTAACAAGATATCATCCTAAACATTAAATATAAAATAATACCCAAAAGTCCACATTTATAAATTTCAAGAAGAAGTAACATACTCAGAGAGACATATAACCCAAACAAACCCATGACAGAGTTCCTCAGTTTGGTCAGAAATCTCCATGAAGCTGAAATGAACCGTCACAGACAGAACTAAAAGTAGAGTTAGGCAAGAATTCTTTTAAATAAGCATAACCACTGCCCTATTATTATGCCCATAAAAATTAAAAATAATCTCTTAATAGAATCAAATTCTAGCCAAGGTGCACATTTCCTCCATATTCATATATTTTCCTCCCCCCCCCATCATTGCCCCTACCTCCTCTTTCTCTCTATCCAGTTTGTTTGAATTAGAGTCCAAATAAATTCCATCCATTGCAGTTGGCTGGTATGTCTCTTAAGTCTCTTTTACCCATAAGTTCTGTCCTCCCTTTCTATTTTTCCCTTGAGATTAAAAAAAAATTTCTTTGCAATTTCATTTGTCTTATAGAGTTTCCTACAGCCTAGAATTTGCTGACTGCATCCCATGATTCATGTAACATGCTGTTGAGCCCCGGCTTTTTCTATAAATTGGTAACTGAATGCAGAGCCTCAGTCAAATTCAGGTTTGGACTTTTTCAGAAGAAATAATTTATAGGGTTTAATGTGCACTTCCAGTGCAAATCACGCATATCTGGCTATTTCTCTTTGTGCTTGAGCAAGCATCAGAGATCATTGCTTAGACCCATTAGCGCAGTAGGATTTATGAAATGGTGATGTTTCATTTCCATCTTTCTTGCTTCAGTTATAACCTAAATGCTTTCATAAGAGGAAAACTTCTCTCTCATTAACTATTTGGTTACCCTACAATACAGTTTGTACAGGGAAAGCAGGATAAGTGCTTGAATTTTTCCCCTTCATCAGCTTAAAAAATAGAGATTGCATGTCTTGTATCCTCCTAATTTATCCAGTGAGGGATTTTATTTGTTTGTTGTGTATCTTTAAGAACATGTGAATTTGAAGATATATTTGATGTGTTTCGATTCATTGCAGTTATTATTCTTATTGATGGTCCCGGGGTTGGCCAGTGGAGTTCTCTTCAACATGACCCCTGAGTCCTTTAGATGTGATCTCAGAACCTTTGAGAGCTTCTTTGCTCTCTGATATTAGATGTGTGATTCTATGCACTTCTTGCCCCCGCTCTGGAATCAGCCACTTCTCCAAGGAGTCCTGGCTTCTTTTTTTTGAGTATGGTATTTAGTGTCTGAAATTTAGAAGCCTTTGCAAGGCTTTTCAGAGGACAGACTTAGGAAAACTTTGTTTCAAGAGAAAATGCACCGTGAATTCTTTTTTTTTTTTTAAAGATTTTATTTATTTATTTGACAGAGAGAGAGACAGCGAGAGAGGGAACACAAGCAGGGGGAGCGGGAGAGGGAGAAGCAGGCTTCCTGCCAAGCAGGGAGCCCGATGTGGGGCTTGATCCCAGGACCCGGGGATCATGACCTGAGCCGAAGGCAGATGCTTAACCGACTGAGCCATGCAGGTGCCCCTGCATTGTGAATTCTTATTGGTACTTCTACTTCAAAACTACAGGTTTTTACTTAAGTTGATCTTGACCTTCTTTTTCCTATGCTAAAAATCCTGCTTCCCAGCAACTCCAACTGAATAGCTCGCTTGCTTTATTTCACAATCCATCCACAAAGGTCTTAGGATGACAATACCAGCACTATCACCAACTGTGTGGTTATTGAAAACAGTTTAAGATTTTTTTTTTTAAAGTTCTTTTTGTCCTAGGGTATATCCCATTAGGCATTATGGACCCTATGTACAGCATCCATGAGTAAAATTTTCTTGAAACACATATATGTACATGCTCATTTGTCTGCACATTGTCTGTGGCTGCTTTTGTGCTAAAGTGACAGAGTTGAATGGTTACAACAGAGACCATATGGCCAACAAGTAACAAATATTTATCACTTAGCTCTTTACAGAAAAAGTTTGTGGGTGCCTGGGTGGCTCAGTTGGTTAAGCGACTGCCTTCAGCTCAGGTCATGATCCTGGAGTTTCGGGATCGAGTCCCGCATCGGGCTCCCTGCTCAGCAGGGAGTCTGTTCTCCCTCTGACCCTCCCCCCTCTCATGCTCTCTCTCTCTCTCATTCTCTCTCCCACATAAGTAAATAAAATCTTAAAAAAAAAAAGAAAAAGAAAAAGTTTGCTGTTCCTGGAGTTAGATGATTTATGGGCATCTCCAGCTTAATCTGTCTAAAGCCAAATTCCTTAATCCCTGCCATGCTCCCAACTGACTCACCCCCAGGGCTCCCCTCTCAAGAAGTGGTACCATCACACACGCAGTTGCTCAGGTCAGAACTGGTGCTCAGGCACCACCAACTTAGACATCTCACATTGAATCTTTCATAAAATCTTGTTGGCTCTACTTTCAAAATGCCTCTCAAATCTGAGCACTCTTTCTCCCCTTCCCCCAGAACCACTCTAGATCAGAGTTTTTCTATCTTGGTACCACTGACATTTGGGGCCGGATAATTCTTTGTTGTGGGGCCATCCTGTGCATTGTACAATGTTTAGCAGCATCCTTGGTCTCTATCACTAGATGCCATCAGAACCACCAACCCCAATGGTGACAATCAAAAATGTCCCCAGACATTGTTAAATGTTCCCGGGGGAGCCAAGTTGCCCCACACTGACAAGCACAGTCTCAGCCAGACCACCACAACATCATAACTTTATGACATCATTACGTGCACTGTTCTAATAGCCCTGGTTTCCCTGCTTCTGATCTCAGCCTCTGACTAGATGTTCTACACCCAGAGTGCTCTGTTAAAAGTGTAAGTCATATCCATGTTAGTTCCTTGACCAGAATCTCCTAATGGCTTCCCAGTATACTCTGAAGAAAATGCATCTGAGTTCAAGTCAAACCTCTCACTGCTCTTAAGGCCCTCTGAGCTGGCCCTGACCACGGCTCTGGCGTCACTACTCACCTTTCTTCCTCTTACTCATTCTGCTCCAGCCACATTGGTCCCTTTGCTTTTCCTAGAAAATGCTAAGAAGCTTCCACCCCCAGGCTCTCCGCTTGCCAGGCTTTCTGCTCAGCATGTTCTTCCCTCAAAAATGTGTATGGCTCACACTCTCCTTTCACTTCTGCCTCTGCTTAACTATCCCCTCCAAACAGAGCATGATCATTCTCTGTCCACCTACCTCACTTGATTTTTCTTCACAGCACTTCTCCCTGACATATTATATACCCTTTTATGATCTATCTCCTTGATTCGAATGTAAGTTCCACAATAGCAGAGACTTTGCATATTTCACTTTAGAATCCCCAGTGTCAAGAACAGTTACTGGCAAACAGTTGATACCCAATACGTATTTATTAAATAAATGAATAAATGAATTGGTCAATGAGATTTTCAAACCAGTGTGCAACTCTATACTAAGGGGATCATGTAGTCCAACCTGATCAGCTAGAGCTGGTCTCTGGAAAGGGACCGGTTAGGAGCCTTGTTGGAATGTCAAAACTTGGGGTATCTGAGCATGTCACCCAAGACCTATTTGCATAAGGTCCTATAAGCTTCCTAAAGGAAAGACAAGATTGGGCTCACAGGCTTATGGGATCCTGGGATTCACAACTCCAAGAAAGGAGGGTTGAAATCGCTATTCCAATCTGGAGAAAGATGGTTGGACAGATGACACAAAACTTACTCGAGGTGGGACAGAAGCAGAAGATATGTACCCAAGCAAAGGATGCTTTCAACACCGTAATGGCCTGGTCCCCAACACAACTTTTTAAGGTATTTCAATGGAGAAGATGGTTACACTTAAGCTCCAGTGGAGTTTAAAGAACTTTAACTGCTGGTTTAAAGGGAACACATGAATGTCCTTTGTGGGAGGAGGCAGCCGCAGCCATGAGCACCACACACCATGAAAGAGATGAGGGTCATGTAGGGGCCCAGTGCCCTCCAGGGAATGGCTTTATAACATGCAGCCCAGAGCTTTGGACACCAGCATGGGGACCAGCAGCTAAGGCAGCACCCACTGAACTCAGGAAAATAGCAGTAACCGAGGACTGATGATACTCACCAAGGCCCCTCCACCCCCACCAAGAAAGAAATTTCCAAGAGCCTGGGTATCTGGGAAACCCGGCTGGGCAAGCAAGCATTCGTCACCCCCTCAGACTGGCCAAGGCAGGGGAGTCCTGGGAAATTTGCAACTGGGAAACAAGAAACCCAAATTATCCCTGGAGAAGCCACATGTCTTCAAGGGGACAGCACTCGCCAAACTTTAACTCTGTATTTTGAGCTTTAGTTTGTGGTCTTCTGGTCATTTGGAGTATATATATGGATCCCTGAGGCTACTGCGATCAAAGGGAAGACCCATTTATGGATATGGTGTGGGCTCCATGACCCTGCCCCTCCCCTAAATCACATCCAGGGTGGCCGAGGGCCCCCACCCCTAGGAGACTGCCTGTGTCCCTCCATGAAGGTCACATCTCCCCCTACAGTCAGAAGACCATCAGGACTGACTTGGCTGAACTGTTCTCTGGGTCTAAAGACAGATCTGGGACAGGCTAACTTCTTGGCAAGAATATCCACCAGGAGCTCTAAAGTGTGCTGTCCCATGAATAATAATAGCTAACACTTAACTGAGTGCTTACTGTATGCCACGCATTTGCCACCTGCTTTACATATATCATTGAATCTTCAAAGGATTCCTATGGGATGGGTGTTACTATTATTATGCTTATTTTATAGATGAAGAGGTCAAGACACAGAGAGGTTAGAAACTTCCCAGAGCTCACACAGGAGGGATGAGGTGAAGTCTTAATCATTATCCTACACTATCCTCTCTTTTCTTGAAGTGGCTAGTCTCACCTTTCTAAATAAGCATCCTGCTTGAAGGTAAGCAAATGACTCAGAAGTTAGGACGAGATGGGATCTCTGGCTGAGCTTTGAGCAAGGTTGCAGCCACCTATGTCTTGTGGATACCAATGCAAGCAGTACTCAATAAACATCTAAGTCCCCTGTTAGGTGGAGCCTGGAGAGATGCCAAGCAGATACAGCTTCAAATAAAGACTTAGTGTCTCAGCTGTCAGCTCCTGCATAGTTTGCTTCAGCGGCAGAGAGCTGCCTTGCTCAGTGTCTTGCTCTTCCCAGAATGGCAACATCCAACAATTGATGGCAACAGGGGTATCGCAGTCTAGCCAATTCAGGCCATGCAGGATAACTCTGATTGGCTGAAGCTTGGTCAGGCTCATGTGGCTGTTTGACTTCTCTTTCTGAACAACCCTCCTTCTTCCTTTCTTCTACAGGTGCGGATCTCTAAGAATTATCTTGCATCCTAAACTCTAGCTCAAAATCAGCTTCTTGACAACCTAACCTGGCACACTTATGTACTAGGTGAGCTCCTAGCTGCCCTCCATGGAAGGGCAGATGATCAGAACACTCTGTTATTCAAAGAAGTGTGTTAGTCTCCCTACGGGAAAGGCTAATTCTGCCTCCCCTCATCTTTTTCAATGCCATGACCCTCCCAAAAGTTATTATATTTGGGAAGCTCATTGAGGTAAATGAAGGAAGCTGCTTGGGGCTGGGGGGGCGAGTCCAGAGTCTCTAACCTATAGTCCTGTGGGCCAAGGGTATACCTGTTAACACATTCAGGATGCACTGGTCAGGAAGCTCCAGGCCAAGTCAAAGATCATGATGCTCTAAAGAGGCTCGTTTTAAAAAGGAGCACACATACACACACTCACTAACTGGGGTTTGTTATGAGTACTAAAGTCTTAATTGTAAAAGGCAAAATTACAAAACTTTGATTGAAGAATATCTTTACGACCTCAGGCTAAGAAAGATTTCTTGAATACAAAAGAGCAAATCATAAAGGAGAAGACTGATAACTGTTCCTACATGAAAAATAAGAACTGTTCATCAAAAGACACAATGAAGAGACTTAGAACGGCGAACCACAAGCTGTAAGGAGATAGGAGAACAACGTAATAATACTAACAAAGCACTCATATTTACAATATATATATAAAGAACTCTAATGAATCAATGAGAAAAAGTCAAGCATTCAGTTGAAAAGTGAGCAAAAGACATGAACAGGCACTTCACAAAAACAGAAATGACCGTAAGTATATGAAATATACATATAAAATATGAAAATATATGTATATAATTTGTAATTTTGTAAATAAATAAAAATATAAATATACTCAACCTTATTCATATCCATCCTTTCCATAACCATGGACATACAAATGTCCAACAGGGAAAAATGAATGAGCTTCTGCTACTCCTGTCAATGTAGATGAATCTTAAACACCCAATGTTAGTGAACAAAGCAAATTACAGAAGAATAAATGTTTGATTCCATTTATATAAATACATGTTTGATTCCATTTTCAAGAACAGAAAAAACTAAATGCATAAGGACAAAACTAGAAAGGAGAACAAGGAAACAGTGAATATAAAATTCAGGCTATGTTGCGGAGATGCCGAGAATGTTCTGTTTCAGGGGTTGGCATCTCACAGGCCAAATCCGGTTCATCATCTTTTTTTTTGTATAGCCTGTGAGCTAAGATAGTTTTTACATTTTTTAAATAACAAGGAAAAATTAAAACAATATGTTGTGACACTTGAGAATTATATGAATTTCAAAATTTCAGGGTCCATAAATCAAGCTTTATTGGAATAGAGCAATGCCCATTTGTTCATGTATTGTTCATCCTTGTCCATCTCTTTCTACCGCCCTCCCCCCCTACATACACAGCCAATTAGAATACAATTCCCCTACTGGAATACAATTTTCCATGATTTGCTCATGTTTCTGCATGTCTTATGAGCAGAGGCCCTGACTGCCTTTGTTCTGGATTGTATTTTCAAGGATGTTTGTGTAACAAGCAGGCTTAGAAGATAGAGACAGTGTTCTCCCCCAGATCAAAAGGCAGGCATTATAAGTGTTTCAGATTCCCTAATCTTGGGGTTTGTCTTCTGTAAGACAACCCACTGTGTGAGCAGATACTGTCTGGCCCTCTTTACATCATCTTGTGCAAAGTGAGGCTCAGAGAACCAGCTCAAGAAAATGCTGACACTCTGCCTACTGCTATTATGGTGAGCAATAAACCATCCTTGGTTCTGACCCGGGAGACTTGTGTCT
This sequence comes from Phoca vitulina, assembly GCF_004348235.1. NCBI lineage: Eukaryota > Metazoa > Chordata > Mammalia > Carnivora > Phocidae > Phoca > Phoca vitulina. Next base: position 43,957,608 of record NW_022589713.1, read on the forward strand.
TCCACCAGCCTTCATTCATGCAAGCATGGCAGGGTAAAATCTCACACCATGCACCTCCATGTTTCAGACATGAGAAAACTGAAGCCCAGAGAAGGGAAGTGAGTGGCCCAAGATCACTGTATGGATGAGGATCAGCACTAGCACAGGATTGCAAATGTTCCTGATGCCCAGTCCAGTATTCATATCCTGCCTCCAGGCAGCTTCTTGGGATCCCTCCAGGCCTCCAAAGGCCCTTAGGACTCTCCCTTGCTTCCCTATGGGCCTCCTGCACACACTCTGGGCCTTACCTTTCACACTACACTTGAAGGTTTGACTGACCACTCCAGTATTATTCTCCTTCTCCGCTGGCCACTGATATACGTAGATGGTGGTTCTGGAAGACCCGGCATCAAGCACGATCCCATACTGAACAAAAGGGGAAAGGGAGAGTCAGAAATGGGCTGGGCTTCTCTGAGGACTCCTTTCCAATGGGCCACTGAGAACCCGGAATACTCTCAAGAGCTTAATCCACCCTGCATCATTTAGGTAGGGGCTGACCAAGGGAAAAAAAAAATGATTTGCTCCAAACCAACTTTGTCTCCTTGGACTGTGGGGAAAGGGGATGGGGTGAGGTGGGTCAGGTATTCTGGGGTATGGCTCTCAGCTTTGGCCACACATTAGAATCACTTGGGGAGTCTCCTAGTTCCAAGGCCACATCCCAGACCCATTAAATCAGAATCTCTGGGAGTGGACGCAGGCATCGGCAGTTTCTAAAGCTCTCCTGGTGACCCCAGTATGCAGCCAAGGTTGAAAATTAGCACTCCAAGGATCTTGCCCATCCCCGATTTCTTCCTCATCCAGACCTCTGAGGTGGGGGACAGAAGCCACCTGGGTCTCAGGAGGGAAATGAATAGTCAGTCACCTGCTGCCCTCTATTCTCTAAACTTCCAGGCCCATCAGCCTGGAAATAAACATAGGAAGTTCTCACAAGGGAGAAACACATTAGTACCTGCATTAGCCTTCAGAAGGAAAGTATTCATAAATACTGTCCCACTTTGGTAACATGGTACATGAACACACAGACAAGAGGGTGTTGCCAGGGCAGTGCCAGGACTAGCTGTGCCCAGGATTGCCGGCTAGGAGTCCTGGACCATCTCCCCAGCTAGAGGCAGGCACCAGGGAGCTTCCCCTGAGGGTCTTGCCAGCCCAGGCCCTGGACCAAGCCTGAGCAGCAAAGAGCATGCGTTAGCAGCCTATGGGGATTGGAATGAGTAAAGCTGACCGAAGTCAGTATATGCTTGGACCTGGAGTCAGCCCAGGGCAGCAGAGGCTTCTGGGTCACAGCTCTTCCCCTATTCCACTGCTGTTGGATTAGGCTGCTCATCTCAGTGAGGAAGATGAATTTCGGTTCTGGAGGCAGGGCGACTCAGGTGGATGCTTACTTTATGACTCCGGGTATAAGGCCTAAGCTCTCTGGGTTTCCCTATCTTCAGACAACTTAACCTTGAGAAGTAAATAGGAGACCATATGCCTGATACTCAATGGCTGCTCAATAAATACAGGCTATATAGGAAGATCAGTAAAGCAAAATAAACAAAATCACAAAGCAAGGAAAAGAGTACAGAAAAGTAAATAACACCCCTCAAATCCCACTATTTTTTTAACACCTTGCTATATATATTTTCTAATGGACTTCTGTGTATACAGCTACATATATGAATATGTGATTAGACATATGTTTTCAATTCAGTACAGGATTACACTGTACATATTCTTTTCCAATGCTCTTTTCTTATTCAATAAGCGTATCATGCACATCTCTCCCTGCCAGTAAAAATACTGATATCATCATTTTCAATACATTCCCCACATCTTCTGTGAGATGTACCATAATTTATTTAGCCAATTCCCCGATTCTAGACATTTGGGAGGGTTCCAACTTTCCACTATTAACAAGTGATTGTTTCATTTGAAATGGGACCAAATAAAAACATGTTGCTCCAGCTCCTCAATCACAGCTTCCCCATTATATCGAGATGGAACATCCTGTGTCCATTGGTATTCGAACTCGGACAGCCTCTTAATCTCAGCCTTCAATGTGATGAATACTGACGGGGATCCTGACGTGACACCCCCTGCAAACAAGGGAGGCATTGTTCACAGCCTGCTCTGGGCAGAGGCTCACCAAGGAGATTAGCACACAGGTGGAGCAGAAGGAAACGAGGCACTCAAGAGATCTGAGCCTCCCTACCAGTCCGCTTTCTCCCCTCCCACCTGCTGCTGACCCCTCAGCACCCCTCCCCCAACCCCTCCACGCCTGGTGCTGACTAGAGGAGGGAACACACACACGAGAGCAACCACTCCACGGGGTCCCCACCCTTCCCACATCTTCTGGATCCCAGCTCTTCACAAACAGTGCATTTTCCCTTTGAAGGAAACTTGGGGCTGCCGGGCCAAGATCAGAAAGGAGGAAGAAGAGCCGTTCTCATTCTCATCCTCATCCCAGCTGGGATCCAGTTTTCATCAGGGTGGGAGCAGGCAGAGACGTTCCACAGTGAGCCCGGAGAAGTGGCTGCCCCTCAGGCACCTGCTGATGTGCTGACAGGGACCAGCCTAGAGCCCAATGCTACTTCTGAGTAACCACCGTCGTTCCCTGACATTTTCAAAAATGGAAAAACTGGTCTTTAGCCAATTTTCAGAGCTCATTTGCCTAGATCAATGGCACTCAATGTGGTTTGATGGAGGACATCGGGTGGGGACTGAATTTCATTCAGTTCAGCTAGGTGGAAAGCAATAAGTAACCCTTCTGTCTAATGCAGTGTCAGGAAAAAAACATGGCTAGAATGTGGAACTGAAGACACACTCAGTGGGTTAACCAAAGGGAAACAGCCTCCCATATGAACCGCATGATCCAAAACTTAAGGACTGTGTGAGCTTCTAACAAAGCAAAAGCAAAGATCATAAGATCAGCTTTCTTAGATTTATTTATTAGTATCATCACCACCACCATCATCATCATCATCACTATTAGCATAATAATAGGAATAGTAGTAATAAACATTTGCTGAGTACTTATAATATGCCAGGCACTACACAAAGTGCTTTAGTGTTGCATTCAGAAGGCAGGTGTTGTCATCATTCCCACCTGACAGATGGGGAAACTGAGGCTCACAGAGGTAAATAATTGCCCACAGTCCCAGACTTGGGCTCAAGCCTGGGTTTAACTGACCATCAACACTATACACAGAGCCCCCATGCTTCCACTGAGTTCCAAGGAAACCAGGTCTCCCAGGGTTGACTCCTTCATAATAAGGTGTGCTATCACAGACTTTCTTTGTTCAGACAAAAAGTCCCTCAAAAGCAAACTCGTAGTTAAGTAGTGTGCAGATCTGGCTGGAGAGGAGGTGGACCAAAGTGATGAAGGAGTTGTGTCTTTCTGGAAAGGAGGAAACCAATTATCTAACTCTCACTCTCCAAGGGGTAAACCAGGAAGGGCCACAAGGCACCAGAGCTCCAGGCCGATGACTGAGAACCAAAGAGGGTTAAAAGTGAATGGTTTTAGCACAGCCTGGTCTTGTGGTTGTGCTTTGGAGAGTTAATGGTCAAGCTTGGGAGTGTGACCCAACATGGGGATCTAATGTGACTTGGGAGTGTGACCCAACATGGGGATCTAATGAGAGGGACTACGTAGACCTCTCTTCAACAGTGACATCATGAGTCTGTAAGGGACAGTGGCAATGGGATACTGATCATATCGGACTGGGAAGCCACAGGGCTTCTAAACAGTTGTGAGTGGGGGTGGGGAGGGCAAGGTCTCAAAAGGAAGATACTAGACTTAATGATAATAAAGCAAGTGGGGGCCTGAGTGAAAAAGAAAAGTGATGCCATCATGTTTACTCTTCAGGCTGGTAGAGCAGGTCAGACCAGTAACAATGAAAATGGAACTGGGGACACTTTAACCCTTGACTAAGTTTTAATAGTTCTGCTGTTCAACTCAGATAAACCAAGGTTAGGTAAGCCAAGGCTGGATTTAAGAGCCAGCTATCCTGATTGGGGTCTTAAGGAACATTCCAGGTCCCCCCAGATAGGCCATTGTGGAGTTGGCCCCTCATAACCAAATATCAGCTGCACACAAAGGCAAAACAAACTTCAAGGTATGAAAACATAAACAGAACAACTTAAAAGCCCTTGAATGATCAGCTTCACTTTCACAACTGCCTTTCCCACCCTTAGCACACACTGCAAAACAAAAGAAAAGAGGCTTGTCCTCACTCTGAAAAGAGCTGCATGTGGAATGTTCTTTCAAGTGGCCATTCTGCTCTTGGTTCCACTGGCTCAGAACATCTGTCTTTTCTCACATTTAATCCACCCAATTAAGCAGAACTGGTCTCCTGAGCCAGTATTCCAACATTCTACAACTTCCTGTCCCCTACAACTGTGACGCAGGCCTGACGGCAAGATTTGAGGACATTAAAAAAATCCCCTTTGAACTGTGTGCTAATGGGTGAGGGCGTGTCCTGGTCCTTCTAAACCCTTGTTTAAGGCCAACATTCTCTGTTCTCTTTTGTTTCTTCTGCACCACATCTGCTATTTCCAGTCTGTGTAACTCTGAGAACTATCTGCCCTTTCTGTTCCTCTACTTTTTCATCTGCAAAATGAGGATAACAATAATCATATCTACACGGAATAGTCGCTGAGGGTTCCCTGCCCACATCCCTCAGGCCTTACCATGGTGATGCCCAGCCATGCACTTTCCACCTGCCTAAAGGCTTTCTGCAGTGGCCTGAGCCCACCTGAGCATACATTGTGCCAGAAACGCTAGGGAGTGAATGTCTTCTAAGGAGCAGCTGCTCAACCAATGACTAGCAGAAGTTGGTGTGTAAGTATGTCCTTGAGTGGGATACCTGTGAGACAGGTGTTCGAGATGCCCTTTGGTAGAGGACAACCCTGGGATGGGTTCTATACTGGCTCCCAGAGCTCCTCTGCAGGACCCTGGCTTCTAGAGTCCCAGGCACCACAGCTTGTTCTAGAAGGGGAAGCATGGCTCTGGGTTAGCACATTCCCTTGTGCAGTGGAGAGAGATAACCCTGGAATACAACTAGAGCTGGTTCCTCTGAAATATGGGGTGTGGAAGTGGTTCCTGGGGTCTAAGAGGGTTATTATCTTTCCCCCCATTTGGGGGATACTTCCATTTCCCAGTTCAGCAAAAACTTCCTGCATCTGCACGCATCCTCCCCACCTTCCCTCCTGTGCAAAGGAGGGTAAGTTCTCCTATCAGAGGCAGTACCTTCTCCTGGGTCCCCCATTCTGAACATAGGATCAGGGAGAAGAGGGAGGTGAGTGAAGACAACCCTGGCCTTGGGAACAGGAGGGACAAGGTTTCAGTTCTAGTCTGCCATTCACTAGCCAAACCTATGATTTCTCACTTGCAAGGTGGTGGTAACAATGCTTGCTTTGTCTCCCTGCTATAGCTGCCACAAGGGAAAAGAGAAAATTCAGGGAAAAGTGTTCACTAAACTGAAGAGCAGTTTACAAAGTTTAAGGAGATGGTATTACTCCCAGTTGCAATTCTAATTTTCTATAGTCAATAGAAGAAGGCAGTGCCTGGAGCTTGGAAAAATGTCTTCTCTAGGCCTTGGCTAATGTCTTTGGACAACCAGATAATTTGTTTTCCCTCATCACTGGACAGTTGTAATAAGGTTTCTTTTTCTTTTTTCTTTTTTCTTCATGTTATTCATGGGGGGGTGTCGAGATTCTTAAGTAAAATGTCCTATAAAAGAGCCAAATGCCATTATCTAAAGGAGATTTTACTTTAATCTTTCAGAAGAGCAGCCTCAGAATGGTAGGTCAAACTCATACACAAAGCTGAGGCAATATTCATTTCTTTTTCATCTTTTAAAAACTCCAAGAACTTCTATTTCAGATATAGCCTTTGAACAGTCACTAAGAGCAGGAAGATGTAGAAAGGACTCATGAGGTCAAGGGTAAAGGCTAAATGAGATTCAGATAACAGTTGAATTTCTTGGCTCCTATGGCCCGCTAGCTAAGAGGTGTTTTTACATTTTTAAAGAATCATAAGAAGACAAAAAAAAAAAAAAAACCAAAAAACAGATATGTGACCGAGACTATAAATGACCTTCAAAGCCTAAAATATGTACTATTTAGTTCTTTACAGAAGAACTTTGCCAAACTCTACCCAAATGACTGAAGGACTCCTTTCCCTTTCATTTGACAAGTCCCTCATGGGATCACCTCCCCTCACCCTTACAGCCAAGGCTGGTGTGATACATATGGTTCTCACACTCTCAGACATCATCTGAGAGGCCATATGGGTACAGACTTATCAAGGGCTAAGAGTAGCTTCTGAAAGTGAGCATAAGATCCTGAGTAATTTTTCAAGGGGAAGAGTTAGAGACATCATGGCACACTTCTAGACTCAAGAGTGGTAGCACAAATACAGCTCAAGGAGACCTTTTCAAGTCCTTGATGTTTTGTTTACCAGGTTAGGCCAGAAGAGGAGGCTGGGTCTCCTGGTCTTCACTCATGATCAGGGTTGTGTGGTCTTGGGGGAATGTATAAGCTGGTAGACCTTTGGTAGCCATCTGCAATTCTTGGCTACAAAGTCTAGCTTTGGTTCCAAGAGTCAGGAGTGAAAGCAAGGCCACACAGTCCTTAGAGAAGGTGTCACCATTAACATTCTCTAGTGTCAAACGTCACAAAACCAGTATGTCCAGAGCTCCTCCCTTGGGTCTTACACCAAAGACCCTTGGGTTCTCCCTTGGGTCTTCCCCCACTGGAGGTGGGGAAAAGGGTTTTCTTCTAACTCATGGCATTACAATAATTGATGTCATAGCCCATCCCTTCAGTGCCAATCCCTTTGCACTTACCTTCAGTCCTGGAAGGAGGACCTCTTTGTGGTGAAACTGGATGAGTGTGATGGCCACAAGCACCACAACACTCAAAAGCAAGACCACCAAGGCGATGATGGCTGGGGTTCGGGAGAGGGCCTTGAGGCCTAAAATGGGAAGACCCAGAAGACACATGAGTGGAAAGTAGGAACAAGGCACTGGTTTTCTTTGTAGAATCCACAGACTGGATGCATAACTGTGTGCATACATCACTTCCTCTGGCTTTGGTGAGACCCACACTTTTAAGGTGGAGCAGTGATTGGGCTCCAATACCCATTTATCTTTCCTCCAAAGAGTGAACTGAGACAACATTTGCAGAGAGGGTGTGCATAGTTTAGTTTCTTGGCACCTCCCCAAATGTGTTATGCATATTACCGGTTGTGCCTGAGATGTTTTACAGTAACATTTATTTCAATGTAGATTAAAAAATATGGGTTTTCTATTAAAGCAGGCGATACAATATTTCATTTAAAAGTAATATCAGAAAAAGAAATTAATTCTATACTTCAGATATAATCAATGATGATAAAGTTCGGTACACAGTGACATACTGTCATGCAAATAGTAACATGTATGAGTTTCTAAAATATTTGAGTTGCCAGTAAGAAGTCAACCTCAGGCAATTTTCCTGTGTCTACATTGAAGGCATAGGGTCTCACCTACATCTTCACAAAGAACAGCTAGACCTCAAGCTACATGTTCCTCCCAAAGGGGTCATATCTCTGGCCTTTGTATTTTAATCAGAACATGTAAACTATACCCATTTAAAAGCAAAATAATAATAATAACGAAGCCTATGAATAATCTTCAACTAAATACACAGCCTCTGAATAAAGATAATTATATCTGTATTGTATAGAAGTATATAATTACCATAATGGACTATGTCTATGTATTAAAGTTAAACTAAAATTGCTTAACTAGATGATTTTGAACAGATATTTACTTGGGTCTTACCAAACCAGTGTGGGCTAATGGAAATTTTATAAAGTAGCAAATACATTTTTTAAAAAAAGAAACAAACAAATACTGTTCTATACTGAAATGACTTCATTCATGTGAAGTTCTAAAACAGGCAGGTGACAGAAATCAGAACAGTGACTGCCCAGGGGGTTGGGAGCAGGGACTCACCGGGAAGGAACACAGGGGCACTTTCTGGGGTCACAGAAATGCTCTATATCTTCCTAGAATTATGGGGTGTATGGATGTGTGCATTTGTCAAAATTCATCAAACCTTTCAAAGTCCTTTGAGGAAAACCTGAAAATCCAAGTAAACTAGCTCCTTAGGTACAATTGCCTCTTACAAAAAAAGATATGTAGAAATTGCCCCTACCATCCTAAAATTATATCTTCTTAAAAGACAAGAATGCCCAGTTTGGGGGCAGGACTAAAGATCATCTGTCCAGGGTCACGAGGGGAGTGATATGTAAGCACTCTCCTGACCACAGTTGTGTGGCCGCCCGCCCCGCCCCCATCCTCTGCGCTTCAGCACTTTTCAGGTAAATAGCTATGATTACCTTCAGCAAATCCTGGCCCCAGCAGAAAAGCCTCTCGCAAAGCAAAATGGACTAGACCAGGTCTCATTCATTTAGGGAATGCAGCCCAGAGCTGTGCTGTCATTAGGAGTGAACAAACACTGTAATTACAAGGTGTCTACCTGAGAGTGGAGAGGCCAGACCATTCGGGGCTTCCACATGAGCAACTGCAAAACGTGCTGCAGAGGCAGGCAGGGCAAGCTTGGCAGTGTGTGTGTGTGTGTGTGTGTGTGTGTGTGTGTGTGTGTGAATTCTGCACATGTGCCTCCACTAGCAAGGGTAAGAACGCTGACCTAGGGTGGGGGTGGGGAGTGCGGGACACTGTAGGTTCTGTGCTAGCAACAACACTGGGATGCAAGTAGAGGACAGATCTAAGTACTTTATAATTCATTACAAAATCCACAATATTCTCGAGCAAACCTCACGCGCAGCTTGGTAAGGGAAACCACAAACGGCCAAATTAATGGATTATGCAAACCGGAAAAACCATTTAAGCGAAACATGCATGTTAGTCCTTGTTTTGTGTAGCTTTGATCAAAAGCATTACTTCTACCTGAGGAATGCTGGTGGTGAAAGCCTGGTAAGCAACTGAGTCTCAAACCACAGACGTTAAAACCATTCGCAGGGGCCACGCATGAAGAACTGTGGGCTGAAGCCGGGACTATGATTTGAGAATATCACAGGGGCTGCCGGCTGCGGGATACTAACCTGCTTGCTCACAAGGTTGGCGGGTCAGCACCGTGAACATCTTTCCTCCCAAACTGTAGGCAAGAGAACACAGAATGACAGTGTGTCGCTGGCCCCTGACTTCAGTTCCAGAAACTTGCGGTGTTAAGCCTAATTTGGGGGCACGACTAAAGAACATCTGTCCGGGGTGCGAGGGGGGTGATACGTAGGCAGTCCACGCGGCTGCCTCCTGGTCCTCAGTTTTCAGGTAAAAAGCTAATGACTACCGTAAGCAAACTCTTGTCCCAGCAGAAAAGCCTATCACGAAGCAAAACCCGCTTTCAAACCCACTTCACTTCTTCCAAATCGAAACCTCTTGGGCGACAGATAAACCGAGCCCTTTGGATATAAACCCAAAGCTGGGCTTAAATTCTGGTGTCACCTCCGCAGATGTAAGGAAAAGAAGAACAGGTTTGCTGAGATTTTAAACTGAAAATTTTCAAAAAATAAGTCAATCATTTCTTGCAGATTTTTCCACCTGTACACACCGACCGGGGCAGAAGAAATCTTCCACCTCTTAGTAACAACATTCACAGGGCTGAGGCAGGGCTCTTCTTCAAATCACAGCAGCAAGGGAGGTTTCTGTGGGTGTTGGCGACCTGCGAGCCCAGAGTCGCCCCTGAAAGACCTAGGAGGGGTATTTTTAGCTGCTGGATGGAAAGGGATGTCGGGCCCCCGGGATGCAGCGCCCCAGGTTCTGGGAGGCCCCGCTCTGGAACTGCGTCTCCACACAGCCAGGATAGCTAAGCCCCAGCGCATCTCCGGAGGCGCAGATGCGCTCGGTGAAGACGCGTCCACCTCTCCGGGCTTGGCAGGGACCACCTCCCCGCCGACCAGGATTGGGGCGCGCGCCTCTCGGTCCCCTCCCTCCGGCCATCTACGGAATCCGATTTCGTTTCCTTCCCTCCCAGCTCCCAGCCCCACGAAGCTTCCCGCTCGTTCCTCGGCGGCTCGGGCGCAGGGGTCCCCGGTCCTCACCTGCGCGCGGACGGTCGGAGGAGGGCGAGCGGCTCTGCCGCAGTGGCAGCCGGCGGCCAGCTCGCGGGAGGCTCTGCGGAGGCAGGGGAGGCGGGGCGGCTCCGGGGCGGGGCGGGGCGGGGGCGGGGCAGCCGTTGCCTGGGACCGCCCCCTCGGCCGGGTCAAGGCCCCGCACCTACGCTTCACCTTCACTGTTCCAGTCCTTTCCACCCCCATCCCTCCTGGGGCCTACCTGGGCAAGGCCAGGAGGGTGTCCACTGCCTGACTCCCTCTTCCATCGATGCCAAGGCCAAGGACCCTTTGATCTCTCTTTTGGTTTCCTCCATCCTCCCCAGAAGCCTACATGGAGGGGGAGTGGGGGCAGGGCAGTGTAGAAACTGGGTACTTCGTGGGTGTGCACAGGTGGGCCCTGTGCCCCATCTTTCCGTGGAGTGGAGGCCGATAAACACCTGTAATGTTGGGCATGAGGCTAGCAGGCGCACTGGTCCCTGAATCACCTGAGCCAGGAGAGCAAAGTAATACAGAGATGTTCCCTGTTGTATAGTTTAGACCAACTGCTTTAGCCATGCCCCAGGACTGCTCACTGGTTACTCAGCCGTGTCCTCCCCTACCCCATTTTATATGAGTATCATTAGGCTAAGATTCAGGACAAGCTTTTCCTGGAAGAGGTCAAATAGGACAAAAATGCAGCGACTCAAATGCCCCAGGAGTCTTGTTTTTAATGAATCAGCAGGTGGCTCTTTTGGCTCCTTTGAGTGACCTCAAGGACTCTTGGAATGATCCACCAAGAGGCCTAAGTAGGGTTCTGTTGGACCACCCCTCCTTGTGGCTCCTGAATAGCTGGAAGGAAGAGCTAAAGTCTGGGCTATGTCCTGGGCCTTCCCGTTCTCCTGGAGCTAGACCCTATATGCCACTTGTCTTCTGTCCTGTGCAGATAGGGCCAAACCCACTAAGAGTTTGGGGGGCCTTCAGAGAAGAATGCCCCTGATTTGAGACCTCTGAGCCCAGAGACAAGGGCTCCAAGCTAGGTGTGTGTGTGTGTGTGTGTGTGTGTGTGTGTGTGTGTAGGAGCACCAGTCACTCACCCTGAGTTATTTGAAATGGACCCTTGCTGGGAAATTTGTACAGGGTCTGCGATGGGAATGTGGGACAGTCAGTGAATGCTTGCTCAATTACAAGACTTACTTTCTTTGAAAGCTTTGGGCCAATGAAAGGCAAGGCAACTGACCAGAAGCTGAGGGGCCTCTGCACCCAGGGGGCCATAAGCCCACAAGCAGCTGCTGATGCTCTACCTACACTGGAGGTCAGTGACTTCGGTTCTAATAAGTGAATGGCTGACCTTAACATCCTCAGTGATTCCCCAGGAGCTGAGAGAAGGTTCCTGGGCTTAAGATGCCTTGAAATGCAGTTGGTGCTAGTTCTAAAGTAACAGAGATCAGTCCATGTTACCAGCTTTCTTCTTTACTTCCCTCAATTTAGAGGCTTCATAAATGTGAGCACCAGCCTCCTTTGAGAGACCTATGGTCTCCTTTATTTTTCCAAACTTCCCTGGGGACTCTTTGCTCCAGGCACTGTCTCAAACTCCTTTGCAGGTCCCAAACTACTCCTAGTCTTTCAAAGGCACTTCTCCATCAACTCTCCATGTGTGAGAACACACACACACACACACACACACACACGCACACACGCACACTTCCCCATCAATCCTCCACACCTAGGAGCAAACACATACACATATATATGTATGCAAACCTTTATGGCTTTTATTGATTATAAAATGATACAGATATGTCTTACCAGATATCAAACTATACTATAAAGTTACAGTAATTAAAACAGCTTGGTTTGGGCACAGGAATATACCAAGAGATCTAAAGAGATAGAAAAGAGATAGGCCAATATTAGATTAATGGATATGGGATTTAGTTCAACATAAAGAGGAGATTGAAAGAAGACATTTTTCAACTGAATTGAGAAAAAAATCCCAATCACTCATCAGTCACAGAAATAGATTTTAGATAGATGAAAAGTTTAAATGTAAAAAAAGGATTTAATATCCTAAGAAAATATAAGAGAACATTTTTATGATCTTTGGGAAGAAACAGCCTCTTCCAGCATGAAATCAAAGCAGGAAGATAAAGTCAACAACAATCTTGCAGGAAAAAAAAATGCATGGAAAAAGACATCTTCAAAAAAAAAAAAGATAAATTGTGGGGAAATATGTAAGAATGTGATAGCAAAGAGTGAAAAATCATAATATATAGTGAGGTCATACCAATCTAGAAAAATAGGAATATCTAGAATAGGAAAATGGGCAAATAACACAAGAAATATAAAAGGCCAGGAAACATAGCAAAGATGCTTAATCTCATTACTTACCCCCAAATTGCCAATTAAAACTTTGACATCTTTAAACAAGATTTTTCTTGACTGATCAGTTTAGCAAAGCTTTAAAGATCTGTGGTGCTCTGTGTTGGAGAAGGTGTGGGGGAAACAGTCCCCACTCGAAGCTTCTGGGAGGTGACATGCCATGGTTTTCTTCCCACCTCTCCGGATGCCCCCTACATGCTTTTTGCTGGTTTGTGCTCCTCTCCCAAGAGTTTCTCAAGATTCTGTCCTGGGCCCTCTTTCTTCCTCACTCTGTACCCCCTTTCTCGGTAATCTCATTCCTGTCCCTGGCTTCCGTTCTACTCACGGAAGCCTCTTGAATGCATGTGTCCTGCTCAGGCTTTTCCTCTTGAGCTGTAGACCTAGCGAATGGCCTGATTTCTTTTGGATGTCTTAGAGGCATCTCAGTTTCATAGGTCTCCAGCTGAGCTCCTCATCCTCCTCCAGCAAACCATCAACTTCTCCAGCGTTTCTTGTCTCAGTGGATGGCACCCCCACTCATTCAAGTGAGCAAGCCAGAAAGCCAAGGGTTCTCTTTGCTAATTGTTCCCTTGTCCCTCATCATCAATCAGTCACTATGGACTGCTGGCTTTACCCTCCTAATTATCTCTCCAGTGTGTCCTGCATCTTTGCCACCACCACAGCCTGAGCCAGGGTTTGTGGATCTAGGCACTATTTCTATTTCAGGCCAGGGGGTTCTTTGTGTGTCTTGTAGGATGTTTATTTAGTGGCATTCCTGACCTTAATCTGCTAAATGCCAGTAACATCCCCACACAACGTGTGACTCTCAAAAATGTTCCCAAAGATTGCCAAGGGTCTTCCGAGGGGTGAAATTTCCCTGGTTGAGAACCACTGGCCTAAGCTACCACTCTCTTTCTCCTGGATGTTGGCAATGGTCTCACTTAGCTTTTGGTATCTACTTTCTCCCTTTCACATCCATTTTTTCCACTGCCACCAGCCTCATCTCTTTAAAACACAACTCCCACCCTGTCATCCTCTCCTTAACAAACTTCTGGGCTGTCCATTCCTCAGTGGATGCAGATTCAAATCCTCAAGGTGACCTAGAAAACCCTGCACTGTCTGGTCCCTGCTTCCCTCTTGGGGTTTATTTGAGCACATCCTGCACCTCACTTTATGCCCTGAGGGCCCACCAGCCTTCTTTCAGTTTTTCAAATATGCCACAGGGCCTTTGCACAGAACTTCCTTGGCCCGTGGTGCCTGCCCCTTCTTCCATCCTTCCCTAATTAGCTCGTGTTTATACTTTCATTCTCAGCTCAGAACTTCATGGATAGCTCCCAACAGTCCTCAGTCCGGGTCACACATCCAACCTAAGTCAGGCCCTCAGTGGTGTGCTTCCTCTGCAGGCATTCCTTTCCTTCAGCTGGTGTTTTATTGCGAGTGGCACCTGTTGCCTCCCACCAGGAGCAGCAGTCCCAGCATGTCAAGTCCCTGCATAGTTTGCAGGTGTCGGGGTTGCTGGGAGAGACATGACTCACACAGGCTCTGGGGGAACAGCACTTTACTCACATAGAGAAGAGACAGAGCAAGATCTGCTTCAATAGCCAGTGTCCGTCTCCTACGCTCAGCAGGTCTTCCCGCCCGGCTAACACAGGGAGATGGTCTGCACACACATCCCCTCTACACTTCAGGCCAAGGACCCCATGTCCTCCCCAACGGTGTCTGAAAAACAGAAAGCTGAGGTCACGCCCGAGGGCCTTTGACCCACACTGAAGCAGAACAAAGAACGACACCTGTTCAAACGTGGGACAGGAAAACATACTCCAGAGCAGAGAGCGATACCAGCACAGGTCCGAAGGGCTCTTGATCTCTTTGTAAGGGAACACTGCCCTCCTATGAGGGAAGCTAGGAGCTGCCTTTCCCAATGGTAATTTCAGATTTAGTTTGTTTGTGCCCACTAGACGGTAAACTCCGTGCAAGGAGAAACCGTGCTATTCTTATTTGCCATTGTATTCTCACTGTCTAGCACACTGCACCTGGTGAGCACTCAATGAACATGTGTTGAATGAACAGTCTTTTACAAATTAAGAATATCAACCCCTTGACTCTCTTTTCATCCACTTAAGACTCAACAAATACTTTCCCCTAGTCATCCACTTAAGACTCAACATTTTTACAAGTGTATGTTGAGGCTTGTTGTGTCTGAGTTGAACAGAGGATATCTAATTGAAGATAGTTCATAGCTCACTAGGATATAGACCAGACAGAAAACCAGGTTATCCAAGTGAGTGCGAGAGTGATGTTTAGGAAACCTGGCTTCTAGTCTCAATTCTGCTAATTACCAGCACATACATGACTCTGCACACATCTCTAGGTTTCTAAAATGCTCAGTTTTATAATGTGTGATGTGCAGGCACTGGGTGAAATCAGACAGACTGCCTGTGATGTTTCCATTATTTTGGAAAGCTCAAGGCTAGGGATGTACATCATTAGCACAGTGGGAATGGCTGGAATTTAGAGACTAGAGGTGACCAAGGGTACAGCTCTAAGAGTGGGGTGTCAGGGTGGAAGTCAAATTGCTAGAGGTCATGAAGAGTGCACAAGAAGGACGTGGAGCAGGTGTGTGTGTGTGTGTGTGTGTGTACACGTGCCCCAGACAACCCTAATTCCTGCTCTCCTCCAAAACAGTCCTCACCTCTACCATTTCAGCCAAACTTAAGTTCTATTGAAATTCATTACCTCATTTTTCCTGATGTTCTTTTGTTGATTTAGCAAATTTAATAAGGCACAAGGAGCAATTTATCTCTGAATTTATGATGTTTGTAACAGTTGTTTTGTAACATTTTCATTGGCGAAGGGTTATAGGCAAAGGTCATTTCCATTGGTCTGGGTTCACCAGAGAAACAGAATTAAGACAGGATAGATAGATTGATAGATCGATCAATCGATCGATTGTGGTTATGAAGGCTGAGAAGTCCCCAGATCTGCAGCTGACAAGATGGAAACCCAGGAGAGCCAGTGGTGTGATTCTAGTCTGAGTCGAAGTTCTGAGAACCAGGAGAGCTGATGGTGTAGGTTTCAGTCTGAGTCCAAGTCTGAAGACAGGAAAAGACTGATGTCCTGGCTTGAAGACAATCAGGTGGAGAGAGTTCGCCTTACTCTGCCACTATCTGTTTAACCAGATATCTGGGCATGCGATGAGACCGTCAAGCTGATGCATAAAATTAACTCGTATGAAATCCAATTGTCTTTTCTTTAGTTCTGATGCTGGCCCCAGACCCAGGGTTTGCCTGGGCGGTGTCATATAGGCAAGTCATCCTTTGCAAAAGAAGTTCTGGGCTGGGAAAAGCCTTGTCCCAACCTGCTTCTGTGGAGACAGGCAGGAAGACTGACAAATGTGCTTTGTGGCAATGGCTCAAGCGTCCCATGTAAAAAGGAGAAAAGGCAAATTTGGAACAAGATCAGTGAAATTAAAAACTAAGACCGTTGTGTGCTTATGGGCTATCCTTTCCCATCGGTGGGCTCACTGCGAGTCTCCATCCTTCCTACCTGCTCCAGTGGACATCCAGACCCCACTGGAATGCAGCTGGGTTAGATGCAACAGCTTCTATCCCCCTTGATCCTTCCTTCTTTCTAATCTCATAAACCCACTCGCGGGACCAGCCCATTATATCCTCCTTCACAACGGCTTCCCACGCCAGTTACATTTTCCATTCATGTAACAAATTTGAC
Organism: Phoca vitulina; assembly: GCF_004348235.1. Lineage (NCBI taxonomy): Eukaryota > Metazoa > Chordata > Mammalia > Carnivora > Phocidae > Phoca > Phoca vitulina. The sequence goes on from NW_022589713.1 coordinate 43,973,812, forward strand.
TTGGTGGCCTCTATGTTCCAGGCACTGTGCTAGGTGCCGGGGCAGGGCAGGAAATGAGTCCGTCTGAGCTGTAGGACTGAGCATGCCCCGTGTCCTTCACACCCTCCCCCCGGCCCTGCAATCCCCAGAGCAGACTGCTGTAGCAGCCTTCACGCATCTGCTCTCCCCTTCCCACTCTTGGCCATCTGACTTTCCACACTTGTTTGGTGCCATGGACCCTTTTGCCAGTCTGGTGAAGTTTATGAACTGTCCCAGAATTGTTTTTTAAAATGTACAAAGTGAAACACAGAATTACAAAGGAAATCTTTATGTTGAAATGCATTTCGAAATGTTTTAAAAATCAAATTTAGGAGGATGCCTGGGTGGCACAGTCAGTTAAGCGACTGACTCTTGATTTTGGCTCAGGTCATGATCTCAGGGTTGTGAGATGGAGACCCACGTTGTTCTCTACACTGGGCATGGAGCCTGCTTGAGATTCTCTCTCCCCTTCTGCCTCTGTCCCCATCCCCTGCTCGTGCTCTCTCTGTCTCAAAAAAAAAAAAATCAAATTTGGGATGTAATATATATGTGTTTCTTTATTGACTTATTAAGCAATGAGATCCAGCAGTAGATCTAAAGCCTACTCTAATTTCTTTCTTTCTTTTATTTTTTTTTTAAGATTTTATATATTTATTTGACAGAGAGAGAGCACAAGCAGGGGGAGCAGCAGAGGGAGAGGGAGAAGCAGGCCTCGTGCTGAGTGGGGAGCCTGATGAGGGGCTCAATCCCAGGACCCTGAAATCATGACCTGAGCTGAAGTTAGACGCTTAACCGACTGAGCCACCCAGGCACCCCAAAGTCTACTCTAATTTCAAAGTGTGATGAGCTAAAGGATATTTAAAGACATCCACTACAACTACACTGTGATATGAAAATATCTATGATTTTTGTTGGTGACAAAGTCACAGGTCCTGCCAATAACATTGTGCTTTGTCTACTACACTTAAATGTTCCATTTCCTAAAAATAAAGATTTTTTTTTTCCCCTGCAAGGACACAAACACCCTGCATTCTGTCTGTGCACCCCAGGTTAAGAAACTGCCAGACTGATCTTATAGCAGAGGTGTGGGTTTCCTGCTCAAAATCTTTTGATGATTCTCTCATTCAACAATGAGCTCTCACTGCTTGCTGAAGTAAGTCTAAAGTTAGCCCGGCCTTCAAAGATTTGCTTCTACCAATTAATTCTTTTTCTACCTTAAAAAAATTACATAAATGAAAAAAAAATTACATAAATGGTATTGTATCTTCTGTTCTTTTGCCACTTGCCTTTTCCGTTCAAGTTTTTTTTCCCCAAGATTTATCTATATTGTTAACTATAGTTAGTTAGAAATAAGACGTATAGTATTTCATTGAACAAATGAAGCTCGGTTTACTCATGATTTTCCATATTTGTGGATATTTGGGTTGTTCTCATTTTACGTTGTTTGTAAACGATGTTGTATTGAATTTATTATTGTTATTTTTAAGTGAATAAAGTATTTTTAAATTCAAATACATTAAATATTGATAGGTAAAACCCATGAAAATAAAAGCCCCTTGGTGTCCTGAGAACTGTCCTAGGCCAATTCTACCTGAGCCACAGATCAGCACATACCGAGCCCTTTCTCAGGATGGGGCCCTGTCTATGCCAGGATCCGTGGGCATGGCAGGCCCGACCAAGCCGTTCAGGTGGGTTGAGATTTATAAACAAGTGCTTCCCCTGAGCACCAATTTTCATTGTAATCTCTCATTTTTTAATCACTTGATTTCAGGGGATGAACTTCTGCACTCCTCGCTGGAATATGCCTAATTTCCTTTTCCACGTGACCAGCTTCAATTTATCTTTTTTTCTGCCTGATTGGATTCTGCATTCTTTTCATAGTTTTCTTGTCTGGCTGGCAGCCACAATCCTATTGTCATTTTATTACCAGTCCTCTCTGCAGTGTGCCTTGTTTGCAATTACAGCGAGTTTTGTTCTCATGTGTATTATTTCCTTCTTTCCACTTTTTAAATTGTCATTGTCCATTTTCTAACTTCTTGAACAAAATGGTTACCTTATTATTAAAACAACAACAACAACAACAACAACTCTTGTCTTCTCTGACTCAGCTCTTTACTTCAAGTGTCACTTTGGCTATGTGCCACACATTTTCATATTTAACATTTCTGTCATTATTCAGCTTGAAATAGTTTGTGATTTCCATCATGATATTCTTTGACCCATTGATTTTTTTTAAATGCATTTTCTTAGTTTCCACAAGTGTGACATTTGGGAGCTAAATTTTTACAACTGACTTAGACTTTTATTGCACTATAGTTAGAAGATCTGGTGTGTATAATACTGATCTTTCATGGTTCTTAAGATTCCTTCTGTGACCATGCACGTGGTCAATTATGTCGCTCTTTGATTGAGCTTGAATAGACTATGTTTTTAAAATTTAATTTAAAAGTGTCTTTGTATGCAATAACATTCCTGGCTTGGGTGGACAGTTCTGTGAGTTTTGCTCGAGCCATATCGGTTCTATCACCCTCCAGAGCAGTCCACCCCTCCCCCACCCTCAGCTCCTGGCCATCATTAATCTGTTTTCTGTACCTTTAATTTTGCCTCTTCTAGTCATATAAATGGAACCACGTAGGTACGTGACTTTTTTAGTCTGGCTTCTTTTATTCAGAGTAATGTGTTTGAAATTCGTCCATGTTGTTACACGTATCAGTAATCATTTCTTTTTATTGCTGAATAGTCTTCCATTATATGGATATACTGCAGTTTGTTTATCCATCCACCAACTGAAAGACATTTGTGTGGTTTTCAGGAACACTGTTTGTTTTAAATTTTTGGGAGTAGAATGCTCTACATATCCCTTATATGAAGCTTATTGTGTTGTTTAAATTTTCTGTAGACTTAGAAAATTCTTGTGCTTTGGATCCACCACTTTCTGGGAGAGATATGTTAACCTTCCACTATGATAGTATATTTGTTGTTGTCTCCGTATAACCTCTGTGGTATTTTCTTTATATACTGTGAAGCCGATGTTGTTAGATTCATATAGCTACAGGTTTGTTATATCTTCTAGACAAATTGTTTTATCATTATGCAAACCCCCTTTCCCTGCCTAACAGTGTCTTGTGTCTTAAAGTTTTTTTTATCAGGCATGAATACTTTGCCCACCTTCTCTCTTCTCTCCTCTGCTGGCCCACAAACTGTACCATGCAGGCTCTCTTGCTGACCGCCCGTGGTTAGGCTGCCAAGGGGAGGCAGGAGACGTAAGAATGGAGAAGAGAGGTCAAGTATCTCTTGCTTCTTCCCCCTCACGCTAAACTGCATTATCTGGCAGGTGCTATGTTTTGCCATGACTGTAGGGCTATGGAGACCCCTCCTCCCAGGCTCTGGCATCCTTTGAGGTCTGGCAAAACTGTCTTCCCCTTGTCATGTCTAGGCTGAGAGTATCAACAGCTTCTTCTTCTTTTTTTTTTTTTAATTTTATTTATTTATTTGAGAGAGAGAGAACAAATGGGAGGGGCAGGAGAGGGAGAAGCAGACTTCCTGCTGAGCAGGGAGCCCAATCCGCGACTCAATCCCAGGACCCAGGGATCATGACCTGAGCCAAAGGCAGACACTTAACCAACTGAGCCATCCAGGCACCCTGAGTACCAACAGCTTCTCCCTGCTTCTCATCCCTGTTTTATTTCCTGAATCTACCTCTACCTCCCTCTGTGGGTTGTCCCTAAAGTCTTTTGAACCATTTGATTTGGATTCTACTGCGACCCAGATTGATCTGCATGGTAGATTTTTTCCATCCTTTTATTTCAACCTTGCTGTATCACTAGATTTTACATGCCTCTTAAAACCTTTCATTTTTAAGGTGAATTTGTGATTACTGATATATTTTCATTCATTTTTCTACCATCTTATTTGGTGATCTTCATTTACTGTGCTTTTTTTCTCTGTCTTTGCTTCCCCCGCTTCCTTCCTGCCTTCCATTGGATATATGGAGCTTTCTTTATTTCCTAGTTTTCCATCCACCAGTTTTGACCGTATACATCCTATTTTATTCTTTCATTGGTTACTGTGACATAATAAGTATATATTTGGTTTCTACCCCTGGTTTGTGACAGAGCTCCCAAAAGACTTGGAATTTCTTAGGTGATGGAAACATATTTTGTTCTAATGAGACAACTCTTGGCAGGCTCCTGGATGGGGCCTGGTCACCAGAAAGACCAAGCATTACTAGAAGCTTGAAACTTTTAGCCACAACCCACATCCTTCTAAGAGGGGAGAGGGGCTGGAGATTGAGTTAATAATCAGTCATGCTTATGTGATGAAACCTCTATAAAAATCCCTAAACTATGGGGTTCAGAGAGCTTCTGGGTGAACATAGCCATGTGCCAGGAGAGTGACTTATCCCAAGTTCACTACACATGGAACACTTCTGGACCTCGCCCTATGTATCTCTGCATCTGTATCCTTTATTATCTCCTTTATAATGAATCAATAAATGTGTTTCCCTGAGTTCTATGAGCAGTTATAGCAAATTATTGAACTTGAGGAGGGGGTTGTGGGAACCTCCAATTTGTAGCCAAGTTGTCAGAAGTACGGGAGACGTCCTGAGACCTGTCACTGGCATCTGAAGTGGGGGCAGACTTGTAGGACCAAGCCCTTAACCTGCGGGGTCTGCACTCACTCCAGGTAGATAATGTCATAGTTGGATTCTAGGACACCCAACTGGTGTCTGGAGAGTTGGAAAGTTAGTGTGGGGAAAACTCTCACACGTTTGGTGTCAGAAGTGTGGAGAGTAGAGGAAAATAGCTGTTATTTTTCCGTTTTAGTTACTCTTTAACATGTACGAAGATATAAATTGTATGCCTGATGAAGGTAATCAGTAACTTTATTTCAGTCCCAAACAATGCACAGTCTATAGAGTGCAATCACTGTGTTCCTGTCTCCCGTCTGCCACTCATGGTGTATTAAAGCAGCTTGGACCGCCATGAGAAAACTCCACAGACTGGGTGGCTTAAACACCAGGAGTTTATTTTCTCACAATTCTGGAGGCCAGAGGTCCCAGGTCAAGGGGCTGTCAGGGTGGGTTTCTGGTGAAATCTCTCTCTTCCTGGCTTGTAGACAGTCACCTTTTCACTGTGTCCTCACATGGCCTTTCCTCTGTGCGCATGGGGAGGGAGGGACGGAGAGAGACAGAGACAGAGAGAGAGAGATCTGTTCTCTTCTTCTTATAAGGACATCACTCCCATTGGATTAGGGCCTCACCCTTAGGACCTCATTTAACCTTAATTACCTCCTTAAAGCCCTATCTCCAAATATAGTCACAGTTAGGGATAGAGCCTCAACATACAAATTTGGAGGGGCACAATTCAGTCCATAACATCTACATATGCATCTCTCTTTTTCTCTGTCCTTCTGTGGCTCTGTCTCTTTCTCGGGCACTATAGAAACTAAGTATGCTTGACATTCACCCCCAGTGATTTTGATTTAAGTGACCTGGAGTCAGTTTTGCTATTACATTATCTTTACATTTGTATCTTTCACTTCCTCAGAACTAGTCATTTTTTTAAAATGAGGTTTTTTATTTTAGAATGGTTTTAGTTTTACAGAAAAGTTGCCAGAATATCACAGAGTTTCTGTATTCCCTGTACCCAGTTTTCCCTACTGTTAATACAGTGCTATACTGATCATGACTAATACATTGATTTTGATCCATTATTATGAATTCAAGCCCATACTTATTCAGATTTACAGTTTTTACCTAACATCCTTTTTTTGTCCAGGATCCCATCCAGGATGCCACATTACATGTAGTCATCATGTCTCTTTAGACTCTTCTAGACTGTGATCATTTCTCAGATTTTCCTTATTTTTGATGACCTTGATAAGTTTGAGAAACACTATGCAAGTGTTTTGTAGAATGTCCTTCAGTTTGGGTTTGTCTGATGTTCTCATGGTTGGACAGGAATTATGGGTTTGGGAGAGGAAGCCCACAGATGTGAAGTGCCCTTCTCATCACATCATATCAGGGGTACCTGCTGTCAGCACGACTTGTCACTGATGATGTTGACCTTGAGCACCTGGCCGGAGCGTGTTCATTAGTTCTATCCGAAGTTACTCTTCTTTTCTTCTTTTCCACTGTGTACTTCTTAGAAGGAAGTCACCATGAGCATCCCATATTTAAGGGGTGGGAAGCTATGTTCCACCTCCTTGAGGGCAGAGCATCTACATAAATTATTTAGGATTCTTCTGTACAAGAGATTAGTTACTTATTTTTTCATTCAATTGTTATGTTCACCAGTTTCTTTGTTCTCCATTGCTTCTTCTTCTTCTTTTTTTTTTTTCTGATAGAGAGAGAGAGATGGGGGCAGGGGCAGAGGGGGAGAAAGAGAGAAAGAATCTTAAGCAGGCTCCATGCCCAGCGTGGAGCCTGATGCAGGGCTCAATCTCACGACCCTGAGATCATGACCTGAACTGAAATCAAGAGTCAGTTGCTTAATAGAGGGAGCTACCCAGATGCCCCTCCATTGCTTCTTTTTAAACATTTTTTATTATGGAAATTTTAACCATACACAAAAATGAAGAAAATAGTGCTATGAACTCCTAAAATCTAGTTTCAATAATTAACACTTTGTTGCTTCCATATGCCCTTGGCCAACACTTTTTTCTGCAAATATTTTAAACCAAGTATCAGACATTATCATTTCACTGGTATACTGATAAGGACATTAAAAGCTCCTGTTCCCTTCCCCATAATAGAATAATCGTAAAAGTATCATATAATAGGTGTCTTTTATAGTTGGTTTATTTGAGTCAGAATCTAAACCACATCCTTATATTGCATTTGGTTGTTATATTTCTTAAGTACTTTTTATTCTGTTATAGCCCACACTCATCCTTTTTCCTCCCCGATGTCATTGATAGACTGGTTCACCTGCTCTCATCATGACGCCAATTATAATAACCGTTTTTATCTGAGGCTTTCACAACAGGTGACTCTGGACATTTAGGCAGGGATTCAATTTGGTCAAAATCAATAAACAAGATATCCACTATGCTCTGAGCTATGGACTGGGGCTAAGAGGCCCCCTTATTTCATGAACTATTCCCCAATAATAGTAACAATAAAATATATACTACATACACGCATCTACTCTAACACTCGCACTTTGAGAAATACAAAAGTAGAACTTGCCAAGCAAGAATTTTCAACGTTTGCCCCACTTCCCTCAATCTGTATATTCTCAAAAAGCTGTAAGTCTCGTTTTCCCAGGGTGGGTGTAGGACCCATGTGGATGTTCATGAAAATCTGAACAATCTCTTGAGCAATTTTTTAAAAAATTGCCTTAATAATCAACTTCAGTAGCAAATCCACTAAGAGTTTTATAAAAGAATAAAAAGAAAAAGGAAAAATAAGAGAGTGAGAAAAATGGATGAGCTGTCCCACTGGATTCATTTCTGTGGTGAGGCAATCCTTATTTTCTGTTTTCTAAAATTAACATGTTTCTATAAGGGAGAAAGCAGATTATAATGGAAGAAGAAAGCATCCCCCCTCTTAGCCCTGGAAAGCCTTGGGCCCCCACCTTGCACCACCCAAAGATCTGTGTCCCCCCAGGAGGGCTGTAAGCCCTGAATGTGTCCCCCCCCTCCCCGCTCCCCACTGTAACATTGGAGTGGACAATAAAATTCAGGATTGTATTTCCAAGAGAAAACAGTTTTGTTTTGTTTTTTTATTTTGGTTCACCATTTTTAAACTTCACCTGGTAGTCAAAGGATGGGGAAATTTGCAAAAAAGTTTGCATAAAGGATTTGGTTTTTTTGAGGTTTTACAAATTTAAAAAATACAGATATTGACGCATTCTGATATGATAAGACTCCAGTCCTATGTCCTGGACCTTTCTGGGCACCCTAATAGCTGCAGTTACAGTTTTTATCAGTTTTACTACTGCTACCACTATAGACACAGTGGGGGTGTGTGTGACTCACAAGACTCAGCTCAGGGATCCCCAACCCCCCCCCAAGTATAGTTGCAGAGTTTCACACCTCCACCCCTGTGGCTGTCCAGGGGCTCCACTGGGTTTAGGTGTTCCCAGATCATTACTGGGTGGAGTTGAACAGAGCTGGGCACTCTGATAGGGATGGAACAAAGTCCACTGCAGTGACGGGTTTTGCTCACTTGAGAAATCACCAGGTGAAGGCAGCCATGGTGAGATCCTACCTGAGAGGTTCTCCTGGAGAAGGTGTGACCTTCAGCGGGTGAGACAGTGCTTCTCGCAGTGATTCCCTCCAACACAACTGCAAGGGACACCATTTACATGGACTACAACCCTGGCATTGTGCAGTGTGTAACCTACATAACCGAGCACAGTGGCCTGGACCTGGCTAGGTGCACAGGCTTCCAGAGCAGCAGGGCTCCCTTTACTCCCCATTTCTTGCCTTTTTGTATCCATAACTTGTACAAGGTCAACTCTCAAGGTTGGAGTTACAGGTGCTCCTTAAGCACCGCCCCCCCACCCCCAACTCATCCCTGGGGTTGTTTAAAGATTAAGTTTTTCCTGCCTTTAGGAAATATGAACCAGCTGTTGGATGCTAATGATTCTGTCTCTTGTATTGATGGACCATGAAGTTCATAACATTGAAATATAGATTTAGATATATACACACAAATATATGAAATAATGAATATAACATAGAGTTTTTTGTGTCTAGGGCTAAGGGGGTATAGGTAGGAACACCTGAAGGTAAGCACAGTGACTAGCCCTTTTTACAGATGTGGAAACTGGAATGTATAGAGATTAAGTGATTTGGCCAAGATCACCCAGCTAAAAGTGTGGTAAAGGTGACTCCTGGCTTGTGACCCTGTTATGGTGGAATCATATACTACCTGACTAGTGATTTCCAGTGAGGTAAGTCTACTGAGGTATGCTTTATATACATCTGCACAAATCTTAAGGGCTTAGATGAATTTTTAATGTGTAAACCACTTAGTTCAAGATTTAGAACAATTTCCTTTGCTTCAGAACGTTCCCTCGTGCCTCCTCCCAGGGGTAGTCACTATTCTGTTGTCTGTCACTATAAATAAGTTCTGCCACTGCTGGAACTTTGTACAAGTGGAATGGCAGAGCACAGGCCCTCACGCATGGTTTCTCGCTCTAGGTCATGGGCGTGTGTGTGCTAGCACATGCTTGTGTACTCTATAAGTCTTGTTTGCCCACCTTGGTGACACACTGAGTACAAACCCAGAAATAAACAACACGCGTGGTGAATGGGTGTGCTGACTCATGGATGTGCTGCAGATCTCTGATTGCTACATTTGGGGTAAAGCAACATCTCGGGTGAATAGGCTACATTTATGTTTGTTTCAAGCACAATGATGAAAATCATTGCCTCAGTGAACTTCATCTGTTTGTTTAATAACTTCTGTTCTCTAATCACATTAGATGTTCATTTGAAAACAAAATTAACTCCATTCGGGCTGCACAGGTTGAGTAAGTGCTTTATGCCATTTTACAAGAATGTAGACTGGAGTCGGTTACAAAGGATGGGCCACCTCCTATTTCTCCCATTTCTTTATAGCACTGTGCTGGGTAGAAAGGCACCCACAGGAAAATGAGTTACTCACTACTGGGCTTGACTTGAGCAGGAAGGATCTTGCTTATCCCCTTCCTCTTCTCTCTTCTTTCATTATTGTTACCATAAGCGCTGGTACAGGCAGAAAAGATAAATACTGCATGTCCCACAGGCTGTTTTTGCCTTCATGTCTTAAAGGGAGTGAAACTAGGTGGTACACACTCAGGCATTGCCATGTTCTAGCTGTGTGCCTTTGGGCAGGTGACTCATCCTTTCTGTGCCTCCATCCCCTCAGCCGTAGAATGTGGACAGGATTAGTACCTATGTCACAGGGTTGTTGTGAAGAATAGATGAGCTGCACATTTATGCATGCCTACAAAACACCAAAAACACTGCCTACATATAACAAACTTTCAGTAAATATAAACCATTGTAACAACAGTGGTTAGGGTCTATGGGCGTTTCGTGCAAATTATCTAAGGCTTGGAAAAATATTGACTGGCTCTATACTATAAGAGGAAAACTGACAAATAAAATCAATAAATATTAGATAAGCTTTGTGGCAGGGACATTTACTGCTCATGAATAACCCTGAGCTCCCCTGCATTTCCTAGTTTCCCTGCAGTTAGACAGGACTTTGTGGCTGGTTCTGCCATGGGCTGTGACTGCAAGTGGCTCTTGTCCCTTCCGGTATGAAACACTTAAGAGCCAGTGCATGATTCTCTAATTTACTCCTTTTCAGTTATAGAGACTGAAGAGGTCTTTTGTTCTCACTGGTGCAGCTACAAGATGATGATGCCTTCTGAAGTCTGGGTTCCCGAGAAAAGAGAGCTCCTCCAACCTACACTGGACATGTAGTGAGTCAGAAACACACTTGTGTTCTGTTAAGCCACTGAGATTTGGGGGATTGTGTGTTGCCTCAGCAGAGTCTAGCCTAACCTGTGTACAAGCGTCTACCTAATATGACATGCCAACCATTCAAGTATACTTAATTCAACCTGACTCCTCTAGAGTTGTATATAAATTATGTAGAATACAGGCTCTACGAAGGTAGGGATCTTAGTTTTGTTCACTACTATATGCCAAGTTTCTGGAACAATGCTTAGGACAATGCTCAATAAATATTTATGACATGGGTACATTTTAAAGGATTTGATAAGAATATAGGTGGGGCTTTCAAAGAATGCTCAGGACCTACAAAGGTCTTAAAGGTATGGATATCCTGGGGCGCCTGGTTGGCTCAGTCGTTAAGCGTCTGCCTTCGGCTCAGGTCATGATCCCAGGGTCCTTAGATGGAGCCCCGCATCAGGCTCCCTGCTCAGCGGGAAGCCTGCTTCTCCCTCCCCCACTTCCCCTGCTTGTATTCCCTCTCTCGCTGTCTCTCTCTCTGTCAAATAAATAAATAAAATCTTCAAAAAAAAAAAAAAAAAAGGTATGGATATCCTATTACCAGAGATGCTGGTTACATTAAATGTCTATGAGATGGAACTCTGATTCTTTGGGGTCCCACCCTAAAGTCCTGCTGAAGACATGAAGGAGATAAACTTCAGAGGTGCATGAACTACACGTCATCCTCAATGCTTCTCTTGTGTTCTTCTATTTTTTTTTTTTCTAAGTAGGCTTCACGCCCAGTGTGGAGCCCAACACAGGGCTTGAACTCAGACCCTGAGATTAAGACTTGAGCTAAGATCAAGAGTCGGTCACTTAGCTGACTGAGCCACCCAGGTGTCCATGGTGTTCTATTTTAAAATTCTTCTGCCTCCTATTGTTCTTTATAGAGGACAGAGCTGAATGCATCTCTTTCTACAACATGATTTAAGAATTATATCAGAGCAAAGTCAGAAAATGTGATGGGTAGCCTGCTAGCCTATACTTTAAAATAATTTTAGTTTTAACTGTGAGGTGTGATGTTGTTTTTAAATACAGAAATCTCCAGCTTTAAGAGCATCATAGTGAGATGACATCAGTAATCATACTGACAGCTTCAGATATTAGCATGAACTCAATACCAAAATAAATCAGACTGTGGATAGTAGGAATCCAAGAAGATAGGTAGCGTGACTAAAGAAGTGAATATATTTTGGCTCTTCTTTCTTTGAGTTAGTTTTCATTTTGAAATTGTGAGCCTACCTTGCTCTTCTGATATAAGAAAAAAATAAGATGGACCAAGGGAAAGTCTTTTATAAGCTTTCGAAAAACCAATGAAAATATGAGATCTGGAGAAAATTTTAATTTCCACCCTTTATTCTTATAACAAAGACAGAATGATGTAATCATGTTCAAACATTGACAAAAATTTTTAGTATCTTTTCCTATTTTATTGGTCATTTGTTTTTTTGTTTGTTTTGATGAACTGGGAGCACATACTTTTAATTTTTTTTAATTAAGTTGTTCATCTTTGAAATAAATTTTTTTGAAAAGGTAAAGGATTAAGCATAAGGTTTGTGTCCAGAGAGACTGGACTTGCTGCAATCTTTGGAGGATTTGACAATCCGAGTCTGTTTGTTTCAGGATTCAGGGTAGACATGGCCTGATCAATGACAGCACGGTTGCTACTCTTTCTGGTCTTGGCAGTTGTGATGTGGGGCACCCAGCCTTGGACTTTGCAGGCAAGAACTGAACTTCTCATGTCTAGAGTGATGCCAAGTACTACAAGGAAAAGCCAGACTCGGGGACAAGGTGCATGAGCGGTGCAGTCCCTGGAAGAATGCTGGCTGTTCCAGGAAGCCCACACGGACATGTCTCGCCGGTACAGGCTCACTGGAACCACACAGAGATGGCAGCCTCCTGCAAATGCCTCTTCATCTGCGACACCTGCCTCAATGCCATTCCCTTAACCTGGGGACTAGATCCAGCGGGTGGACCAGAGCGAGCACTAAGAGTAGGTGTGGACATGTCTCTGTGCCAAGAGGACTGTCAGTATTCATGGGAAAACTGCCACACCTACTTCACCTGCATGAGCCATGGCTAAGGGCAGCGAGTGAATTGCAGGATGCACTAGTGCCCTGTGGGGACTGCCTGCCTCCTTTTTGATTTCTACTTCCCCACACCTGCCACTCTGTGCAATGAAGGGGAGTGGTTGCCACATCCAGATGTGATCTGAGCTGGCCCAGGGAAAGGGGGAGGTTCTATGCTGTGACATTGCACTAAGACTGTGCCTTGTGGGGCTGGCCTCTCTTGCTCATTCTGCCCCGAGGCTGCTCAGCTGAGTGATTTCCCCCTTCTGATACGGGGACATACCAGATCATGCACCTCCACAGCTCCCAGACCTTCTGTTCCTGCTTGGTTGGTGGGGTCTCTGGCAGCCAATTTAAACAGCACAGAAGTCTGGCAAAAGGGTATGTGATGGAAAGTAAATCTCCCTCCAACAACATGCTGTATTTTATTTTATTTATTTTTAAAAAGGTTTTATTTATTTATTTGTCAGAGAGAGAGAGAGCACAAGCAGGGGGAGCGGCAGGCAGAGGAAGAAACAGGCTCCTTGCTGAGCAAGGACCCCGATGCAGGACTCGATCCCAGGACCCTGGAATCATGACCTGAGCCGAAGGCAGACGCTTAACTGACCAAGCCACCCAGGCGTCCCAACATGCTGTATTTTAATGTTTCTTGTTAAAAATGGGAATGTTGCTCCTAATTTTCTTCTGAAAGGAATTTAATATTTCTACCACCTTTTTGACTCTTAATATTTAAAGTTTCTTTCTTAGTATATTTATTTCTTCCACAGAACTACTCAACATTCAGTTACTGATGCCCATTTCCCACCAAAATGATGCTTTGTACCTTTTCTTTTCAGGGCCCCTTGAGCTAGGATATCTGAGCATCAATCAGGTCAAGACCCTGTCTACTAAATGTCACCTTCCTATGAGTTTCAGTTCTCATCTTCCTGCCCTGTGCCCTGATCCATGCTCATTAAATTCTTCTGATTTGGTGTCATTGTTTTTTTGGTTTTGTTTTTTAAAGATTTATTTATTTATTTTAGAGAAAGAGAGTGTGCATGAGTGAAGGGAGGGGAGGGGCAGAGAGAGAGAGAGAGGGGAAGCAGACTCCCTGCTGAGCTCAAAGCCTGAAGCCTGAAGCCTTCTCATTCTCAAGACCCTGAGATAATGACCTGAGCTGAAACCAAGAGTCCCATGCTTAACCAGCTGAGCCACCAATGCACCCCTATTTTTGTCGTTGTTGTTGTTTTGTTTTTTTCCCAGAAAACATGCCCTTGTTTGTTTTACTGTTTATGTTTGGGTTTGGAGAAAAATTATTTTTTTAAATAAAAAATTTGGAATAAATTGTGATGTCTGTTTAGGAAGGAAAACTGCCTGAGAATGCTGAGAAATTCAAGGGAAGCTGGCTAATAGGGATAACATTTCTTCCCAAAGGTATGACATGGGCTTGACTAGGGGTCATAAAGGAGTGCTTGGGGATGTCTTGCAGAGAGTCTTGTCTGAAGGAGAAGGGAGGCCCTATGCCTAAAAAGGATCAGACTGGTTCACTTAGTTTCTTCTGACCAAACCCGTCAAGGCTTCACCACAGGAGATTATAGATGGGTGTTCTGAGGCTCTCCTACAGTGTAGACTCTGGGAATCTGGTTTGGATGATTCATTAGATGCCTGGTGATGACTGAAGACCTCAGCTCCAGGCTGAATGATAAATCTGAGCTGATAACTAAGACCAAGTAGAGAAAAGCCACCAACATGCATGATAGAGTGGGAGAAAACAAGAAACAACAGCCATAACAAAACAAACCAGAAAAAAAGGAACTCGGAGAAAATGAAGGCAATGAAAATAACAGAAGAAAATATAAAAGAACAACCATCAGCTTCTCAGACAGACTTGGACGTACTGGATCTATTAAGCAAGAAAGAAGGCTATGGAATGGGAATCATCAGAGTATATGAAACCCTCCGATGGGCGTTTACAACATGATAGATGAAATGAAGAATTCAATCGATTATTTGGAAGATAAAGAAGGAAAATATATTAGGATGTATTATAAAAAGATAAAGATATGGGAAGTGGGAGAGAAATGACAAGAAAATTAGAGGGCCAATCCTAGAAGTATAGCACCCAGTAAGAAGTTCCAGAAATAGGGCAGAGAAGATGAAAGGGAAGAGATGATCAGAGAAGTAGTACAAAAAAAATCCTCAGAACTGGAAAAAAAATAATGTCCAGATTGAAAGTGCTAAATTGAGTGCCTAGCACCACGGGTGAGAGAAGAAGCAAGCAAGGCATGTGTGTCATTGTGAATTTTCCAAACATCAGTGACAGAGACAAGACTGGGGAGAAAGAGAACAGCTTACTTACATAGGAATGGAAATTAGATTGTCACTAGACTTCTCACTGAGGGATAGCTGACATATAGCACTATATTAGTTTCAGCTCTACAACATTCGATATTTGCACATATTGCAAAATGGTCACTACAATAAGCCTAGTTAACATCCATCACCACGCATAGTTAGAAAATTTTTTTTTTGTGATGAGACCTTTTAAGATTTACTCTTAGTAGCTTTCAAATAAGCAATATTAACTATAGTTTATTAGCTATAGTATCACACCAGAGTTCTTAATAATCATGTTGCGTATTAGAAGATGGTGAAGTTATGCATTAAGATTCCCTTCTATGACCAAATAAAATGAGGATGATGGTAATAAATGATAATTCCAACCTAAAGATTATAGCTAATATTTGACTACTTACTAAGTGTCAGGTACTAGACTAAACTCTTCACATTGATCTTCCCATTAAATACAACAAATGTTTAAGATACCATTCATTATTATTCCCATTTTAGATATGAAGAAATTGAGGTCAATGAGATTAAGTAGTTTGTTAGTGGTCATGCAGACAGCAAGCTTTGGAGGCAAAATAAGTTTCCAAAAAATTACAAAAATACCTGGATTATGCAGGAAGATGTTAATGTTGTATCCAGCATACAGGGTTAGAGGGTAAAAACACAGAAGGAAAGAACTTTACAAAGACTACTACATTTTTAAAAAAATTTTTTTATTGTTATGTTAATCGCCATACATTACATCATCAGTTTTAGATGTAGTGTTCCATGATTCATTGTTTGTGCATAGCACCCAGTGCTCCATGCAGAACGTGCCCTCTTTAATATCCATCACCAGGTTAACCCATCCTCCCACCCCCTCCCCTCTAGAACCCTCAGTTTGTTTTTCAGAGTCCATCGTCTCTCATGGTTCGTCTCCCCCTCTGATTTCCCCCCCTTCATTCTTCCCCTCCTGCTATCTTCTTCTTTTTTTTTTCTTAACATATATTGCATTATTTGTTTCAGAGGTACAGATCTGAGATTCAACAGTCTTGCACAATTCACAGCGCTTACCAGAGCACATACCCTCCCCAGTGTCCATCACCCAGTCACCCCATCCCTCCCACCCCACCCCCCACTCCAGCAACCCTCAGTTTGTTTCCTGAGATTAAGAATTCCTCATATCAGTGAGGTCATATGATACATGTCTTTCTCTGACTTATTTCGCTCAGCATAATACCCTCCAGTTCCATCCATGTTGTTGCAAATGGCAAAATCTCATTCCTTTTGATGGCTGCATAATATTCCATTGTATATATATACCACACAAAGACTACTACATCTAAGAGGTGACAAAAATATCAGTCAGAGGTGGGAAGGGAAAAAAGTCAGCTTTTTTATAGCACTTCTTGTTGGTTCTGTCTTACCCCTATGTTACTGGATAAGCCTGATTGCCCGGTGTCTTTGACTTTAGGGAACATATCGGGCACTCTACATCCACTGTAATCCTGGGCACATAAACAAATCCTTGTCCACTGTTGAAGCCAGCTTTTTATGTTATAATGTGTTCTGATGTGAGCAGGCGAATTTACACCTTGAGCCCCGCTTACCTCGTGAAGCAAGAGAGGGAGTTCAGGGAAGAATATTCAGGATGTTCTGGCAGCCCCAGGAGAGACAGGCATATCCCTGGAGGAAACAGAACTCAATTTACCGTTTTCCAAGTAGGACTGTGCTGGTAACACAATCTCCGTGAAAAGTGAGTGGGAACAAAGGAGGCTCTTAGCAAAGGAGTGAGTCACCTTGGTGCTGCTGTTGATAACCAGCGGTGATAATCACAGGATGGGGAGAATGAAAAAAATTCTGGGGGGGGGAGGTCACTTGAAAAAATACCCAGAAAATTAAGCAAATAAAAACTAGGGAAAAACAGAACACTGTAAGAGAAGGAAGCAAATCGTAGAATTATTTGGTTCACCTGTAAACAATACTGACATTGGCTATTTGTTCAACCAAAAAAATGTGATAAAACCATATCAAGAAGATGAAGAAAAGACAGCAGAGGCCATGCTTTGTAAGAGAACTAAATTCACAAATACCATAAATGGAAATCAAGAGCATCCTATTTACAAGTCTGAGACTAAGTCCAAGAAGAAGCACTACAAGGCTTGAAAGAAGATGCTTCTGAAGAAGGGCGGGGGAGGGGGAGGTTGGGGGGGAGGGGGAGGTTGGGGAAAGAACTAGCTTTTATAATACTAATTGTTAAATTATGTGCCTGCATTATCTTATCAGCATTTTTTATAATAGAATTTTCACACATTTCAAAATTCAAATGGTACAATAAAATGTCTGCCTCTTTCCCTGCCCTTTCCTACCTGTGCAAAAGCAAACCAACACGTTTTTCCTTATGTGTTGTTCCGAGGATAATTTGCTTATACTGTTGTTATTAAAATAGATATTAATTTAAAAGGAGTTAAGACAAAAAGAAAATCTGATGAGGTGTGCAACCATAAAATAAATTTAACCTCGATGAACTGACTCTTGCTGCAAATTCATAGAACGTCATCATTCCTTGACACCATCCATAGTAGTCTATACTGTTGCTTAAATAACAGTTTTTTTCTGGAAAAAATAATCGTGCCATTAAATTAAAAATCAACACATTTACAACAACTACAACTTCCCTTTTCTTTCTCAGAGGCATGGGCCTTGCTTTTAATTTTCTTGTGTTTGCTGCCACTTTTAGAATGGAAGGATGCTGACTTCAAGCCAAATGTTCTGTCCTTGAGCTTGACAATAGATCCTTCTCCCAGAGCTAGTGGTGAGTTTAGCTGCTGGTTTACTTAGAAGTCAATTACAGATATTGCTAAAGACAAGATGCGATTTTGGGGCAGCCTAACTTGTTATTAAGCGTACTGTGTTCTGTCCAGTGCTTGCTAAACACTTTTCCCCTGGGCCCTGAGGATTCATTCCCAAGCAGAATATCCAGTGGGAAGACAAGACTGAGGAGAGGGCAGGGTGGGGAGGAGGAACACCATCCCCAAGGCTGCCTTGTTTAATTGTAGAGGAGGTGAGAGCAGCCCAGTCCTTAAAAGTCCTTATAACTCCATGATCTTCGTGTCATTTACCACGTCCCTGACCAAGCAGGCTCCAGAGTGTCTGTTGAAATCTGTCATGTATTCATTCAAACATCAAATTTTATTCACTGCCTACCACGTGTCAACGCTGGGCTATGTTCAGGAATTACAGAGAGGAGGAGTCAGGCTGACTGGGGCTCATTAGCAAGACGCTGTATTTTTCTGTGATGCCAACTAACCAACTAACTTGATAGAATCACAAATTTTGTCCCTTAGAAGTTATCTTTCCAGATGGGGTCCAGTGACTTTGAGAAACTGGCCCAGAATCTCACCGGTATTTGCAGAACTGAGATGAAAACCAGCTTCCAGCCTGGTTGGGGTCCATGCAGTAGATTATTTTTTTAAAAAATTTTATTTACTTATTTGAGAGAGAGAGAGAGAGCAAGCACAAGCACGGGGAGCAGGAGAGGGAGAAGCAGGCTTCCCCTGAGCAGGGAGCCCAAGGCGGGACTCGATCCGAGGACCCTGGGATTATCACCTGAGCTGAAGGCAGATGCTCACCCGACTGAGCCACCCAGGTGCCCCCATGCAGTAGATTATTAAAGGTGTGAAAGAGGTGTAGACAATGACATTCTGCACCCATTTTCACAGTAAGCTTCTGGAAATATCATGACTAAAGGGGCACTTTGACTTTTCACAGAAGGAACTAGTCATTGAGCAGCCCTGCCAAGGAGAAGGAAACTGTCCCCAAGGGTGGGGAACCTCCCAGATCCTCCAGGCCACCAATGTAAGCCCGCCTGCTGGGGAGGCCATGGCACTAAAAACCTCAGGAAGTGATGGGTGGACAGAAGAAACCCTGAGGGCAGAAATCAGGGAGTGCAACCAACCAGAAATAAAGCAAAAAGTCCCTCATGAGCCCCACAGTCAAGGTGGGAAAAAGAAGGGCCGGTCTGTGGAGAGAAGGGACAGGAGGCCTGACATTTGCTCTTGGAAGGACAGTCACAGGAACTGCCGTGTTACGGGTTTCTAAGAGAATGGAAAGCATTGTCCTGGAGGGAAAGTGTGTAGTGTGATATACTCCAGACAAGCTCTTTCCTAGCTTGTCAAGGGCTTCTGAGCCACAGAGAACAAAGCAAGCAGACATCTTTCACAAGGAAATGGTAGCTGAATTACACTTTTTGCAAGAAAGAGAAATAAAATACGTCTCGCACCATTTCCAGAAGAATTAGGAGCCTGAAGTACGAAAACATGAATTAACAGTAGAGCATGTTTTTGAGTTCAGGATTGATGCTGATTCAGTCACGGGAGGAAGGGGGAGGAAACAACACAACAGAAAGAGGAGGAAATAGGAAGGTGGGAAGGGGGAGGGGTGGGGAGGAAGAGGATTTCAACAGAAATAAACAGAAGGGTGGAGGGCAGAGACACAGCAAGAAAGGAAAGGTGGAAAGCAGAGTGAGATTTCAAAAGAATAGCATGAAGATTCTTCATGTCGGCCACTCACCCTCCCTCCCCCATCCCCACAGCTGCGAAGCGCAGGGTTTCTGGATCTGCCAGGACCCAAGCAAGTGAAATGAGCCCTTCCTCCAGCGTCCTTCCCCATCCGCAAGGGATGGTGAAAGATCTCCATTTTCTTTAGCCAGTGCCCACCTCCCCGGACTTCAATTGCACTTTTCTTCAAGCTCTTGGACCTAACGAACATATCATAACTATGTACCCTTCACACACTTTTAAGTTAACATCTACTTCTTTTCGTTTTAAGATTAAATAAAGCATAGAATCCTGCAAAGGGCAGAATCTCCAGTGTATACATTTAATATATGAATCTTAAATATATTTTTGTCAAAACACTGGAGTCTCAGATTCAGCCTATTCAATTTATGGAAATGCCTGGGTACAGTCTCATCAGCAATGCCAGTCCTGAGGATCAAACCCAACCACCAGACCAGGCTTACTTTTTCTCAGAAGTCACTGCATTTAAAATTCAAATAAATATGTTATACCTGCTCCTTTACAACCATATCACTATATAGAAAAGGTAGGGCCCGAGTCTCCCCCAGGAGCGACGTGTTCTTTACTTGTCCAGTTTTTGGGTGCCCTGGAAGTATTTGTGCCCCAGCACAATTCTCTTTGGAAGCTTTGGGATGTGTGAGAGGTGAGGTGATCTTTGTCTACAGTAGAAGGAGGAATGGCAGATGGCAAGCTTCTTCTCAGGGAGATTTGTGTTAGGAAGGAGTTCATAAGGAAGGCGAGGATCTGGAATCCTGTCTGCTCTCAGAAATCCCTTGGTACCACCTAGAAGCCCCAGTACCGGGTTTTGATCATGGCGGCCCTACTGCCTCATCTGTCACTCTGCCATGTTGTGCTCCTCTTTGTCCTTGACGGGGTCACAACCGTGGGAGCAGTGGGAGAGGGAGAAGCAGGCTTCCAGCGGAGCAGGGAGCCCGATGTGGGACTCGATCCCAGGACCCTGAGATCATGACCTGAGCTGAAGGCAGACGCTTTATTCATATAAAGTTTCACATAATTGATTTATTCATATAATTGATTCACGTAATTGATTGAAATAAACTTTTCAAACTCTTCCATATTTGCAGTCGTTTCTCCTTTGCTGATTCTAGGAGTGTGTGTTCTCTTTTTTCTTGATGAGTCTTGCCAAAATACTTTAATATTTTAATTAATTTGTAATTAAAAAATTTGGGGGGTGTTGCTATAGCCAGGAAATAGTTGGCACTCTCAAATTGGATAATTTGAGAAGAGTTTAACAGAGAACTCTTTACAAAGGTGTGGTCAGGGTACAGGGAAATGCCAGGGGTTAGCAGTGGGGTGGTATCATCACTCCTAGACAGGGATGGGTGAGGGGAGGAAGCAGTGACCAAAACCTGGAAGAAGAGAGCCCTGGGGAAGCCGCCTTGGGAGGAGCTCTGATTTGACAATGAGACACAGGCAGACACAGTCCACAGAAAGGGAGATAAATGGAATAAAGGAATAAATGTTCTAATCTGATTCTCTTTTCTCTCCCACCTCCAGCTGGTGCTCCCTAGTGGCCAAGTCCAGTTGGGACGCCAGGATATAGTACATAGAGATCAGTATCTCAGAACACAGAATCTGGTAGAGAAGGTGAAGGCTCTTGAGGGACAAAGGAAAGACATCCAGTGCAGAGTGTCTTCTTAAAGAACAAGCATTTAGTTTGATGGTCTATGTTAATTTTTGTTTCCTATTTCATCTCTCTCTCTTTTTTTTGTCTTTATGTTTATTAATTCTTTCCTCCTAATTTCTTTGCTTTGATTCACTTGCTCTCTCTCTTTTTTAGATTTTATTTATTTATTTGACAGAGAGAGAGAGGGAGAGAGCACAAACAGGGGAAGTGACAGGCAGAGGGAGAGGGAGAAGCAGACTCCTGTCCTGGGATCATGACCTGAGCCAAAGGCAGGTGCCCAGCTGACTGAGCCACCCAGGTGCCCCATTCACTTGCTTTTTTTACAGATTATTGGGTTTATTTATTTTCAATCTTTTTTTTATTTTAATAAGTTCGTGTAATGTTAAAATTTTTCCTTTAAGGGTAACTAGATTGTATCACAGGTTTTTAGAGACCATGCTCTTATTTTTAATGTAATAGTTTTTTTTTTTTGGCCTAGGAATTATTTAGAAAATGGTTTTCTTACCCTGTATAATTCTGTTTATTTAAGTCCAAAAAAATAACCAAAACTGAACTATGGTTAGTAGAAGTTAGTATATTGGCTAACTTTGAGGAAGAGAGGGATTGGGAAAGGGGAAATGATGAGGACTTCTGGAATGCTGATAATTTTCTATCTTGACCCCCTTGGTGATTACATTGGTGTGTGTTCACTTTGTGAAAATGCATTGAGCTTGTGTTAGTAAGCTTATGTTGCCATAACAAAGTATCATAGACTTAGTGGCTTCAACAATGAAACTTATTTTCTCATAGTTCTGGAGGCTAGGACATCCAAGGTCAAGGTGCCAGCCAATTTGCAGACCCTCCTCCGGGTGTGCAGATGGCCACTTTCTTCCTGTGTCCTCACATGGCAGAGGAGCAGAGGGGAAAGCACTCTGGTGTCTCTTCCTCCTCTTATAAGAGCACCAGCCTCGTGGGATTAAGGTCCCACGCTTATGACCTCATTTCACCTTTATCATCTTCTTACAGTTCGTATCTCCAAACACAGTCACATTGGGGGTTAGGGCTTCAACATATGAATTTGGGGGAGGAGGGAGGAGAAACAGTTCAGTCCACAGCAGAGCTCTTCACTTATGATCTGTATGTTTTTTTGAATGTATGGTACACTTCAATTTTAAAAAGTGTATTCAGTGAAACAAAATGAAAGAGAACATGATGAACACTAGATATCCAAGTCTCATGGTCCCAACTGCTCTTGGAGACGCATGGATCACATAATCAACTTACACAGAGATGGACCAGTGCTCATAACCGGTGTGAGAAACTCAGTCAGGTCTCCAGGCCTGGGCTCTTTGCCATATCTCAGATCAGTAACCAAGTACTCACAGTCATTGTGTAGAATGCTGTACGTCATTGCCCCCCATGGTTTTCTCCTCCATTGAGCTGATGATCTCATAGACAGACCATGACCTGTACTTAACATGTAAGTGGTTGTTGATCTGGTAATGGCAGCTCTACACCAGGGGCTCCTCTTTTACCACAGTCTTGCAGCTCAGAACTGAGCTGCAAGGTAGCACAAAGCATGGAGTATCACTGGGAAATCACAGGCTTGTTGGCGGGCTCCAGGGCAGGGGAGGGGAGGGAGAAAGAAGGGAGGAAGAAAGGAAAGAAGCTGAAAAGTATTTTAAAATATCAAAGTGCAAAGATTTTTAAAAGTATTATTTGGTTATTAATTTATCATTATATTGCACTTTTATCATTAAATGTGACCTAAAAATTTCTGCTTTTTGAAATTTGTCAGCATTCCCTTTGTGACCGAATACATAGTCAAAATTTGCTAATGTTCCATCTTAGCATGAAAAAATGCATATTCATTCAACAAATATTTATTGAGGGTCTACTACATGCCAGGCACTGTTCCAGATTCTTAGGATCCATCAGTGAACACAACAAAGATCCTGCTGAGAGGAAACAGACGATAAGCAATACTCACAGTGAATAAGCAAATTATAAAATAATGATATATGTGCTATGGAAAGTGACAAATGTTTTCTAAAATAATAGAATAAAGTAAGCGGGATTGGGACTGCAATTTAATTGGGTGGTCAGGATAGGCCTCATTGAAAAGATGACGTGGAATATGAGGGTAGAGGAGGTAGGTAACTGTGTGTGCATGCATATGTTTGCACTTCCTGCAGGGCTTTGTAGGGCTATGTAGAACCTTGACTCCTCGTGAAAAGGGTTAGTTTTTAAGTGTTCACACTGATAACTTTGTGAGAATTGACTGTAGAGAGCCAAGAGTGGAGGCAGGGAGGGGGCTGGGAGGTTATTGCCATTGTTCAGGTAAGACATGATGGCGATTTGGATCACCAGCAGTAGAGGTGGGGAGAAGTGACTGGATTTGGGTTATATTTTGAAGGCAGAGCCAGCTGGATTTCCTGACAGATTAGCAAAGGGGAATCAAAGCTTGGAGTCCAGGATCATGTCAAGGTTTTGGCTTGTGTGACTTTCTACAGTTGCCATCCACTGAGGTGGGGAAGACTGTTGATGAATCAGATTGGGAGGTAAAGATCTGGAATTCAATTTCCAAAATGCTAAATTTGAGTTATGTTGAGTACATAATTGGATCCATGAATATAGGGCTCAGAAGAGAGGCTGGAATGGAGATATAAATTTAGGAGCTGCAATAGGAAGTTGCTATCTATAGCCAAGAGACCAAATGAGTTCTTCAAGGGATTGGGTATAAATAGAGAGGAGAAGAGCCTCAGCACGAGATGTGGGACACACACATTAAGTCTGAGAGAATGAGAGGAACAAACAAAGATCTGAGAAAGAGGCATCAATGAAATGGGAGGAAAACTGAGAAGATGGGTCATGGAGGCTCGACATAGAAAGTGAATCAGGGTGTCTGGGTGGCTCGGTCGTTAAGCGTCTGCCTTTGGCTCAGGTCATGATCCCAGGGTCCTGGGATCGAGCCCCACATGGGGCTCCCTGCTCAGTGGGAGGCCTGCTTCTCCCTCTCCCACTCCCCCTGTTTGTGTTCCCTCCCTCACTGTGTCTCTCTCTGTCAAATAAATAAATAAAATCTTAAAAAAAAAAAAAAGAAAGTGAATCAAGGAGAGGGAATGTATTATTTGTTTTGAGGCTATAACATTTAATGGACATTGTTAATTGTTATTCAAATATTCTATATTCTTATTTGTTTGTGTCTGTCAATTTCTGATATTTTTAATTTTGTCATAAAGATTGTGGATTTGTCCATTTTTGCTTGTATACTTATCATTTTTGTTTTCACAGATTTCAAAGCTTTAATGCTAGGTGAATAAAGGTTCACTTATATAATTTTTCTACCTACCCTTAAAATTTATTTCTATCCCTGTTGTTTTCATTGAGGGGGTTTAGAGTCAGATGGAAAACATCACAATATTAAGAGCAGGGATTCCAGAAGTGGCCCTGGAGTGAGAGTTTGAGGATGGGAGAGAAGCAAGCTCTAAGTTTTATGTCTGAGAAAAGCTACAGCTATTAAACTCTGTCAAATACAAGCTCCCCAAATATTACCAACACAGCCTATTGATAAGACAATGCTGAGTTGATTGCTCACTGTGATAAGGAAGAACACCACCGCAACAGAACTTTGTGTCTTCAAGGGGCAAAGACAAAGCTGGATCTTATTTGGAAATAGAAGTCTTATTTAAAGCAAAACTTTCAGTGAGATGCTTGATTAGGTTTTGATAAAGATCACAAAATAATGGTTTAGAATTGCTGGAAACAGCAAGGAGGGGATTTTGAGGTGAGGGATTCAAAGAGTTTTAGAAAGTAAGCTGTCTGTTGATGCTTCCTGTAGAAGCATTGATGTGTCTTTCGGGAGGTTCATATAATGAACTTTCAAGTTACTTTCCTGGGCAGGAGTCTCCTGGTATGGCACAGTTATGCTAATGAATATAATGGAAATAGTAAAGTCATGTTAACGTTGACAGGAAGTTCTGTCTGTGTAATTGGGAGCCAGGTGTGTTCATTTCCGTTCTTCAACACAAAACCCTCACTGGGCCATTTCTCACAGTGGGTGCAGGTCCCCAGTCCTCAGCCCTGACTGCAGTACACCTGCTGACTCTGGGACCCTGGGGCTTCCAGTTCCCTTTCTAGGACATAGTTGACCCTTTGATATCTTCCTAATGCCTTGTAAAGTTTTTCCAGTTAGTAAAGATGCAGCTCCTAATGAACAGAATCATTTTAAATTGAAGAAAGAATAAAATTTTTACCAACACTGCTCATTGTTCATCTGCAACGGATGTTCCAGTAGACATAATCTTTTGTCCATTAGTGAGAAATTAGATTTTGAGGTTTCAACTCCCACTTTGTTCTGTTACAAGCTTTCAGTTACAAATGATTAAAGGCTATAATTGTCCTGACCTTATCAGTGCTTCCATTTTTAGGAAGCATAGGTTTCCTGGTAGACATGCACTCTCCAGCTGCCAAACACAATTTACAGTATTCAACCTCATTCCCTTAAATTCCCTCACTACCCTGGGCATTGTTGAGAAAGACTTAGCTTACCATTTGGCCTTAATTTTTTATTATTATTTTCCCTAAAAGAACCACCAAGGTCCTAGGAAAGATGTAGAGAAAGTTTAATTCATCTCCCATGATTGTTATTATTACTACAAACTATTATTTTGCTCTTTGGTCAGATCATTTAACTAATTGATAGTTAATTAACTAATCAAATAAAAGCTGCTATGCAATACATAGATAGGCATTGTATATTACATGATGAGAAAAGTAGTCAACATCATCCTTCCTGTGTGAGCACCGTTGATATCATGCAGATGTCTTCACCAGGTCAGTAGGTCCACTCCCAGCAGCTGGGAGTGTCGGTGGTTAATGGCTCACAGCTATCCCCTTCAGAGGGTTGTTCTGCCAGACCAGAAGCCACCTGGCCTGGAATATTACACCCCCAGCCCACCCAGGGAAGCCCACAGCCAATGAGTGTACCAATGGAGGTACACAAGGCCAGCTCTCTTGCCTCAAGCTGAGACCAACTCTATGGTACAATTCATGCACCAGAGCTTCCCATGGGATCAAGGCCGAAGCTGACTCCAGCTGAAACCACTTTCTTGCTTAGCTTCTCCCCATGCTCCACCCTGTTTCCCTCCCTCCCCTCTCTCCTAAGAACACTCCCTCTGTAAATCATATGTACCCAGTACTTGTCTCAGGCTCTGGCCTTTGATACTCCTCCCATAAGCTATTGTGTGGTGATTAATGAAGACAGGGGTGGAGTCATAATAAAGTATACTGACCTTAAAGTGCGAATTCCATGAAGGCAGAGGGAGTATCTGTTTTGCTCACCAGTGTGTTTCTAGCACTTATGCTGAAAAGGCACCATGAGATCAGGCATTGTGGTCTCTCAGGGCAAGATTCATGGAGGTCACTTTTATGGTCTCTTGTGGTAGGATTTCTTGCCCTTGCCTACCCTGAAGTTCTGGCTTTTATTATGGGGGACTAACCCTCTCCATCTTTTGGTTCAGATGGAGCTGACCTCATTCCAGCCTAACAAGTGAAGACAATACTGAAGAAGGCAGAATGGATGATTTAGTTTGAGCTCCTAGAGTCAACCATGGCTGAACATTAGTTAATCAATGAATTGCTTTTTTATGCTTAAGTTAATCTGTGCTATGTTTCTGGTACAGGTGACCCAAACAGTCTGGACTAATAATATATGCTTCTACTTGTATTGCAAAATATCTTCCCTTTCAACCTATCTCAATTCCCATTAGCAGCCTACATCCGAAGTAGCAGAGAAGATAGCTTACCAGTGAAACCTTCCGACCTTAATTGCCGCTTGAGAGATGCTCATCCAGGGGAGGTATATATCCTCAGGCATCTCATCTGCTGGTCACTGTATCCTTGATCACACCTGAAAATGCTCACCCAGATCAAAATATAGGTTTCCCTTGCTATCTGAAAGTTTGCTTTATGACAATTTGCTTTTACAAAAGACCTACATCAGTACCCATTCTTTTGCTAACTGAAAGATATTTGAAGAGGATTTTTGCTTCTACAAAATGGTAATGCTTTTCCATGCACACTGTTTCAATTTATGCAAGGTGTCATAGGAACGCTCTGTTTTCAGATAGTGGGGGAAAACTTGTATTCTACTTGACCCCTGAGACCGGAAAATACCAAACAGAATCTTGGAGTAATTTTCAAGTGTTTACTTTGGAGAAAAAGTAAGAATCATACTGTTTAGATAGATTTGTTTTGAATTGTTCAATAGATCAAGATGTTGATGGTTGATGCTGATGTTCAGTCTTTAACGACAACACGTAGAACTGGTCAGTAAGATTTGGCCAAACAAATGTTTTCATTCTTAAGCTTCAGTGAACTTTTTTTTCTCTAAGTAAGATAAATCAGTGGAGCCCAGTTATACTTAGCCCCCATTTCTGTATGTCTTCAGATGGAATAAGTGAATGAGACAAAAGCCCTTGACTCTAATGTGTCAGCCATGCCCCCTTGAGTTCCCATGTGGATCCAACAACTGGATGTGAAGAATGGGGCAGATGCACTGTAGTTCTGGCCTAAGAGGGGTAATCAAATTCACACCCACTGTGCACCATGCCCATCACACATCACAATGGGAGGCCTGTGTTGAGGTCAGTGGTGGGAAAACAGACTGGGTAAAGACAGGGAGTGCTACTGATTCCTTCTTTGGCATCTTTGCTCTAACACCCAAACAACTGGCTTCTTTTCTCTTTGTAATCAAGTACTTAATTTATCAAACCATGTGGAAGCACAAAGGAGAGTTTTTATAACCATTTATTTGGCCCAAATTTCTCCAGCTAAATCAGAAATGCCTGCTAGGACACCATAGCTTGCCTCAACCCCATTTGAGTATCTTCTTTCAAAGCCTATTCTATCAAAAAATTTTTTTGAGTTACCTGATAGACTGTGGAAAGATTTTTGTTTTGCTTTGAAAGTAAATGGAAGAGGGCACCTGAGTGGCTCAGTCAGTTAAGTGTCCAACTCTTGATTTTGGTTCAGGTCATGATCTCAGGGTCATGAGATTGAGCCCCACATTGGGCTCTATGCTCAGGGAGAAGTCTGCTTCAGATTCTCTCTCTCCATCTCCCTCTGCCCCTCTCCCCACTCACACTCTCTAAATTAATTAATTAATTAATTAAATATTTTTTAAAAAGAAAGTAAGTGGGAGAAATTGAATCCAAGTCAGCTTAAAGGAGGGCTTCGGTAAGGAACCAATTGGTTTTTAGGGGTGAAAAATAGAGTGATGGATATTCCTCAATAATTGAGTGGAAGAACCTGGGAAGAATTCAGACAAAGAAGTGACAAGAAATGACTCTATCTGTGGGACAAGTTTCAGTACAGGTATCTTGGTAAAAAGGAACAAAAAAGAAACAATCCAAGTGTCCATCCATGGATAACCAAACTGTAGGATAGCCATACTCTGGAATATTATTCAGCTATTAAAAGGAATGAAGTACTGATTCATGCTTCATTGTGGATGAACCTCGGAAACATCATGCTGAGTGAAAGAAGCCAGACACAAAAGGCCAAATACTGCATGATCCTTCTTATATGAAATACTCTGAATAGACAAATCCATAGAGATAGGAAATAGATTGGTGATTACCAGAGGCTGGGGGGACAGCATGAGGAAAATTGCTTAATGGGAATAGAGTTTCCTTTAGGGGCAATGAAAATGTTTTGAAACTAGATAGAGGTGGCCAATCGTTGCACAGCATTGGAATTTGCTAAGCACCATTTAATTTATCACTTTAAAATGGGTAATTTTATGTTATGTGAATTTCATCTCAACAACAGGATAACAGGAAAGGATATTCTCCCACTATTATCATCTACATTTAGGAGCAGGGCAAAAGCAGGCATAGTTTCTGAGGTTAGCACTGTGGCTCCATCTAAGCAGGACAGGAAGAGTCTCTGGTCTCTGGGGTGATCAAGGTTGGCAGCCCTCTGAGGACCCCTGTGCTGAGCAGAATTTTTGGGCCGCATAGCCCTACCACCCGGTCCTTGCCTTGAGCAACCCCCACCATGGTATCTACTGATTTTTGGGGGGACCTCAGAATCATATACCTCAAAAAGTACCAACAGAGGAGGGGATGACAGTTTGAGGAAAAGAAATGTGAAATTGCCAGAGGACAGTGACTAAGAATAACTCACTAGATGCTTTCACATGCTCTCACCCACTACTGATGGGAATGCAGATTGATGCAATCATTCTAGGAAGCAATTTAGTGATGGGTTCCCAAAGCTCGTCCAAAAATGACCATAGTTTTTGACCTAGTTTTTGCAGCTCCATCAATTTATTCTTAGGAAATAGATGATTAATTAGTCAAAGAATCAGCTATGTGGAAGCTCATCTCACTGTTATTTATTATAACAAAAAATTGGAGACAACCTAAGGTCCAAGAAGGGAGAATTATTATAGATTCATGCAATGCAATACTGCTTTAGTTATTGAACAATACTCATTTATTATATCATTATTATCTTTGTTATTTTTAATCATGGGGTTTTTGTGGTCAGAAATTTGGACAGGACAAAGTAGAGACGGCTTATCTCTGCTCTGTGATGTTTGGGGCCTCAGCTGGAGAACTTAAAGGCTGGAATCCTGTGATGGTGTGGTTGTTCACATATTAGCAGATGCTGATAACCAGCTAGGGGCTCAGCTGGAACATTCACATGGAGCTATTCCATGTAGCTTGGACTTCATCATGATATGGTGGTTTGGTTCCAAGGTGGAAAAGAAAGAAAGAGAGCCAGGCAGAGGACATATCGCCTTTTATGATATGTTAAGAAGTAAAAATCAGATTACAAAACTGCATGTACAGTATAATTCCACTTTGAAGGAAAAGGTATAGATGCAAAATATGGACAGTGGTTATCTCTAGGTTGTGGGATAACAGGAAATTTTTATTTTCTTCTTTATGCTTTTCTGCATTTTCCAACATCTCCACAACAAGCATGTTACCAATTTTGTAATTAGATAATTAAAATGAAGTAAAAACTAAAAGTACCTAATACATGTTATTTTCAAAGGAACCAGATACTCTGCCCTGGTGTGCTTCAGAACATTTTTACCTTAGGCTGTCAGGGATCCCACACCCCACTGCCCCCATATGCCCCGGGCCCATCTCAGAGAGTGCTGGGCTTTCCTCACCATGGAGGCCAAGCTCCCACCTGGCACTACTGAGTCCATTCTTACCCTCATTTGACGGACTTTTCTCAATTGCCTACCCCATCTTTCTCCTCTGTCTTCAGTCTCTGTTATTGGATCTTTCCTCTCTGCTTACAAATATTCTCAAGCAACCAAAGTTTAAAAACTAAGGTGCTTCTATGACCTCAAGAACTACTCTCTATGTTCTGGAATGAACCATCTACATTGGCTTTCTCTATCCTCACCTCTAATTCTTCTCAGCTCTCCACAATATGCCTTCTGGCCTCACCACTCAAATTACTCTAGAAAGAGTCGCCAGTGGATGCATGATTGACAGATCCAGTGGAAGTAGACATTACAAGCTGGGGGACTGTGGGTGGGCTCTGGTGCATGAGTAGGTTTCTCTTACCTTCATAGTCTTTTAACATTTTTTAATTGATTCCGAAGTTTAAAAATTAAGAAAGCCCATATAAAAGGTAGAATTTCAGACTCTTTAAAAGTGGAGAGATCTAGCAATAGTGCCACCCCCTTGCATGGCAATGGTCTCTTAAGTAGAGTAGTAGCTACCCCTGAGAGAGGATATTGGGCCCCCAGGACCCCTCATGCACCACTTGGCTTCTTCACTCATGGCTTTGGCCCATAGATATTTGGGTTTGAGATGCTCACTTTTAGTACAGGTAACTTGGAAATGTCATTACTGAGATTAAGAGTAAAACTGAGTCTGAGTTCCTCCAAAAGCAGATGCTAAGACTAGGATTTGGATGCAAGTGGTGTATTTGAAAAGTGATTCTATAAAGTTAGTCAGAAAAGGATGAATGCCAAGACAGGGGAAATTAATGAGCAGGAGGCCAGGGTGGGCATCCGGGGCTCCCTCCCATTGAGGGGTCTCTGAGAGGCTGAGAGGAACAAGAGGTGAGGAAGCTGTGGTATTTATTCACCCGCTCCTCCCTCCTTGGATCCCCTCCCGGGGGCATTAAGTCTGTGGCACTTTGGGACAGTCCTGTTCACATGCACTCTGTTCCCACAGCCAGAGATGGCCCCAGTCAGAGAGATGCAAGGGTTTAGGGTAGGAAGCTGAGGGACTGTAAGGGATCTCCAGGTGCACAATGGGTGGGGCGCTGGCCCTATTTGCTGAAAGGTGATCTAATCTCATTTCCCCACAGTGTCTGGCACCAAGTTAGCACTTCTTTCGTGAGAATGGTTAGAAGCTCTTGCTTTTCTCATCCTCATCCTGCTGACTTCCCACCAGAAACATGATGAATGGGTAATTGTGTAATAACTATGTGTGTGTGTGTGTGCGCGCGCACGCGTGCGTGTATGTTTGGGTGGGGACCTTTACTGGAAGCATCTGTTCTCTGCCCAGAGGCAGCTCTTGGCTACCTTTTTGAGTGCTCTTGTCGGCTCTCCCAGTGGAGCACTGGATTTAATAGTCAGGAAAATCTATTTTTACTCAGTGATGGCTCTTGGTGTTCTTCTGAGAGGCCCTGGCTTCGGTCCAGGTTACTATGGGCACAGATTCCCAGCAGCACGTGGCCACAGGGACAAGGCAGGAGTGAATTAACATTTAATTAAAGGTGAAATTCCACTGTAGACGGAGTGGACTGTTTCCTCATGGGTAGTTCCTGTAGGCAAGGTTTGAAAGGGCAGCACAAGGACTCCCTGCCATGTGAGACCACTCTCCCAGGCTTGTGTGGAGTCAGTCCCCCCTCTCCTGGGGCAGATTTGTGGGACACTTTTCTTTCTCTTTTGCAAAGGGAAAGAAAGACGTTGAGGAATATGGTAGTAAAAACACAGACTGCTAGTGTGGGGGGGGGGGCAGTCTGGGGGAGCAAATGTAGAGTGGTTTCTTGGGTTTGTAATCCAACTGGCACCCTGAATTCCAGGCTCCTTAGCCCCCGGACCCCTCAAGTAAGCTTCAGTACTTTTTACTGGGATGGATAAGCCAGCTTCTCTGTCCACTGCCAAGCTGACTTAACTGCTCAGAGAAGTCACTGGAAGATTGGAAAAGCCACAATCTGGGCTCAGGTGTGGGCCTTGTCTCACACCGACTCTCGGACTTTGGGTGAGGCCCAGAAGCAACTCGAGCTGCAGTCCCCTCACTTGTGAAGATAAGTGGAGATAACCCAAGAGATATCCCGAGAGATAATGCCTGCCAGGGGTAGGCCTGCTGCACAGTCACCCGGGAATTTAGTGCAAGAATATGACAGTAATGAAGAAGACAGACTTCATGGAAACTTGCAAAGCAAACCTTAGTGGTGCCAGGCTTTGGAGTGACTGAAACCGGCCCCATGGCAGCTCCAGGGGCTTCAGCAAACACAGTTGGCAGATCTACCCGGTAACACCAACAACGCTAGTAATAATAGCGATATTGATACTAATAATAAAGTCTATAGTAAGCACTAACTCTGCACAGGGCACATGCTCAGACCTTTCTACACATCATGTCACTCATTCATTTGCTCCTCAGCAGAACCTGGGAGGCATTTTCACCCCGTTAGCCCCCTCCACCAGTGACACTGCCTAACCCCAGTTTAGGCAAATGTTCTGGTTGCCCGTGCTCCTGCTCTGCTGGGACCTCTCCTGGGCCTCTTTTCAGAAAGCTGTGGGGCCTGCTAGCCACTTGATTATTTCCCTCTTTTCCAGCTCAAGTTTCTGACCATGGGATCATCCCCAATCTGCAGGGACCTGAGGCTCATGCAACTTCAGAGACACTCTTCGGAAAGGGAGAAAATTGTATGCATGTGTATCTAGGTTTGAGGTCCTGGAGGAGGCCTGGACAGGAGGGTCCTGAATCTGAAAGTGTGTTTGTTTCAGGGTGAGCCTGTCGAGGCTAGAGTTTAATAATAAGCTGCTTTTGGTGGTTGGGTTGGAGGGTGACATTCCATGGCATCAAACCCAATTGTTAGAAGCTGGTGCCTTTGAGCATGAGCCCTGTGTCTGATGTTCTTTTCCCAACCATGCAGGGAAACTGGTCTTCCCAGGGAGAACTTGGCCATCTCCCCATCTCATGGGTCCCTCTCTTCTTCATCCAGAAGCTGGCCGTGGGAGAGAGCAACTTCCCTGGGGCAGCAGACTAAGTGCGGGGGTTCGGTGGAGACCTGCAGGGGAGGTGCAGACACAGGGTGGATAATGATCAGGTGGTAATTCCTGTCCAGAGTGTTGCTTATTTCCCCAGTACCCAGCGCCCTGGAGGATCTGATGGGGATAAGGGATGGCTGGATCTAGCAGAGTCTAGGGCATTTATAGTGTTCCTGGGCCTATGGCCAAATCGCCATCTTAAAACTATGAAAAATTTTCCATGTTTCGTAACAACCATCTCTGATGGTTTCCCCAGCAAAAGTACCAGGAAGTGGAAAGGTCTAAACTTTTTAAGGCTCTTGACATGTAATTTTGTTCAAAGGAAATCCAAATTTCTTTCTAGAAAGTTGTGCCCATTTATACTTTCTCCAAAGAGGACACATATGCCCACATCACAGCATTCTCACCAACACTGGGTGCTATCATTTAAAGAAATTCTATTTACTGTCTTTCTCTCAGTTTTACAAAGGTAATAACCATGCTCTTTATAAAAATTCAAATGTGACAGAGACATACAATGGAGAAATGAAAGCCCTCCCTACCAACCATCCAGAGGTAACCACCACAAACAGTTCGGTGACTATTCATGCAGATCTTTTCTATGTATATACTAAGATGTCATTTTAATTATTAAATTTTAAACAAAACAATGTCACACCCAATATACTTCTTCTTCTTCTTCTTCTTTTTTAAAGTAGGCATGGAGCAGAGTGCTGGGCTTGAACTCACAATGCTGAGATCAAGACCTGAGCTGAGATCAAGAGTGGGATGCTGAACCGACTGAGCCCCTCAGGCGTCCCCCGGATATACTTCTTTGAAACTAGTATTTCTGATGTTTCACATGTTCCTTCTGGGACCTCTCTTCTATGTAATCTTTCCCTTAAAGAATTCACACATTCTGTGGCTTTTAATATTCTATGAGTTAATACCTCCTGAATTTATGTCTTCTATGACCTCCAGTCTCATAAATCTAACTACCTGCTTGACATCTCCAAACGGACGTGTGTCTGAAGTATCCAAAACATAACATATCCAAATGTTTCCACTCCTCAATCCTGTCCCTCAACCCCAGACTTCCTCATTTTGGTCATGTCACTTCCAGCCACTCAGTTTCTAAAGGTTGGATCTGGGAGTCATCTTTTCCTCATCACTGATGTTCAAGACAACAGTGAATCCTGTTAGCTCTGTCCCTAGAGCAAGTGTCTAACCCACCGTGCTGTCTCTTCACCACTTTCTCCCACCTGGACAAAAGCCTTGATTTGGTCTCCACACTTCCATTCTTTTCCCTCGTTCCACTCCCCTCCCACCTCCCTCTGCAGAGCAGCCCCAACTAGTTTCTTTCTTCCAAGATTTTATTTATTTATTTGAGAGAGAGAGAGAGAGAGACAGCATGAGTGGGGAGGAGACAGAGAAGCAGACTCCCCGCTGAGCAGGGAGCCTGATGTGGGACTCGATCCCAGGACCCAGGGATCATGACCTGAGCCAAAGGCAGATGCTTAACCCACTGAGCCACCCAGGCGCTCTGACCACCTGCCTTTCTAAAGGCCTCCTCGCTTGCCAACCTGCCCTCTTGCTCAGTGCTCTCATCATGCTGGTCATCTGCTCTCTCACGGGGCACTTTGTGTCTGTTGAGTCTGCTTCCTGAAGCTTGCCACCTCCCTCCCTGGGCCTCCCTGGATCCTCCTCAGTTCAAATGTATTTAACCATTCAGTCTCTGGTTGGTTGTTTCAAACTTCTTGGTGTTACAAACAATGGTGCATGAATTATCTGAATGCATTCAACTTTGTCCTCTTTTCTGATTCTCTCCTTGGCATAAATTCCCAGAGTGGAATTGCTAGAGGGGAAGGGAATTCTTATATTACCTTTTGATATGAAAATTATAAAATGTCCCGGACAAAAAGTGGCAGACCCCAGGGGCGCCTGGGTGGCTCAGTGGGTTAAGCGTCTGCCTTTGGCTCAGGTCATGATCCCTGGGTCTTGGGATCGAGTCCCACATCAGGCTCCCTGCTCAGTGGGGAGTCTGCTTCTCCGTCTCCTCCCCACTCATGCTCTCTCTCTCTCTCTCTCTCTCTTCCTTTGACCCCATCTTTATGAAAGCTGAGGAACAATGCTGCTACTTCAGGCAGATGGATGGTGTATTTCCCTAGTTTCCAATATGGAGGCAGGTTTCCCTGTATCTTTTACTCTGTACACCAGTGTTTCAAACTTGTCTCATCTCAAGAATGTTTCTGAGCACTTGTTAAAAGGTAAGTCCCTTCCCTCCACAGAGATTCTGAGGATGTGGAAGAGGATGGTGTTCCCTCACTATGTCCCAGGCAGATTTAGAAAATGATTCCATAGATCGTTTCCATGACAAACGAGAAGTGGTCCAGGGTGTTCTATATCGGTATTCACATGCCATCCTATGTGTAAGTCTCACGTTTCCCGAAAATATGACCAAGCTCCTTCCTTGGTAAGGCATTGAGTTTGGAGCCATGCTCGAGTCACTTCATTTCACCCCATGTGTTACTAAGCGTAATATGTCTGAGTTCCTGCTAAGGAAGCTGAGGCCCTTGAGAGATTCTCTGGCTTGCCCTGGAAAGTGCTGGAGCCTGGATTTAAAGGCAAGGCTTCTGATTCCAAATCCTGGAGCTTCTCTGAAGCCACCACACTGACTCCCACCATAAGACCACTGCCATGAGCCCTTGCTACACAAAGTGTGGCTGTCAGACCCGCATCCCCAGCCTCACCTGGGAGCTTGTTAAAAATGCAGAATCTCATTCATGCGCTACATCTCCTGAGTCAAAATCTGCATTTTCACAAAATCACCAGGTGATTCTCCCCCCCAAGCTTTGTTGAGATATAATTCATATATAACAATGAGTCAGTTTAAGGCGTATAGTGTGATGATTTGATACGCATATGTATCATGAAATGTTTACCACGATAAGGTTAGTTAACACATCCTTCACTTCACACAATTACTATGTTGTTGTTGTTATGGTGGAAGGTTAAAGCTCGACTCTCACAGCAACTTTTGAGTATAGGATACAGTATTGTCAACTATAGTCACCATGCTGTAGATGAACATATTCATCTTATGACTGAAGTTTTGCATCCTTTGATCAACAATGCCCCATTTCTCCCACCACCAGCCCCAGTCCTATGAATTCCA
This sequence comes from Phoca vitulina, assembly GCF_004348235.1. Lineage (NCBI taxonomy): Eukaryota > Metazoa > Chordata > Mammalia > Carnivora > Phocidae > Phoca > Phoca vitulina. The sequence continues at coordinate 44,010,287 of NW_022589713.1, forward strand.
CCTTTTTAGATTCCACATATAAGTGAGATTGTACAGTCTTTGTCTTTCTCTGTCTGAATTGTTTTGCTTAGCATAATGTCCTCAAGGTCCATCCATGTTGTCCCAAATGCAGGATTTCCCCCTCTTTTTTTAATGGCTGAACCCCACATCTTCTTTATCCATTTGTCCATCAATGGACACTTAGGTTGTTTCCACATTTTGGCTATTGTAAATAATGCTGCAATGAACAGGAGAGTGCAGATACCTCCTTGAAAATAGTGATTTCATTTCCTTCAGATAGATACCCAGAAGTGGGACACCAGGTGGTTCTTAATCACATTAAATCTCAAGGAGTGCTCAGGAGGCTGTTGTTTGAGTAGAGGTCATTTGAGAGAGAGAGAGACAGGATGCACACGTGAAGGTATGTGTACCTTGGAAAGGTCTAATCATTCAAAGGCTGATGCCCCCCTCACCACCTCTTCCACCTCCTATTTCACTCTGGTGGAAAATTGTTCCCCAATAAAGATTCTAACCTTTTTTTTTTAACACTCGAAGGTGATTTTGGGGAGGACCGCTCATTTGTAATCCGAAACAAGTGAGCCAGATGACTGTGACAGGGACTGGACAGATCACTGCGATCAGGACGCAGGGAAGCAAATGCTTCTTCCTTCTGTAGGTCGCCGGACCTCTGGAATGAGTTCTCAGAGGGACATTTCTCTGCATCTTTTAAACCAAAGTGTTTATTTATTATGTTTTTATCTTGAGTGCCTGGAGCATCTAAGTGTTTAGCCAGTATCATATAACCTCTCTACCTCTTCTAATTTGGGGATCTTTTCTCTAAAACAAACTCAAATGCAAACCGACAAACCGATGACAGCCACCTGTAGGAAATGTACGAGTTGGCCTTGAATGGGTCAATAGCGTCATCTATTGGCCATATGTGGGTACTGCATCTCCTTTTTTTTTTTTTTTTTTTCCAGCTAGTAAAATTACAAGCTACAGCTGGGGATTTGTGGTTAAATAAAGCAAATTTATCCTCCTCACCCACGCTGTAACAAAGAGAAACCACAAAGTGAAAAAGAAGTGCTATCTTCAAGGAAATTAGTTGACACCTGATATCTCCAAATACAATATTTGAAGAAAGTTTGACACCAGCTCTAAAAAAAAAACCAGGTTGAGGATGCTGAGAGCAGGTGCCTATTTCTGCAACATTGAGCAGGAAGGGTAGACTATAGAGCTGTCCAAGGAGTGGGAAGACTATATTTAATGGACACTAGAAAATATTTCTCAGTGAATGATAATGGAAAGACTAGGTGTCAAAACCTGTGGGCTGCACAAGGGAAATTTACATCCTTAAATGCTTACAATTGCAAAGAAGAAAAGTTAAAAGCGAATGAGCTAAGCATCTAACCTTAGAAGTGACAAGAAGGACAGAACAAAGAAAGTGGAAGGAAGAAAATAATACAGGGCAGAAATGAAAGAAACAGAAAATAAACCTATAACAGGTAGGGTCAAGAAAACCAAAGAAATGTTGTGTGTTTTTGTGTTTTGTGCAGTTGTTTGTTGTTTGTTTTAACAAAAACTGGTAAGTTTCTGGCAATACTGATCAAGAGAAATAGAGAGAAGGTACAAACAAGAATAAAAGAGGAACCATAACTACAGTGCTACTGAGATTAAGCAACTTAAGTTCAAAGCTCGCTCTTTGTTCTTTAAGGACGACTAGTAAACAGGGGCTGCTGTCCCTGCCCCAAACCTAGTGAGAGCATTGACTTAGTCCCCAGGATTCTGCAGCCCCTGCTTCTAATGGGATGGCTGAAACGCCACCTTAGATCTCACTTTCTCACATTTTCACTTCATGCACCTCATTGATTTCTGTAAAGTGGACATGACTAATGTTTTCTCCTTTATAATAATACAAGGGAACATTTGTTAAATGCTTATTATGTGCCAAGTACCATGTGGTTATCCCCACAATGAGTCCCTGAAGCTATCATCATCAACCATCATCATCATCATCATCATCATCATCTCCATTTTAGATATAAGGAAACCGAGGTTTGGGACATAGAGAACTATGCCTAGTATCGTATAGCCAGAATGAGGTGGTGCCAGGATTGTGGCTCAACAGTTGGGGTTTGGAGTCTGTCAGTCACAGAGAGAGCAGACAGAAGAATCCAGGTCTTTTCGACCAAAGTCCTAGTGACACCAACACTGCGTGGGCCCCAAAGACAACTCTAAATGTTGTATTTTTCCCTCTCCCTCTCCAAATTGAGCAGGGATGTGCTTTGTGACTCAGGATGAATCCATAGATGCACCTCTGGTCTTAGATGTAGGCTTTAACATGGCCCTGACTACCTGGCGGGGGTGTCCAAGGCTTTGGGGGCCAAGTGGCCTCCGCCTCAACTCTCACTCTCCTGCCTGTTTTGGAAATAGCTCTTTAAGCAGGCTTTCGTCCATTGTTCCTGGGCTATGAATTTTACTTGTAAGGCCTACTTTGAGGAGCTTCAGATAAGAACCTGCTTTACATCAGGGAGAAGTGTGGTTTTGCAAAATGCTGTTGTAATCAGAACGAGCCACTAACAGAAATTTCTTGGTTCTATGTGTGATCTCTTTACGTGCCACGTTTCCTGTGTCATGTTAAGTTAGGGTCCACAAACTATGAACCCTGGGCCACTTCCAGCCTGTTGCTTGTTTCTCTGTGGCCAGTAAGTTCAGAAATGAGGATGTTTCCATTTTTAAATGGTGGAGGACAAAATCAAAAGAAGAGTAGCGGCTTGTGATATGTGAAACATCCATGAAATTGAAATTTCAGGGTCCATAAATAAAGTTTTACTGGAACACAGCCACATCAACTCTTTGACTACAGTCTGTGGTAGCTTTCTTGCTTCCAAGACGAGTCAGGTTGTTGAAACAAAGACCATCTGGCCATTGTGAGAATCTCTGCAACACACAGAAAGCTCACTTGGGATTTAACCTGGAGCTGCTCTGCCCTCGCCGTTTAGAGCCTTCTGTCTCCCACTGAGACTTCAGGAGCCAGGGTGGGTGACACTGTTGGTTACAGAGTCTAAGGTACTGGTATTGCAGGGGAGGAGAAACTTAGCTTTCTTCCTTATCCTTCTAGATCCTCTGCTGGCGCCTCATAGATTGGGCAACAAGATTAATAAGAGAACAACAAATAGAAGTTTGTTAACAGGTGCACCACATATACACACAGGAGTCCTCAGTGATGAGTAGTTCAAAGGGATGCTTAGCACTTGGGCCCATGTAGCATCTTAGCAAAGAACAGTAATTTTGTGGAGAAGTGGTAAGAGGAAGGGAGAAGACTTTGAGCTTCTAGGGGTAGCAAATTGTGGGAAGGCAAATGTCAGCAGAAACCACGGTGCAAAGAGTCTCGTTAGGTTTGTTGAGTAGATTTCTCTGGTCCTGTCTCCAGGCTGATAATGGTCTAGAGTTGTCTCCCGTCCTTTCTGGTAGAGAGACGAGGGCTGACACCTTTACAAATTTATGTCCTGCTTTTAGGCAAATGGTGGGCGGGGCTGGGGGGCGGGCAGAGGAGAGCTTTTCTTGTGTCTGTCTTCAGCTCAAAATAATCCTTATGCCAAAGTGGCATATTTTAGGGTAGCATATTCTCCTTCCTTTCATTATAAAGATAAGATAGGGATGCTATGAGCTGGGAAGATAATTATGGCATTTAGTCGCCCAGGAATCAAGCTCGCCCCATAAGGTCCCTGAGAGAGAGACCTGTGCACAGAACAGAGCCTCGCACATGGAAGGCAAAGTGACGCTTTAACACTAGATGAAGTCTAGGGGACCCTGAATGCCAAAACCATCTTGAAGAAGAACAAATTTGGAGAACTCACGTTTCCTGATTTCAAGGCTCATTACAAAGCTCCAGTAATTAAGAAAGTTTGGTTTTGGTGTAAGGATAGGCATGGATCAATGGAATAGAATTGAGAAACCACAAATAAGCTCTTGTTGATAGCCATTTGATTTTTTAAAAAGATTTTATTTATTTGACAGATAGAGACAGCGGGAGAGGGAACACAAGCAGGGGGAGTGGGAGAGGGAGAAGCAGGCTTCCCGCAGAGCAGGGAGCCCGATGTGGGGCTCAATCCCAGGATCCTGGGATCATGACCTGAGCCGAAGGCAGATGCCTAATGAATGAGCGACGCAGGTGCCCCTATAGCCAGTTGATTTTTAACAAGGGTGTCACAGTCACTGAATGAGGGAAAGAATAATCTTTCCAACAAACAGTGTTGGGACAACTGGATATCCACATGCTAAAGAGTGAATTTAGATCCCTGCCTTACACCAAATACACAGATGTTAAGTAAAAACTGACCAGTGGGGACGCCTGGGTGGCTCAGTCCATTAAGCATCTGTCTTTGGCTCAGGTCATGATCCCAGGGTCCTGGGATCAAGTCCTATGTCGGGCTCTCTGCTCAGCAGGGAGCCTGCTTCTCTCTCTGCCTCTGCCTGCCACTCCCCCTGCTTGTGCTCTCTCTCTCTCTCTCTGACAAATAAATAAAATCTTTTAAAAAAGTGGACAAATGAAGAGTGACTGCTAAGGAGGATGAGGTATCTTTTGTGGGGGAAGTGAAAATGTTCTGAGAATAGTGGTGATGGTTACACAATGTTGTGAAGGCACTAAAGCCCATGGGATTCTCTACTTTAAATGGCTGGATGGATGGTATGTGAGTTATAGCTCAACAAAGAGGACAGCGTGGCAGGGACCTGGAGGACATGGGTCTGAAGGACCATGGCCAGCCTGGCACTTCTCTGTGAGGCTTGGTGGTTTGGAGAGTGAAAGAAGCTTCTATAGGGTGGGAATCCTACACCTTGCCACGATGTTCCTTTGCCATCCAGCGTGTTTCTCCCTCTTTTCTAAGCCTGTTCCCCATTGAGTCCTTTCCTGAACAGTTCTCCAAACCACTCAAATCCAACACCTGTGTGTTCAAGGATAAGGCTGGGAAGCCTTTAATTTGCACAGAAGGGTTCCTGGAGCCCAAGCTGCCAGGCCCGGCCTAAGGTTTCAGACGATGGCCAAATCTACACTCATTAGTGTGATAGTTAAAAGTTTTTCCAAGAAAATAAAAGAAAGAAAAAGACAAGAAAAGGAAAGAAAAGGAAAGAAAAGAAAAAGGAAAAGAAAAGAAAAAAACCTTCTTTGGAAGCTCACCTCTCACAGTCTTCCACCTCGGCCAGACTGTGTGTTTTGGATGCAGAGCAAGGGCCGTCACATTGACCACATGACCTTCGAGCTTGCTGCTGACTCCTGTTTGCTTGTGCTCACGGGGCTGGGAAAATCCAAACTCCAGCCTGGCACACTCCAGGCTCACCCTCTCTCCTGAAGTGATCCCTCCCTCTCCCCCTTCCTGACAGTCCTGAGGGGCTCACAGGACAGACTTTCTGGCTTCTTTTGAGCTCTATCTGTTCTGAATTCCCTGCCCCCTCGCTGCCCCCTCAATAGTGAGGGCCCCTATCAGGCATGCCCTGGCCAAGATGATGCCCACTTTGACCCTTCCTGACCACTGTTTCCTAATCTGCTCTATCAGCCTCAACAGATGACGCTCAAGAGGAAGGCAGGGGAGAGGGTGGGGTGCCTGGCTGACTGTGCACCTTACATAAATGAGATCCTTTAGATTCTCACAACCACCCTGGAGACAGGGATCGTTATACCCATTGAGCCTCTGAGAGGTTCAGTGACTTATACAAGGTCTCATAGTTCTGAGTGACACCTGGGATTCAAACCCAAGTCTGCCTGGTTCCAAAGCTTGGCTTTCACAAACTGCAATGGAAACACCCAAAATTACCACACCTGAGTCTGGAGGCAAGATCCTAGGGCGTAGGGTCTATCAACCACTGCAGGCAGAATAATTAATGACATAAAAAATTGTTAATGGGAGAGAAAAAATCAACAAAATGGGTTGTAAAATATAATAGGTTAATTCCACTTTCATTATAAAAATAACTATACCAAAAAAAAAAAAAAAACAACCCAAAAAGCTCTAAGGTTATACACTAACATGGTAACAGTGGAACCCCTGCATGGTGGAATTATGGGTAACTCTTATTCTTCATTGAGCTTTTCTGGATTTTCTGTGTTTTCCAAAAGACCTGAAAAACCCACACATTACAGAGATAACAATAAAAAAGTTTAAGGTTTCATGAAAAACAAAAGGTTTACTCTTTCATTTAATGATTTCCAGTTCTAATGGCCAAAATATGAAACTGTCTTCCCTCGAGTGTAGCTAAAAAATATTTTCTTTTTTTTTTGAAAGGGATGATATGTACATATTTTTCAAAAATTGATTTGAAAGAAACTATAATAACCCTTTGATATATGTTAAAATTTTTTTTCCACTTTTTTTTTAAATAGGCTCCATGACCAGCATGGAGCCCAATGCAGGGCTCAAACTCACAGCCCTGAGATCAAGACCTGAACTGAAATCAAGAGTCAGATACTAACCGACTGAGCCACCCAGGCGCCCCCCCTCCACTTTGATTTTGTTTTTAAATTTTTGTTTAGATTTTATTTTGTTTGGTTTTCACAAAACAGAAATTTAAAAATTTTGCCAAATCAATTAATTTTTAAAGGTGCTGGCTTTTGAACATTTCCGAAAAGGGCAGAGAATACCCTCCAATAAACATTATGGAAATAAAAATCATTCTCAAGTACAGAAGGCTGTTCTTGCTGATTTGCAAGAGTTCCTTATATATTCTAAAAACTAGCTCTAAACATTTCATAGATTTAGGGCTTATAGTATCTTCTCTCATCGTCTGTTAACTTGTCCCAGTGTGTTTTTGAAAAAACAGTCTTTAATTTTAACAGAGACTAAACCATCAATTTGTCTCCTTATACTTTGTTTTGAGGTTCAGTTAAAAAATTCCTTTCCCTCATATTTATAGCAGTCTTATTCACAATAGCCAGAAGGTGAAAGCAATCCAAGTGTCCATCAGTGGATGAATGGATGATCCAAATGTGACACATACATACCACGGAGTATTTACTATTCAGCCTTAAAAAGGGACGAAATTCTGACACATGCTACAACATGGATGAACCTTGATGACATTGTGCCAAATAAAAAGTCAATCACAAAATGAAAAATACTGCCTGCTTCTGCTTGTATGGGGTATCTAGAATAGTCAAATTCATGGAGATTGAAAGTACAAGGGTGGTTGCCAGGAGTGGGGGGAGGGCAGAACTGGGAGTTAGTGTTTAATGGGTACAGAGTTTCAGTTTTGCAAGACGAAAAGAGTTCTATGGATGGATGGTGGTTGACGGTTGCACAATAGATGAATATACTTAATGCCACTGAGTACACTTAAAAATGGTTAAGATGATAAATTGTAGCTTATGTATATTTTACAATTGAAAAACCTCCTTTTAACTAAAGGGTATCATGCTAAGTGAAATAAGTCAATCAGAGAAAGACAATTATATGATCTCACTGATATGTGAAATTTGAGAAACAAGAGAGAGGATCATAGGGGAAGAGAGGAACAAATGAAACAAGATGAAACCAGAGAGGGAGACAAACCATAAGAGACTCTTAATCTCAGGAAACAAACTGAGGGTTGCTGGAGTGGTGGGGGGTAGGAGGGATGGGGTGGCTGGGTGATGGACACTGGGGAGGGTATGTGTTGTGGTGAGCACTGTGTGTTGTATAAGAGTGATGAATCACAGACCTGTACCCCTGAAACAAATAATACATTATATGTTAGTAATAAGAAAATAATAAAATGAAATAAATTAAAAAAAGAAAAACCTCCTTTTGCATCTCAAAGTCACAACACACCCTACTAATTTTTTTGATTACCTTTATAGTTTTGTCTTTCACAATTACATTTTTTTTTAATTTTTTTAAAGATTTTATTTATTTATTTGACAGAGAGAGAGACAGCTAGAGAGGGAACACAAGCAGGGGGAGTGGGAGAGGGAGAAGCAGGCTTCCCGCTGAGCAGGGAGCCCGATGCGGGGCTCGATCCCAGGACCCTGGGATCACGACCTGAGCCGAAGGCAGACGCTTAACGACTGAGCCACCCAGGCGCCCCCACAATTACATTTTTAATCCATCTGGAATCCACCATTACTTATGGTGTGAAGTAGGGACCCAACTTTTTCTTCATTTAGCCAAATTTCCCAATACCTTCAACTACACAATCCATTCTTTCCCCCAGTGGACATCCACTGTGATAAAGAAGGCTTGTGGTAAGAATATAACTAAGTCTCCTACAGCATCTTAGCAGGCTGGGGCACTAGGGTAATGTTGGTGAATGGTAAAGGGGCCTGGCACCCAGGTCTTTCCAAGGCCCTGGTAGAATATGCCTCTGCCACTCATTCTGCCAGTTTTCTTTCTCCTAGACCTGAATTCCACTCCTCTGCACTCTAGAGAGACAGCAAGGGAGACAGGCAGGGTGAGGAGACTGCTTGCCAGGAATAACCGTTTTCAAACAATCCATTGACAAAAATCATAGCCCTTTGCCATTTCAGGGATGCACGTGCTTCTTCACAATTGGGAATGATCCACAGCTAAGTGATATAATTGGACTGGAATTTCCCAAACGGTGAGTGGAGGTCAGAGGAAAGGAGATTTAGTCATTTGTTCAATAAATATTTACTGAACACCCATTTTTTTCCAGACCCGGTTCTAAGCACTGGGAGTGGGAGATACAGAGGTATCTTAGGTTGGGTTCCCAAAGAAGGCTGTGAGAAAGATTTAAGTGCAAGTAGTTTATTTGGGAGGTGTGCTCATAAAGCCCTGGTCGAAGAATGGGGAAACGAGGCAAGAAAAGAAAGGAAGCCAATAAAGGGTGCCATATTGACAGGTTATCATTATGGACAACTGAGGTCCCATCCTGCTGGGGAATTCTGGGAGCCAGTATAGAACATGCTTCCAGGTTTTCCCACCTGAGGGTGAGGGATCTGGGATACTATGTACCAACTACCATCCGTCATTGGTTGAGGGCTATTGAGGCAGGGGGCAAGGAACAGGTGTTAAATCCCTAGTACTTCTATCCTGCCCTGTGTAGTCCCAGCATGCTCCCTTGGCCAGAGAAAGCCCTCAAGGAAAGGTCACAGATGCTTGTATTTGGAGCACCCAGGGAACATGCACAGGAATGGTGAGTGCCAAGGGGATATGGGTGAGGCATGACAGCATCTCCTATAAGATGTACCTTACATGTTAGTGGTGGGAAGATGGAAAGTAAACCAGCAAACAATTAATGAACAAGATACCTTTGAATAAAGATAAGTAGTACAAAAAAAGCAAAACAGGATGTTTTGTTAGCAATGGATGGTGGGGGGCTTGTTTAGACTGGGTAGTCGGGTTGGCCTCCTTGAGGTTTGAACTAAAATTGAGTGACAAGGGTGCCTGGGTGGCTCAGTTGGTGGAGCGATGGACTCTTGGTTTTGGCTCAGGTTGTGATCTCATGGGTCGTGGGATCTGGACTCCAGCTTTGGGCTCCGTGCTCAGTGGGGCATCTGCTTGAGATTCTCTCCCTCTGCCTCTGCCCCCACTCTCTACTCTCTAAAATGAATAAAATTTTAAAAAGATAAAACGGCGTGACAAGAAGAGAGATGGAGGGGGGCAGAGCATTCCAGGCAAAGTGAACACAAGTGCAAATGCACTAAGGCAGGGACCAGTATGTCTGGAAGCAGAATAGAAAGTTAGAGGGGTGGATGGCAAGAACAGGAGGTAGGCAGGGACAGGTCATTGGGATGCCATGAGCCCCTGTAATATGTTCAGCATTAATATTAAGCACAGTGTTCCCAGAAGATTTTGTGCAGAGAATGGGCATAAAATCTCATTTGAATTTTATAAAGAATCTTCAGGGTTCTGTGGTCAATGGATATAAGCAGATCAGTTGGGGGGCTACTAACTGAAATCAGTGAAAGACAATGGTGGCTCAAACTTGGAGTAGGTCAGATGTGGGAGGGAAGATGAACATAGATATATTTTGCAAGTAAGAACTAGAAGACTTGATCAGATTTGGATGGGAATGTAGACAGTAAAGGAAGGGAAGATTCAAAGGTGATTAAGTTTTAGGCTTGAGTTATTTCGTGGATGGTGGTACAATCTGCTTAGATGAGGCAGACTGGGAAAGGGACTGGGAGGGAGGGGAGGATGGAGTCAATATTTCTGCTTCAGTCATGTTGGTCATGAGATACCTGTTTCACATCCAAATGGATGTCAAGCAGGCTGGTTGGCAGCTGAAGGGGATATAGGATCAAGAGAGGTTTTCTTTTCTTCTGTCTGAAAGATGGAAGATATTACAAGTATTTCTACCTGTTGGAAAGGATCCAGCAGAGAAGGAAGAAATGGATGATACAGAAAAAAGAGAATAATTACAGCGGTAATTCATGGAGAAGAGGGAACAGTGCCCTGGACACAAATGGAAGGGTGGGTTTTGAGGGGAGCAAGTACACTTCATTCATTATAAACAGAAGAGAGGACAGAGTATGAACAACTACGTGAGTTGGGAAGACTTGGAGCTGGAAAAATGAGGGAGTTTCAATTATCTCAGTGATGGGTGATGCAAAGCCTTCGGCTGTGCACGATGGAGGGTGGGTGCCAAGGGAAAGGGAGAAACCCCTGTTTCTCTCCAGCTACCTTCCTGCTGCTCTGTGCGGGCATGGAGTCAGTGGTTGAGTGTGACAAGGGTTGACCTCTTGACAAATGAGTACAGAGAGGACCAAAGGAGGCGAGGGTATTTGCAAGGAGGGAATTGTGATAGTAGGCCAGGGAATCCATGCTGGGTCACGAAGTCTGTGAGTATTACCTGAACAGATACATGAAGAACACTCAGAGCTGTAGACTGCAAGCATTGGAAAGAGGTTAGCCATTTTTACTTTTATTATAAGGGAAGTGAGGGAATGAGGGGCAATGCTTGGTAAAAATGTGGAAATTTCAAAGGATCTATTGGAGAGATAGTACATTTTCTGGTAATACCTCCCCTGAGCAGGGATTCCCTGGTCAGGGGCCCATCTCATGAGGCTGACGCTGATCCTATAGAGTCAATTCCCTTCAGTACAATTTTGAGGTTGCCCTGAGCTCTCATTAGGCCTCCCCTACTTGTGAAGGTGAGGCTCTGCAAGTGGGTCCTGTTCTGGGTCTAACGGAGCATCATGTATTGTTGGCCTGATGAGCTTCTGCGGAATCCAGTCATTACTTTTCCCAGATAAAAATCGACAATCTTCAGGTGATACTCAACATGGGGGTGCCCCAAGTAGCCAAAAAAGGCACACTAACCTGTGACAGAGGTTTAGATCGAAAGCCCTATATATTTAGGTTCTCTGTGTGTGTATGCGTAAAGCTCCAGATTGTGTTCCTCAACAGGTGACAATTGAGGAGGAGACTTAATTCTTTCTAGTTTAATCACCCATCCTCTGGAGACCATAAACAGATGTCTCTGTTTACATTTGAGTTAAATTCCTCCTAATAACACTGTGGTAGATAGTGGGGGAGGCAGCTTTATATATCCCCTGGGCAAGACTGCAGAAGCATTTTCGCAAAAAAAAAAGCAAATCGCAGTAGATGGCTTGTAATGATAAAGGATTGGCTGGATCAATTTCTACCATTTGAGGGATGGCAAAATTAAACTTGTCAGCTGGTGCTTTAATGATGCCCCCAACAACCGAAACCTCAGTAATCTACATTGAACTGCCAGGATTGAGCAAGGTTTTTAAGCGGCCACAAGGGGGTGTTAAAGGACTACACACTTGCTTTAATCACTTCCCTCCCCCACCCCCCACCCCCTCCTTTAATTCCCTACGTTTTTATTTGTTTTGTTTTGTTTTTGGAACCATCTATTTCTTTCTTTTTTTAAATTTATTATGTTATGTTAATCACCATACATTACATCAGTAGTTTTTGATGTAGTGTTCCATGATTCGTTGTTTGGGTAGAACACCCAGTGCAATTCCCTACTTTTTAATAGCACAATTCCCTGGGCACACTATGTTGTTTTATTTCAACAATCCTGGTCTACCAAGTAGGTCACCAGTGGTTCCTGTAGTCCAGTCTGAATATCGGGCTAATGTTTCCTGTGTTTTTAACACGTCAGTGGCAATAAAGTGCTCAGAGTGCACTCAGTTCTTGACCAGGAAGCAGGTGGGCCCTTTTCCCACTTCAAAAAAATATACTACTCTCCAAATCCTTGACGATGTCTTCTCTGCAGAATTTGTCATGGTTTACATGGATTAAAGTACTTTCTGATTCTGTATCCATTGCCATATTGTATGCTGTCCCTTGCCCGAAGGACTCAGGAGGTGGGCCTGGGGTCCTGGCAAGAATGGGTGAAGGACACATGGAGACAAACCTGCAGGTTATAGCTAGCCTCCTTTTAGACCGTTCTGTAGGCTCAGAGGCCCTTCAAAACCCTCCAGGCTGGAGCAGAGAGCTTCAGCCTGAAGCCCAGTTTGGGGGCTGAGATCACTTAGATTCCCTGTGGGGTATTTTGGCTTTGAACTTTAGTCCCCTTTTGTGCCTTCAACGAATGGTACCTATCTAATTGCTTTTTGCATGAAAAAAGTCTGTAGGTTGTTCTTTCTTTTGAGATGAAGGCGCCAACCATAATTCTAATCACGCCCTCGATTCATTGGGAACAGAGCTACAGACCCTTGGCAGATCTACTGCTCCCCCTGCTAGGTTCAAAATCAGACAGATGAGCTAAGAGGTGAGCTACCTGACCCACATGCGTGTCCTCACAGCCCAGGCTGAGTCTAAATGGCCATTTCAGTTCTCTGTATAGGCCAGAGACTCCCCACAGGCCACACGTCATTGAACACAAAAGTGCCCAGATTAGGATTGTCCGAGGACAGTTTGAAATTCCCTCCTCTTTCTGGCACCAATTCCACTCTGAATGATTCTCCAGGAATGAAGTAATACAGCCGTTCCTCTGATTAGCTTTTCTTTTTCCAAGTTTCCATTATCAAGAAAAAAAATGGAGTTAAATGCCAGCATAGCCATGCGAAAGGAGCTGTCAATGCTGAGGGTCCCTTACATGGTTTTGCTCCTGCTTAATTCTAGCTGATTCACTTGGCCCCTTGATCCCAGACAAGCACCATGTGGCCTGGCTGTCGCCTGTCAAGTAAGGGCAGCTGGTAGCAATCCACAGCAAATGACGATTCCCTTGGTTTTAGTTACAGCAGGGCCACGCCTCCCTTGTTTCCTTCCCACAAGGAATTCTGGCTTAGTAAGGGGAATCCTCAAGAGGCCCAGTGGAACAATCTGATGAGGTTGTGCGCAATCTGATGAGGTTCGTTTTTCGTGAGCTGTAACTACCCATTCCTTTAGCTGGAGCCCCACTGGTGACAGGTGGCACATGGAAGTCTGTTTGCATTCTCTATTTAGGTTATTTTTGTTAACTGCCATCTGATTGGGACTAGAACTGTTCCTTCCATATTCGAGCTGCCCTCTTTCTAGGATGGTTGAGAACAGCTACTATTACTTGAATTCCTAAGTATGTAGAGCAGGCTGCTTCCCCAGGCTACTCTCTGCCTCAGGGGGTTGGAGACTGAAGGGCAGAGGACGTCCCTGCTAGTAGCACTTTACTCCAGGCTGTGCCTCAACCAAAGGTTCATTTCCTAATGGCTTCGCCGAGACCTCTGCCAAGTCTAGAAGGTTAGGGACAGATTTACTTGTCCTCTATTCACTATTTTTCACTTTGCGTCCTGCAAGTACAGACCATTAAAGAAACTGCAGATCTAAATATTCCCACATGGGGAGCACCAGGAGGGACGCCCCTCAGCTAGTTATTTTTGCTGCATTTGTTAAGACGTAATCTATTCCCTCCTCAGTTATACAATGCTGCCTAGTCCCTTTTGCCCCTGAAGCAGACAAGAGCAGTTAGCCCTGCTCCCGTGCTCTTAGGTACCTCCAAGGCTCCAGTCAGAGAACTTTTCCACATGAGAGTGGTATTTATTCTAAGCTCATCCTTTGATGAAGCTTCAGTAAAATTGCGGAAATCCATAGATCTTAATTACATCCTTTATTTCAATTGCGTTGCAAACACAAGAAAGAAGGAAAGGATCCTTGATCTGTTCTTGTTCTAAGGATAGGGACTGCCCTACAGGTGAGAAGTCCAATCAGGTGTCTGGGGCTCACGGGCTGAAGGGAGATCAAGAGAGGTGCTCCTCAAAGAAATCGTTTTGCTCAAGGCTTTTGATTCAGCCAGTGGGAGTGGCCTGACACTGAGGATGGAGAGCTTATCTATGGGTGCCAAGATGGGGGGGCCTTTCTTATAAGGTTTCTCTCTTCCCTCCACCTTCTTTGTTCAGTTTTAAATGATCAATTCTTTCCTGGGCACTAGCTTGGCTCTCGTATCTATTTTAAAACATTACAATGAAGAGGCAACTCTTGAACATACATGTTAACTTAGATCTCTGCTTTATCATTTTCATAAACTATTTCCATGGCACCTCTCAACTAGAGGTGGAATCGTTACAAAACGTCACAGGTAGAAAAATGAGGATTTCTCAAGTTGGAAAATGTTCCTAAACTGCTTGATCTTCTTGGTCAAATTTTTTCAGAAATGAGCCTCCCAAATTTAGCACTATATTCTGGTATACTCACTTAACAGTGCCAGTCTTTCTTGGAGCAGCAGGGGGTGAGAAAGTAACAAAACCTATTACTTTAGTGTCTTTAAGAGGTAAACGATGGAGGCCGATTTTGCTTTACCAAAAGCAGTATCATCAAAATAGAGGCAAGGGTTCAGCTGGTATAGAATGTAGTGGCCCAAGTGAGACATTTTTCACATTATTATTCCACCTCATTAAGCTGGAGTATGCACTTATGGATGCATTTCTTCATCTTGGTGAAATGGATTTAATGACAGCTTGTATAATGGAGCAAATTATTCCTACTCAATAAAAAGCAGGAGCGTGGAACTCAAGATGAGTTGCAGAAATCTTGTAAGAGCTGCCCCAACCCCCACACACTGTCACCCATGGTTCTCATTTCCTTTGGTGAAACACATACTAGAACCATGATGTGGTGAAAGAACATGGGTTTTCTGGCCTGGAAGTCCTGAGCTGGCACCCTGAGTCAGTCACTTCCTGGCACTCTAGGTAAATTGATCTCTGCACCTCCGTCTTCCATCTGTTAGACAGTGATCCCAGTCACCAACACTTGCAGAACAGTGCCTGTGACTGAATTTATCGTCTGTCAGGAGCCTACTGTATTACCTGGCACTTAGGGACAGATTTATGTTGGCAGCCCAGGAACGTCATCAATAAAAACACATAAAAGCATTCTATGTGCTAACACTTCTGAATTTAAACTATACTTCATATTCTCTTTGAAAGTTTAACACTACATTCTGATAAATCTTGGCTCTTGGCGAGCTTATACTCCTGGTTCCTATTCTAACCTTTAAGTCAGTAAATGAAGAACACAAGTTATATAACAAACATTCCCCTCCAGCTTTGGGTTTAACAGTAGATGAAAACTAATTAGAAAGAATACTTGCCATGACCTGAGCTGAAATCCAGAGTTGGACGCTTAACCAACTGAGCCACCCAGGCGCCCCTTAATAAAATAAAAAATATATATATATAAACACTTGCAGAACGAGAACTCCAACTATGAAAGACAAAATATGTGTATTTACTTGCTTAGATTTGGGAGCCTAATTGCTCACAAAAGGATTCATAGATGTTTCTTTATTGTTAAGCTGCAACATACATGGTTTAATACAACAAAAAAACATTTAATCAAGTGAAAAATAATAAACTGAATAAACAAACACTCAAAACAAAATATTTTCCATTGGAAACATGTTAAGATGAATACGGGGTTTCATTACCATCTTACTGCAATTTTCTTATGTGTTACTAGCCTACATACCCCATGTTTTCTGTAATCATGCAGGTGTGAATGGGAGTTTGAATGATTAAATACATGAAAAGTCCGTTTACTGCAGAGAATCATTTCACAAGGCAGCCAAACTGGGTTTAGAGAACAAAATTATTCAAGAAACTCTCCACGTATTTAGGTTCATTTTAGAATCCATGAACCTTAAGCTGTTCCTCCTTGACAATGCCAACCTGCAAAACAAAATTTAACAGAATCACTCTGAGAAATGTATGTTTCACCAAGAAAACATGGAGCGCTGATTATAAAACGAATCATTGTTAATAGTCTATGGCAACACTGTTACTTGTCCTGTTAACTGTTAACACTAAACAATTCCACACACACTTAAGTACCTTGACATGCCCCAAAACTCAACTGGCCACGTAGATACAAGAATGATCAGGTCATTCGAATGACAACATAAATGAATAAAGGTTCTACTGACTTCAAAATAAGTACCAACTTTGTATTTCTCTCGCAATTTACCAATTTACCTCATTCATATGATTTTTCTTTTTCTTTTTTTTCCACTAAGGAGAAAATAATTCATGCTGCCCTTGAACACAATTTTGGAAGCAATCTCAAGGTTGTACATAAAGCACCCAAGCACTCACCTCCAAGAGAAACTGGCAAATGTTTTTTCTTTGGTCACCTTGAAGCTGAATAACCTCTCCGTATTCAGGATGTTCAATCACAGTACCATTACAGGCGAATTTCTGGAGAAGTATATGTTTAGTTATAACATAACTAAAGTCAGATACAATGAGGTTTTATTTTCACTAGAAGACTAATATTGACTATTTCAGTAGACCTGATCATGTTTAAGAAACAGGTTTTGTCTCCTGTAATACCCAATGCTACCAAATTAATTTGCAAATGAATCAGCAGGAAACATAATGGAAATGATTTTACTTGGAACATCAAGAACTGAGTATTTCACATTTTGTTTGAAAGCCATGAAAATATTATTTTAAAATGGGAGACAACACAAGTATCTGGGTGTTAAGAGAATGAACACAGCTTTCTTGGGTCCAACAATTTTCACCCACGCTAATTAAGCGTCAAGTAAAGCTGTCCTATTCAGGAGTGCATCAAATAACTATAGTTTAATCTTTTCTTCCCAACACCTTTACCTTTTTGAAAGCTTTCACAAGTTTCTTTTTGTCATAATCATCTGCAATGCCCTGGACAGTAGTCAGTGTCTTTCTGCCGTTCCGTTGCTGGATTCTTATATGAATGTAATCCTCAGTCCCTGCCGGGAGTAAGTCGTCACCCTTAGTTGCATCAGCAAAGGGGTCTGCAAAGGGATACAAAAAATATTCCAAAGCAGAAAAACACCTTTTAGTAAGTAATTTCTAGATGTAGGGCACACTACAATCTAGACAGTGAAGAAGGTTCTAGTGCCTCTGCTATTTTTGCGGGTGGGGATGGGAGGGGGTGATGGGGGTGGGGTGTTAACAAAACCACCACGGTACTCTCACAAAAAGAGGAAAAATATAAACAGCTACGTCCACGGACACTGAATAGAAAACGTTGTCACAGGTAGATTGGTATCATTGAACGTAGTCCTCTAAGGAGCAAAGCGGTTTTAAAAACCGTAATTTTATAGCTACTATAAAAATGTGCGTCATCTCGATTACATGCTGATGACAACAGAAACATTCAAACGTGTCCACCCCAATCATTTAACCGTAACGGTGCCCTTAACAAGTAAAAAAGAAGAAGATACCTACATATACACATACGCACATACACGTATCTGTCAAGAGGCGTAATTTTACAAATTACTACGCAAACAGAGAAGCTGGACCGCAGCCCCGTGACAGATCAGAGGCCCGGATCCGCTTCTTCAACCAAATGCCCGCAAGAGCTGCTCGGAATCCGCTCCGACCACCAATGGACGCCGATCCCCAGCCCCCGGCCCGGCACCCCCTCGCGAGGGGAAGGGCAGGTCCAGGAGCGGCGGGCCGGGCTCGCAAAGGCGGCGGCGGCTGGGGCGAGGCGGGAGCCGGGGCAGGGACCGGGCAGGGGGTTCCGCGGGGAGGGAGCGGGGGCCAAGGCCGTCCTCGGGGAGGGGGTCGCCAGGGGCCCAGTCGCCATTTTCTGGGCGCCGAGACAAAGCCCCACTCGGGGTGCGGGGAGGGCAGCAGGGGGGGCCCTCGGGGCTGCGGGCCGGCCAGCGGCCCGGGCGAGAGCGGGTGGGGGCGGCCGGCCGGCCGGGAGGCGCGCGGGGGCAGGGGGCGGCGGCGGCGGCGGCCGGATCTTACCGAAAGATTGGAGGTTCTGGATAGTGGACATGCGATACTAGTGTGAGGCCGGTGAGGGGATAAAATTCCTGCGGGGCCCGCCCGGATCACCGTGTCTGGAGGCTGCAGTGGCGAGAAAACGTAAATAAATAAGGAGACGCTTCGCCCCTGGGTTGGGATTCGGCTGGAGCGGCGGCGGCGGCGGCGGAAGCCGGGAGGAGGCAGGAAGAGGCGAAGGAGGAGGCGGAGGAAGAGGCGGCGGCCACGGAGGCGAAGACGCGAAAGAAGAGGCGGCGCTGTGGCTTCTCCCACAAAATGGCCGATGGAGGCTATTTAGCCGCGCCCGCCGCCCCTCCCTCGTGACCCACCCGCGCCGGGCATCCTGGGACTTGTAGTTTTCTGGAGGCGGCAGAGGCCATCCAACCTGGGGCCGGCGGGCTTCTGGGACCGCAATTCCCGGCAGGGAGCACGCCCTCCGGCGCCGGTGGCCGGGCGGGGAAGGATTCAGGGGGCTGCGGAGACCTCCGGGCAGAGTCCGGGGGTTTTGGGGGCTGTGCACTCCCCGCGCTCAGGCGCTCTCCTTGACTCCCTTTCTCTCGCTAAACAGCGGCGGCGCCAAGGGGTCAGTATGGGGGGACATTCTTCGTTAGTCACCGTCGAGGCTTGGGGTAATATAAGTAAAACCAGGGTGCAGAAGCAAAACAAGTACCCTAGCCCTGGCTTTCGACTCGTCAGCTGCCGCTCATCACCTCCTGCATCGCAATACCGTCCCCCCCACTCTGACCCCGGCCCCTGGCCCCAGTGGCGCGAGCCGCGTTAGTCCCCACGGAGGCTGGAGGTGAGAGAGCCCCTTGACCACCCCCAACCCCCGCCCCGGGTTGGTCTGCCCTCCGATTCCCTAGCGCGGTGGTTCTCAAACTCCAGCGTGCCTCTCCCGGAGGGCTTGATAAAACACGGATTGATGGACCTCAGAGCTTCTGTTTCAGGTCTGCGGTGTGACCCGACAATTGGCAAATCTAACAAGCTGCCAGGAGATGCAGATGCTACTGGCCTGGGAACACACCGCAGAATCACTGCCCAGCTTCACCAGGGGCCCGACATCCAGCGGGGGCCAGTATGTGTCGTCCGAACATACCAAAAAACCAGCCTGTCAACTTGGACACGGAACCTTGAATAGGGTAGGTGCCAGACGTAAATTGAAAGTGAGCTCAGCAAATAGGTTAACTGATACAGAGTCAGGTACCAGGGCTGTAACATCTTATCGAGAGAGCTACACACAGAAAACAAACCTGAGACTTTGGGAGTGGGCTCACCCAGGCAGGTGCTCAATTATCAAACTTGGTTGGCTTTCTGGAAGGAAAGAGAGAGACTAAAATTTAGGGATTCTTAACTTTTTTTTTGTGCCATGGCCGTCTTGTGAAACCTATGGACCCCTTCTCAGAATAATGCTTTAAGTGCATAACAAAACATGGAGGATTACAAAGCAAACCACTCATACTGAAATTAAAAACAATACGTTGATAACACAGTATTGTTTCTTTGCTAATGCATTAATTAACAAGATCTAGTAGCAGGTCTAACAAGTACTAGAATTTCAAAAAGGTGATGAAAGATATTTTGAGAGACTTGTGACATCAGAAATGTAATATGAAAATACCTGTTCTATTAGTGCAAAGTGGCAGGTTCTTCTAATACCACTGTGGTGTTGCCAGTATTCCTAATGGGGAAATGCTAAATTTTGCTTAGAGGCTAGTGAAAATATTGATGTAATCTTTTTCACTATCCAATTTTTGGGATTCCCCCAACCCTGCAGTTTTATCTATGGACCCAGGGTCTGTAGACCCCAAATTAAGAATACCTGGATTTAATAATCTTTTGTGATTAACAATAATGTTCTTACTGAATGCTTACTATTTGCCTGTTGGACTTACACACAGTATTATTGATCTTCCTAGCCATTCTGTGATATAGTTATAACTCTGTTGAAAATATGTAGAAATGGAGGTTCTCATAGGTTAAATAAATTGCCTTAAAAATTCCAATTCATGGGCAGCTGGGTGACTCAGTTGGTTAAGCATCTGCCTTGGGCTCGGGTCATGATCTCAGGGTCCTGGGATCGAGTCCCTCATCAGGCTCCCTGCTCAGCGGGGAGTCTGCTTCTCCCTCTGCCTGCCCCTTCCCCCAGCTCATGTGCACGCTCTCTCTCAAAAATAAATAAATAAAATCTTTTTAAAAAATCCAATTCATAACTCTCAGGAATTTTACTACATTTTTAATCTTCCAGTCTTGATGTAAATGAATAATACTTTTTTAAAATCCAAACTTAGGTGTAAGGTGTTAGAGCTGGTTCCAAAACAAGGAGAATCAAGCATTTTTTGCGGTCCATTTGTTGATCACAGCTGCGGTGGTTTCTGTTCTTTGGTCTTACAGCTCTATAAGCATGCGTTAAAGTAATTTTTAACACTACTATAGGTGAAGTATAGGATAAACAAAATGCATAGCTGTTTCTTACTAGATGTCCATAACCATTTTATATTACATTGTTTTTCAGAAGTAGACAAGGGTGGTCCAGTGAAGAATCAGATAACAAAGATACATACAGAAGTTAAAAAAAAAAAAATCCAGTATCTTAGGGATTTCATGGTCATTACCCCCGGGAGGAGAATTCCTTTTTACTTCCTAGTGTTGAATCAGAAACCCCTAGAACCTCAGAAATCTTCAGTAAAAGCCAACTATATAGGTTAGATACAATTGTGATTGTTATCTTAAAATTTTTTTGGACTCTCTGGTCATTGGTAGCTTTGTTTTTAGACTGACACTGTCCAATACAGGAGCCACTTGCTCCATGTGGCCACTGAGCACTTGCAGTGTGGCTGGTCCAAATTAATACAGGTTCTGCGTATAAAGTACACACTGGCCTTTCAAAGATTTAAATTGTTTCCATTTTATCTGTTTCTTTTTACTTTTTAACATGTGGCCACTAGAAAATTTAAAATTACATGTGGGCGGCTCACTTTTTCTATTAGACAGGGCTGGTTGAGAGTAAAGGGATTGACCTTATACGCAAAGTTATCAAAAAAGGAATAAACTGAAGCATTTAAAATCTAGTCTTTTTAGTTCTAGTAGTACTAGCCTAGTAGAAGGTGATTATTTCCTGCCTTATTTCAGAAAGGAGCATAGATCACTTGCAGAGAAGAGTAGTATTGACTAAAAGAAGCAGGAAAGAATAGAAAAAAGGTAGAAGAGTTGAAAAATGAAAGCCCCAAAGCTAGAGATAGACCCCAGGTCTGGATCTTAATTTCCTAATGGTTAAGACAAAGAGAAAACCAGCGAGAAAATTCGTATAGCTACAGGACAAAAACATACCGGTTGCGCAGGAGGAATGACTTTGCCTGGCCCTGAGCCACAGGAGCTGTTTTTCTTGGGCCCTCATAAAGGGGACACTGTGATGTAGTGGACAGCATCCCCAGCAGTTTGCCTACCGCGAAGACAATGGTGGGTTTTACGCAGCTGTTTGTTATATCTGCTAGATATGAAAACGTGCTCTCTGGTTAGAGCCTTGGGTCCTCATCCATCCGGCTGTGGCGGGCGGGTGAGAATGCGCCCCTCAGATTTCCTGCTTCAGCGAGCATAATTGATCAACAGCCCAGCCCCTGCAGCGCAGGCCCGTTCTCCAGATGATGGACTCAATTGATGGGTGACTTTCATCATGGACTCTCCATGCGCCTGGCTGAACTTTCCTAGCCTTGGGCTGAGATCCAAGATTCTTCTTATTCACCCCTTCTTTCCTCTCTCCTTCACAGGGTCACCTCCTCTGACTCCTTCCTCTTTCCCCCACAGGTGTTCCACCAATAAATCTCCTGCACATCTAAACCCATCTTGATGTCTGCCTCTCAAAGGACCCAAACTGATACACCTAACCCCCTGCTGGGTGGGACACGAGGTTCCGCCTCTGCTGTAAACTGTTGCACAGAGGTCATGAGAAAGAGCATGAGTTTCAGTCCATCCTTGAGTTTCCAGCTTATGCGTGTAGGGTTCCAGTTTGCTTGGATCTTCTCTTCTTTCCCTTACCTTCCCACTGGACTCTGCATCAGGTGTGGAGGTACGGTCTTACAGAAGCTGTTTAACGATCCCTCACAATTACATAAGCCAATTCCCTATAACGGAGTCCTTTCCATGTATTTGCATGTGTTCAACAGCGAAGCAGAACCAATAAGAGACATATACAGGCACTATCCCCAGCCCTGTGTGGGTATCGTGTACTGTTCCTCTAACCTTTTGGGTGGTTTCCTTACATTCATCAGTATTGTCCTAAATACTGGAGGAGGGCCCAAGAACTCTTTAGAGATCCCCCTCTCTCTGAAGCTCTTTCCAGTACTCTGTCTGTGAACTCTAACTGCCTTGGGCTCTTAACTTTTTCTGCTTAACTTAGGGAGTCTGCTGAGCTCTGCCTGTGTTTTCCTTGAAACTCTTTCAAGGCAGTGAGCTAGGGCAATCGCAGGGCTCACTGCATTTCTTTTCCATTTTCCATCTTTGAGGGATTGCTATCCTTTGATACAGAGTTTCTTGAAAAACTGTTGTTTATACTGTGTCCTGTGTTATTTTAGGTGGAGAGTAAATTCAGTAGATTCATTTTGGTTGACAGCAAAAGTCCAGTACATGTATTTTGAATGAATGAATGAGCTTGTCCTTGGCATCCATCCTGAGATTGAACCCTTTGCTATAAATGTATCTGACACTTGGATGGTGCAGTGACCTTGCCATATGGAGGTGCTACAGTGGTGTAAATGTATGTGTGTACAAATTTTTTATCCACCAATGGTGTAAATTTCTTATAGTACTAAAAACCTGTGCTTCAGAAGACTTTCAGAAATGTGCATTTCTATTTATTTTTTATAAGATTTTATTTATTTGAGGGAGAGAGCACAAGCAGGGGGCAGGGGTAGAGAGAGAGAAGCCGACTCTCCGCTGAGCAGGGAACCCGATGCAGGGCTCGATCCCAGGACCCTGAGATCATGACCTGAGCCGAAGGCAGAAGCTTAACCAACTGAGCCCCCCAGGTGCCCCTGGCTTTTAGAAATGTGTATTTCTAAAAGTGTCATTTTATAGCAGGGAAACTTTGGGTGGGGAAATGAATCAACCTATAAATTATGTTAACTGAATTTCTGTTACATTAGTTTGCCCATCTACCCACTTTTATATTTGAGAACTTGCAAATTTTCTTAGTATATCCAAGTACTGTGTAGGGCATTAAATATACTATGAATATTTGGTAAATATGAGTTGACCCACTTTATGGCTAAAAAGAGGAAACACATTCTGAACTGAGGCGCACAATACGTGAGCGAAGGGAATTGCTAGTGGTATTTTGTAATCTTCAGCTGTGGGCCAGGAAATGTGCTAAGCACTTTATATTATTTTATGCTCTTCATAATAAAGTGAAATGGGTTTTATTATCCTATGTTACAGGTGAGGAAACTGAGACTCAAGAAGTTTAAACACACAAAAATGTTTATTACTTCTTCAAGAACGCATAGCCAGTAAGTGGCATAGTCAGAATTTGAACCCAGGTTTGTCTGCCTCCAAATCCCATGCTCTTTCTCCTATATTCTGACTCCTTTATGGAGGTGAGGCATACAGTTCGAGCCATACCATGTTTATTAGTATTTTTACAGGGAAAGAATAAGCAAATCTGGCCAATTGAAAACATGCAGAACATGGACCGGTGAAGTACAGTTTCAGTGGTTGCTGATAAGTGGCCTAAAATCACTCATGAATATAGAAGTCACTAACGCTGGCTTAAAGTGTAATTTTTCATGATGCCAGGGTTTTCATTGATAACAAATTAGTTATAAAAACCACAGTGTTCTAACTGATTGGAGATAAAAGAATGATTGGATCTTCCCTTCATCATAACCAAGGTAGTATTTCTCAGTTCCTTAACCTTATCCGGCTTCTGAGACAGTCCTGAGCCTCCTTCCTCCGTGAAGAGTCCAAGTGAGTCCATTGACCAGGCGATAGCATCGATCATTCAGCCTTTGTTGAGTGTCTGCAATGTGCTTCGTGCCCCTGCCAAGTGCTGTGACAAGAGACCTATGTTTGAATCAATTAGGGAGGAATTCAGTATGTGCTGGAGGTCAAGGGTGGCAAATATAAGCCCACTGATTGTTTTTTAAAAAGTGAATTCGTGTCATATTTTGTATAAAATTTATTCTCTTCGGGAAAGTATATGAATTTCTAGCTTATCTTTACCAAACTTGGAAACACTGGTAGCAATTGCTCTACCTTAGCTGAGGGACAGTTCTTGAATTTGTCACAATACCTTTTATTTCTTATCGTCCCTTTAACATGGAGGCGGAGTGCCTATTGTCTTTGCCATTATCAGTGGCCCAGAAGACCGCCTGACTCGCTAAATGCTGGTGGCCTTGGTTGGCAGCCTCTTGCTAGAGGCTTAGAGAAGGCATTATAGACTTTTAACGCATTTTCTTTAGTTCGAGCTTCCTGAGAATCAAGGGGTGGTGGGGAAGAAATGGGATGTATTTTAAGATATAGGACTGATTTTGGAAGAGAGTCTATAGTTGCATATCAAAACTAGATGTTGAGAGGGAAGTATCAGACAGAGGAGTATTTCAGGAAAGAAATCTGTAGAAGGTCAGTAGGAAGAAAATCAGTTACTTCAGTTACAAACAGATACATGGAAGTGGGGCGGCGGGGGGGGGGAAGAGGGAGGGAAGGAGGCAGGACAGGGAGGAAAAGGCAGGCAGGATGCTCTGTGGAAAGAATTGCATCCATATGACAACAAAAGTGAAAAAAGCCAAGACACAGTGGACACTTAGCCCAAGTAGAGTTTAGGACCTGGTCAAATAGAGGCCCACCTATTGTTCTAAAAAAGGTAAATTAGCTGTCATATTTCACATGAAAATTCAGATTTCTGTCTGCACTTAAAAAGATCTACACTGACTGCTTATCTTTTTTTTTAAATTTTTTATTGTTATGTTAATCACCATACATTACATCATTAGTTTTAGATGTAGTGTTCCATGATTCATTGTTTATGCATAACACCCAATGCTCCATGCAGAACGTGCCCTCTTTAATACCCATCACCAGACTAACCCATCCTCCCACCCCCCTCCCCTCTAGAACCCTCAGTTTGTTTTTCAGAGTCCATCGTCTCTCATGGTTCGTCTCCCCCTCCAACTTCCCTCCCTTCATTCTTCCCCTCCTGCTAGCTTCTTCTTTTTTTTTTTTTTCTTAACATATATTGCATTATTTGTTTCAGAGGTACAGATCTGAGATTCAACAGTCTTGCACAATTCACAGCGCTTACCAGAGCACATACCCTCCCCAGTGTCTATCACCCAGTCACCCCATCCCTCCCACCCCACCCCCCACTCCAGCAACCCTCAGTTTGTTTCCTGAGATTAAGAATTCCTCATATCAGTGAGGTCATATGATACATGCATTGACCGCTTATCTTAAAAGAAAAATCAGTCAAGGCTGATCTGTAGATACTTCACTTCCGATTGCCCAGGCAGTGGGACGATGATGTGAATGGAATTATGATGGAAAAAAAAAACAAAACCAATGAGTTAAGAAAATATTAAAAAAAAAAAAAAGAGGTAGAGCCATATGTGACCTGGATTGTTTCACCTTAGGGGACATTTTTGGGAAGAGTTAGTGCCAAGTGAAAGGGCAGAGTCATGAAGGAAGGAATTCGTGTCTCGTATTAAAAAGTTAAATTGAACCGTTTTGGCTGGAGAGAGCATCTGGTGGTACTGAATTTTTGGCTCCTCTTCTGAGTTGGGTTAGTCCAGCATACCTAATACATCAGCAGTTGCCATTCTCTGTGTTGATCTTCTGTGCCCTGGGATTTGTGGCAGAGATTGCGGGTTGCCACTTGATATCCATCCTCTCCTTCTTTCTTAGTAAAACAGAGCTCCAGTTTTATTCTGGGCTGCAATGTGCCTGGCTGGAAGAATGTACTGCGTTTCAGTCTTCCTTGCTGGATGTGGCCAATGCAACATAGGCAGAAATGTTGAGGGGGCTTTCCAAAAGATCACTTAAAGGAAGCCGACTCGGTTCCGAAGTGTCCATTTGCTCCCCTTTCCGCTTCCTCCCTGCTGCCTAGGAAGGAGACGGGCTGCTGGAAGTGCTCCAGCCATCTTGCGTGGTGAGCTGACCTTGCCATATGGACGGACTGCAGCTGGTGGCGCAGAATGATAGAGGGAACCTGGGGCCACGGACTGCCCCTCTCTGGTCTTGTTACCTGACGCAAGGAACTCCATGTGCTTAAGCCTCTGCTATTTTGGGTTTTCAGTTAAATGAAGTGGAACCCAGCCTGAAGAGTGTTCGCATGAATGGGAACCCCAGGACTCAGGGAAGCTGGGCGCGCACTTTCCTCGTGCCCCGTCAGTGCTGTCTGTGGCCTGGATTATGCCTTCGGTGCTGTGATCCAGGAGAGTTGGGCCTGCTACAACGTGGGTGCTAGGAGGATGTGCTAGAAACAAACTGATGGTACCTTGTGTCCCCTCTCCCTTCAGAGGCCACGTGGCAGGGCAGATGTCCATCAACTGCTTTGGGCTGATCACATATTCACAATAAACAACGGGGACCGACGGTGGCCTATGGAAGTTTTAAAGGGAAGACTTGATCACATTTCGCCTTGTTTACTGTCTGCCTTGTAAACAACACACCTGGACTCTCACCCTGAAACTGGAAGCGGAGTTCCTAAAGTTCAAGTTTAAAAAGTCTGAAATCCAATCAACATTCTTTGGCTTTTTATAATTTGGTTATATATGTTAGAGGGTTGACATCCAGCTGATGTCCACAACTGCATGCATACGTGTTAAATTATTAAACTACTTTCATGCCGGTTGGCAAATAGGTACTGCCCAGCCTTCTCAGCACCTGCTTCTAATTTGGACCTCTTAGACCACTGCCTGAACAAGCAGCTGAAAGGCAGATGTCCGGCAGCAGGGCCTTCCTGGATCTGGTCACGATCCACTTTTAAAATTAGGCGTTTGAGCTCACAGTGTTCATTTTCCCAGCAGTGTGTTCATTGCTGCCCAATTTTTGTCAGTGGTTTGATGGAAACGCGGTGGAGGGTGATGTTCTAGATTTTCCAGAGTCCAACCCTGGATCAAATCAGGTCAGCAGAGGAACTGAGAATGTGTATTTCATTTCAGTTTGTTCCTGCCACCTGCCACCCTCTCGAGAACTGGTCTTGCTGAGTTGTGTGTGGGGGTGATGTCATCAGCCTGTGCTGAGAGCCAGAGGAGGAAATGGCAGAAATGACACTCACTGTCGTCTGTCTTACAGAATGTTGTCAACCTGTGTTGCTTTGTATCACAGCGTCTATTTAGAAGAATCCTCAGAGACTTGCCTAACTGGTCTTAGAAGCAAAAACAGTTATATTACTCCTGGAAAGCTGTTCTTTTTCATCTGAGAAGCCTGTCAGTGTCCAGTTTTCTCTTCTCCCTGTCTTTGTAAGTGTACTTACAATCATTCTGGAATGAAGCAAACAAACAAAGGAAGGAAGGAAGGGAGCAAATACTTCAAGTTATGAAAAATCAAAGCAGATAGATGATCAAAGGAACCCAAATACACAGGCATTTTGTGTTTTTTTCCTCAGCGGAATTTCAACATTAACTTATCACAGATTAATACCGAGTAATAATTATGTACTTTGCTTTTCAAAGCTCTGAAGTACAAATAGTAAGTACTTGAAGAGGATATTCTCTTTAAGTGCCAAGTCTACAGACTTCTAAGCTCTTTTTTTTTTTTTTTAAGATTTTATTTATTTATTTGACAGAGAGAGAGAGACAGGGAGAGAGGGAACACAAGCAGGGGGAGTGGGAGAGGGAAAAGCAGGCTTCCCACTGAG
Organism: Phoca vitulina; assembly: GCF_004348235.1. Taxonomy (NCBI): domain Eukaryota; kingdom Metazoa; phylum Chordata; class Mammalia; order Carnivora; family Phocidae; genus Phoca; species Phoca vitulina. The sequence goes on from NW_022589713.1 coordinate 44,038,258, forward strand.
CAGGGAGCCCAATGCAGGCTCAGTTCCAGGACCCTGGGATCATGACCTGAGCCGAAGGCAGATACTCAACAACTGAGCCACCCAGGCGCCCCCTAACCTTTTCTTACCACCATGTTTTTAGAAATACCCAGCACAGTTAGGGCTTTGTAGAATGATATTTGGACACTTTGCTTTCATTCGAAGGTAGGCACGATAAAAATGTCTTTGTAGGCTTTGTCCCGATTTGCCTTTTGCCAAACAGGGAAAGTCTGTTGTTCATAAGTTCCATAAACATGTAATCTAGGCATACCCAAGCACTGTGTCTTCTGAGATTACGGTTTCTTTTTTTCCTTTTGTTAATAAACTGATTCAAGTCTCATCCCACGTAATTGTGGGCCGTCCTGTACCCTACCTATGATTTCCAAGGATTCTCCAGAGGACTGCATTCTTTTGATCCTCTCCTACTTTCAATTCTTACTCTGGTTGAATTCTTTGCCCCAAAGAATTCTTTGCTTCTCCTCCCTTACTTCCCTAAACATTGCTAACACAGGGTTATAGTGTGTAGCACTTTTATGGAAAAATTGGAGAGAACCCAAGAGGCACACAGGCTGGGGATCAACTTCCAAGTTCAGGGTTAGGTATGGTTGCCTCCCCCTGAGACTCCTCCCGCTGTCATGTCACTCTTCCTCTCCCTGTGTTCTGGGCAAGGAAACCACTCACCAGGGGAAGACGAACATTTTCTAGTACCTTATCCTGCAGAGCGTTTTAACTGCCTCCCTCAGACCCCTGCCTATTTCAGCAGAGAGGCCTTTCTATGCTGGAGTCTCCTATTACATAGTGGCAACAATAGCAAAGAACGGCAATGTTGTATATTATATTTTGCATTAAGTTCTGGAAAAGCAAATTCTTGGGCAGCATTCTCCCTTCACCAAGCAGGACCCATGTGTTCTGGGGACCTTATGGTTTGTGGGGAGAAATCTGGAATCTGTAGTATATTAGACACTCTTTCCAGGTATTTTTGGGCTGTTAGTAGGGTAGCTAATCAAAAAAGTCTGGTAAAGATCTATAGCAGTGATAGACATACTATGTTTTGTATTTTACTAAAATACAGAATTTGATAATCTTGCAAATTGGGCTAAGGCCTTTTTTTGATTATTGGCTTACTAATTGGAGTTCCCTGGTATCACATTCTATCTATAATACATTGGTTACAGTGTCCTGTTTTTGTGTATTTATTTATTAAGATCTATTATTTATTTATTTTAGAAAGAGAGATACCGTTGTGGGGGAGGGGCAGAGGGAGAAGTAGTGAGAGTTTTAAGTAGACTCACTGCTGAGCAGGGAGCCAGGCGAGGTGAGGCTTAACCTCACGACCCTGACAAGGTCATGAGCCAAAACCAAGAGTCAGACACTTAACTGACTGTGCCACCAAGGCACCCTTGGTTTTGTGTATTTAAAATAAGAGTTTTTTTCAAGCTGTCAATGCAAAATATATCTAGATTTTTATGGCTACTTCCTGCCAATATTTGTTGGCCTTATTTGCACTTTTCTTGACCAGAATTCTCTTAGCAGTTCGCTTTTATCTAATTTTTCCAAAGTAGTCAATGTATTTCTCCTAGAAGTGACAACCGTCTTTCTTTTTGCGCTCATTTAATCAGTTTCATTTTACTGGAATTAAATAATTACAGTAACGTAAAATTGCACGCACAGATTTGGGAGCAAACATAACTGACTCCTGGTAAGCATGTGTTTCACGTGGTGGAGGCAAGGTGTGTCAGGGCCAGACTAGGCAGCAGCATCGGGGCAGGGGGACATTCTACAGAAGGAAGGTGGCGATTGGCTTGGAGCGTTAGTTAGTGAGGGTCCATTATGGGAGCTTCTCTCTGAGTAGATTAATATTAATAGCCAAAGGCCCAAGGGCTACCTCTGTCTACCAGGTATATGACTTCATGGATGTAACATCATCTCTCTAAATCTCAATTTCATTTGTAAATTATGGAAGAAAAAAAAGAATGCCAAACCTACCTGCTAGGAAGATCAAATGAAATAATGTATGTAAAGCTCTTTTGAAATAGTAAAATGCTGTAAAAAACAAAAATGTTTTCGTTACTATAGGTTTTTGTTTTTGTTTTTTCATTCACAGTATTTGATAGCTATGGGGAAATATCTGTTTGGACTCTCTCCCACCTTTTCTTTGTTTATGATGATTGATATTCTTGATTTTTAGCTTAACTGGAGCCATATGTGATGTGGAGAGGCTAAGTCCCCTGTAAATTGTTGTCCTGATAATGAGTTGAATTTTCCCAAATATAAATAACAGCCTTTCCAGATTTCCATTTAAGAAATAAGTTTGGTTCCAGTTAGAAACCAAGACACGTGATGCTTCATCTGGCAATGTTAAGGCCCCCAGACAGAAGCAAGACTTGTTCCCTATACTATACATATATTTCAATGTTTGAAACTTAAGACTCTGATGGTATTATCTAAGCAAACAACCATTCTGGCTAAAAATGTCCAAACCAGAGAGTTTTTATATATATATTATTTCATTAAATGAAGGTAAATAAAGTAGGTGTTATTATCTTATGTTTACATAGCAGGAAGTTAAGGCTACGAGGGGTTAAGAATCTTGCTCACACTCACATAGCATGTAGTAAGTGTTTGGGCTGAGCCTTGAATCCAGGGCTTCCAGTCCAAATCTCATGATGTCTTGTATGCAAACTCTCTCATACAGAAATTGGATAAATATACCTAAATGATTCACAGACTGGAGCAAACAGAAATAATTACAGAGTGTCTGAAAAGTCAAAAAACATAAGGATGAATTCATTTTTAGAAGCACATTTTTAGAAGTATTAATTACATTTTCAAATAATATACTCTTAGGATATTTTTTTCAACTCCCAGAAAACATTTCAGGTGAAATACCTCTAAGCCTAAAGCAATAGGTCCAATCTATTTTTTATTCTGAAAAAGTACAATGAATATACTGTTTATGTTTCTAGACCTTTTGGACACCCTGTTGTGTCCAGGTCAGTTAGAAAAATTAGTAAAAAATCTCAACTTATTATTATGAGTGTCTGTTGTATTAGCAACAAGTGATATAAATGAAATACTTGAAACATTATTAAGTGAGAACGATTTAATTCTTTTATTTATCACTGAAAATAGTAGAATTCTATTACAGCAGAACTCATTATTATGAATATTTACATAGGCCAAAAATAAAAGCATGTCTCTAGAAACCTACTTAACCTACAATAGGAACTTGAATGACAGGTCATTAAAAGTAATCATGATAAGACAAGGTTATACAATCTTTAAAAAGAAAGGGATAGTAATTGGCTCAGGGTGGCTAACTCAGCAACTTTACCATCAAAAAGTCCCTGATGATGTCAGACAAGATATATTTTGGGGCAGAATAAGTCTAGCACCGGACAAGAAGGTATACCATCTATGGATTAGACATTTCCTTCCTCTGAAGGGAAAACAGATGGAAATCAATTGATGGAATAAGCTGCATGTTTAAATACTGGCACTACTGGATTCTCAAAGATCATGGAATACTTTCAAAATTTGGAGATTTTGAACCCAAAGTCTTATATTTAAGTGAAAGAATATGCAAGAAAGAAGGCAAAATAAAGGCCTTTAAAGCATTTTTAAAGCATTCAAGACCTGAGAAAGTTTTCTTCCATAGGCAATATTGATGACACAGTCCAGAAAAATTAAAAGCCCAAAGAAAAGAAAGAAATGGGACAAAAGAAATATAAGTATATAAAGAAACCAATAAAAATTTTGGTTGTGTCTAAATAATATTGGTATGTAATGAGAGTGAAATATTTTATGGGTAATTTCTAGAAGAATAGGAATTTAATGCACTTTTTAATCCAATAAAAGGCAGGAAAAAGGATAAAAGCAAGAAGAAATCATGTAGCAAATTAAAAACATTAAATTGTAATGAAGTAGAAAGTACATAATTATCAGTAATCACAAAAAATATGAACGTTATATTTTTCAGTTATAATACCTTAATTGAAACCTCTGGTTTCAATTAAATTAAATTAAAAAGGGTTGCAAAGGGGCGCCTGGGTAGCTCAGTGGGTTAAGCTTCCTAATCCTGATTTTGGCTCAGGTCATGATCTCAGGGTCGTGAGACTGAGCCACAAGTTGGGCTCCCCTCTCAGCAGTGCAGAGTCTGCTTGAGATTCTCTCTCTTGTTCTCCTTCTGCCCCTCCTCCCTGCATTCTCTCTCTCCCCTTAAAATAAATTAATAATAATAATAATAAAAATAATAAAATAAATATTTTTAAAAATGTTTGCAAAACTTTAGCTTCTATTTATGACATATTTAAAGTCAAATGATAAAGAGAGATTGAAAAAGTTATTGCAAGCAACTGCTAATTGAAAAGTAGGGTGTAGGGCACCTGGGTGGCTCAGTTGGTTAAGCGACTGCCTTCGGCTCAGGTCATGATCCTGGAGTCCTGGGATTGAGTCCCACATGGGGCTCCCTGCTTAGCAGGGAGTCTGCTTCTCCCTCTGACCCTCCCCCCTCTTGTGCTCTCTCTCTCTCAAATAAATAAATAAAATGTTAAAAAAAAAAAAGAATTCCCTGATGTTAAAAAAAAAAAAGAAAAGTAGGGTGTAATAAAGTTATCAGGAAAAATGAATTCAAGAAGAATCATATTAAACAGAACAAAGAAGAATAGTTCATATGGATTCAAGTTATATCAAGCCACGAATGAGTCATAAACTTTTATATCCCTAATAACTTGGCAAAATGCACATAGAGCAAAAGGGGAGAAAAATATGGAGAAATTGATAAATTTGCAGTCTTAATGAGATATAGAAATGCATCTACTTCAAAAATGGACAGATAAACAAAAATTAAGTAAAGATATAACTGATTTTAGTCATATAATTAACACATTTGGCCCAAAAGGCATGTGTAAAACTTTGCACCTGATGTAAAGCGTACTAATTGTTTTCAAACACCCATGGCATGTTTATAAAAATCTATCATATGTATTTCATAAAAAGACTCTCCAGAAAATTTAAAATATAGAAATCATATAGGGTATATTATTTGACCAAAAATCAAAATTCAATAAATTAGTTATTAACAAAAGGTAGCCAAAACAAACTATTTACTTAGAATTTTTTTTTTATTATGGTATGTTAGTCACCACACAGTACTTCATTAGTTTTTGATGGAGTGTTCCATGATTCATTATTTGCATGTAACACCCAGTGCTCATTGTAATATGTGCCCTCCTTAATACCCATCACTGGGCTAACCCATCCCCCCACCCCCCTCCCCTCTGAATCCCTCAGTTTGTTTCCCGGAGTTCATAGTTTCTCATGGTTCATCTCCCCCTCTGATTCCCCCCCTTCATTTTTCCCTTCCTTCTCCTAATATCCTCCATGATATTCCTTATGTTCCACATATAAGTGAAACCATATGATAATTGTCTTTCTCTGCTTGACTTATTTCACTTAGCATAATCCCCTCCAGTTTCATCCATGTCAATGCAAATGGTGGATATTCATCCTTTCTGATGGCTGAGTAATATTCCATTGTATATATGGACCACATCTTTATCCATTCGTCTGTTGAAGGGCTTCTTGGCTCCTTCCACAGTTTGGCTATTGTGGACATTGCTGCTATGAACATTGGGGTGTTACTTGGAAATTTTAAAAAGCATATACTTCTAATTAATTCTTGGATGAAATAGGAAATCAAAATTGAATTTATAAATTATTAAAGAATTGATTTGTAAAGCAATATACATCCAAACTTAGGGAATATAGCTAAAGCAGCATTAGGGAAAATGTGTAGCATTACTCATACTTATGAGAGAACATGGAAAATAAATGGACTATATTTTCAACTCAAGTGCTAGAAAAAGAACAAAATAAGTCCAAAAATGTGGGGGGAACCCCAAAATAATAAAGAGAAAAGCAAAAGTTAATAAGTTAGGAAAAACAAGAGTAGTTGATTGGTATAACTTATTGATCAGTAAGAAGCCAAATTTTGGTTCTTTTAGAAAACTTTTAAAATAGACAAACACTTGGCAGTTGTAATCAAGGAAAAGAGAGGGAGCATCTGAGTGGCTTATTCGGTTAAGCAGTTAAACATCTGCCTTTAGCTCAGGTCATGATCTCAGGGTCCTGGGATGTAGCCCTGCATCAGGCTCCCTGCTCAGTGGGGAGTCTGCTTCTCCCTCTCCCTCTGCCGTTCCCCCTACTTGTGTTCCCTCCCTCTCTCTCTCAAAAATAAAATCTTAAAAAAAAAAAAAAAGAAAAAGAAGCTTTATAAAGATAACCTTGATAATAAGGAAGAGATGTAACTACAGATACAGATAACTTAAAAAATTATGAGAATTCTGTGCTTGTCCTTATAGGAATAAACGTAAAAGTCTAAATGTAAGGATGATTTCCCATAAATTCCTATAATTGGTTTATAAGAAGTTAGAAGGTAGAATATATCTTTTCCTAAAAAAGGAAGGTAGCCCAAATAGTTTTGAATAGTCAAGTTCATCACACATCAAAATTCCCATGTTACATAAAATGTCAAAAGCATAGAAAAAGATAGAAATCTTCGTAACTTATTTTAGAACTCCAAAAGCAAAGATGATGTAAAAGATATAGTTTATAATAGCATCAAAACTAATAAAATACTTAGCAATAAATTTAACAAAATAAGAGCAAAACTTGTACTTTTAGAACTATGTAACATTCTTGAAGGATGTTAAGTATTAAATGGAGAAACATCTTATGCTCATGGATCAAAAGACTTAATATTGTTAAGGTGGTAATCTACTCCCAAACTAATCTACAGATTCAACACAATACCCATTAAAGTTCCAGTGGGCTTCTTTGCAAAACTTGAAAAGCTGATCCTAAAATTCATATGGAAATTTAAAAATTCATATTTAAGAAATGTAAGTAGCTAAAACAATCTTGAAAAAGAACAGCAAAGTTGGAAGATTCATACTCCTGATTTTAAATTTACTCCAAAACTACAGTAGTCAGGACAATGTGGTACTGGCATAGGATAGACATCTAGGTCAGTGGACTGGAACTCAGAGCTCAGAAAAAAACCCCTTAAATTGGGGCACCTGGGTGGCTCAGTCAGTGGTTAAGCATCTGCCTTCCACTCAGGTCGTGACCCCAGGGTCCTGGGATCAAGCCCCACGTCGGGCTCCTTGCTCAGCGGGAAGCCTGCTTCTCCCTCTCCCGCTCCCCCTGCTTGTGCTTTCTCTCTCTCTCTCTCTGTCAAATAAATAAAATCTTAAAAAAAAAAAAACCCTTAAATTTATGGTCGATTGATTTTTTGACAATGGTGACAAGACAATTCAATGGAGGAAAGAATAGTTTTTTCAAACTATTGGTGTTGGGACAACTGGATATTCACATGCAAAAGAATGAAGTTAAACTCTTAACTCACATTATACACAAAAATCATTCAAAATGGACCATAAAGCTAAAGGTAAGAGCTAAAACTAGAACATTCCTAGAAGAAAGCGTAAGTGTATATGTTCATGGCATTGGATTAGGCAATGGTTTCTTTTTTTTAAGATTTTATTTATTTATTTGACACAGAGAGAGAGATAGCGAGAGCAGGAACACAAGCAGGGGGAGTGGGTGAGGGAGAAGCAGGCTTCCCGCCGAGCAAGGAGCCCAATGTGGGGCTCGATCCCAGGACCCTGGGATCATGACCTGAGCCGAAGGCAGATGCTTAATGACTGAGCCACCCAGGCGCCCCTAGGAAATGGTTTCTTGGGTATGACACAAAAGCACAAATAATGAAAGAAGAAACGATAAATTGGGCTTCATCAAAATTAAAAAAACTTTTGTGCTTGAAAGGACACCATCAAGAAAGTGAAATGGTAGGTAACCCACAAATTGGAAGAAACTATTTGCAAATGATATATATCTGATAAGAGAGTTGTATCCAGAATACATAAGGAACTCTTACAACCCAATAATAAAAATAATAAAAAATAATTCAATTAAAAATAGGCAAAGGATTTGAATAGACATTTCTCCGGAAAAGATACACATAGACGGCGAGTAAGCACATGAAAAAGGTGCTCAACATCGTTAACCATCAGGGAAATGCAAATCAAAACCACAGTGAGATACCATTTCACACCCACTAGGATGTTTACAATCAAAAGGAGAGATACTAGTGTTGATGAGAATGTGGAGAAATTGAACCTTTCATACATTGCTTGTAGGAATGAGGAATGTCTTTTAGAAAACAACCTGGGGGGTGCCTGGGCGGCTCAGTAGGTTAAGCGCCTGCCTCCGGCTCAGGTCATGATCTCAGGGTCCTGGGATTGAGCCCCATGTCGGGCTCTCTGCTCAGTGGGGAGTCTGTTTCTCTCTCTCTCTCAAATAAATAAATAAAATCTTAAAAGAAAAGAACCTGGTAGTTCCTCAAAAGGTTAAACACAGATTTGTAATATGACCCAGCTATTCTGCTCCAAGGTATATACCCAAGAGAAATGAAAACCTATATACTCACAAAAATGTGTATGTTCATAACAGCATATTCATAAGAGTCATAAAGCAGAAATCACCCAAATGTCCATCAACTAATGAATGAATAAGCAACATGTGGTATATCCATGGATATTCAGCCATAACAGGAAGGATACATGCTACAACATGGATGAACTTTGAAAAAATTATGCTCAATGAAAGACACCAATCACAAAAGACCACATATTATATGATCCCATTTATGTGAATTGTCCAGAATTGGCCAGTCTATAGAGATAGAAAGTAGTCTAGTGGTTGCCTAGGGTTAGGGGTACATGTGAGGGAAGATGGGTGGCTGCTGTTAATGGGTTTCTTTTTTGGGTGATGAGAATGTTCTAAAATTAATTGTGATGGTTACATGAAATCTGTAAATATAGTAAAAACCATTGAATTCTACACTTTAAATGGGTGAATTCTATGGTATATGAATCTGAACAAAACTGTTGAAAAAAAGTATTAAAAAAAAAGTGAAAACCAGTTTTTCCTATTCACTGTCAATATATTAAATAAAATACTAGTAAACCAAGTCAGCACTATATAAAAAGAATATTATTAACCCAGACATGCTAGGGTAATCAATCATAAGTAAATATATTATTATAATTGCAGTAGAAGATTCGGCATTTAACATATAAGGATTTAAATACAGTATTTTGCCATTTTGGAGGAGGAACAAAGAGAAGTGTTTACCAACCCTCCACACTGCAAATTTTTTTTTAAATAAAGATTTTATTTATTTGAGAGAGAGAGAGCGTGCACAAGCTGGGGGGAGAGGCAGAGGGAGAGGGAGAAGCAGGCTCCCCACTGAGCAGGGAGTCCGTTGCGGGGCTCAAACCGAGGACCCCAAGATCATGACCTAAGCTGAAGGCAGACACTTAACCAGCTGAGCCACCCAGGCATCCCCACACTGCAAGTTTTTAACACATTATAATGACAGGCTTTTAAACATAAACATAACCAAGACCACCAGTGGGAGTTGCCTTTTAGTTAGTAAGGTTGGAGGGGCTTTGGGATGCTCAGCAGGGGAATGGAGACTTGGTGATACTCAAGTGGAGGACATGGAGACCCGCATCTCTCAGATGGAGGAGATGAGACCCCTGACAGCACGGGAAGGAAAGGTCAACATCATAGGTACAAGTCAGCTAACTTCAAAAAGGCTCTTTGGAAAGTGATACTGATAATATACATTTGGAAAGTGGCATAGAGGCTTTAGCTTCTAGTTAAGGATAAGATGCACTATTATGTGAAAGGACTGATCCCTCTCTTCCCCAGCACACTGACAAATTAAGTGATCCAAACTCTGTGGTCCTCTCAATAAGGTGAAATAAAAAGTGATTTTAATCAATCACCTTGTTCTGCTCTCCGAGGACAGCATGTCCCCCAGCCCCGGCCTTTGTCCCCAGTGTGGGAAGGACCAAGGATCACAGTGTGGGGGTTAAGGCTGCATGTTATATCATCCCATATGTTTTCTGGAAGTGGGATATGCAGGAGGTTGTTGTGTCTAATTTCAAGGATAGACCAGTGACCTTTCCAAGTCTCAAATTTATGCTGATATTTTCATTGTAATAATAGCTTCCCTGAATTCTTTCCTTAGCTCACTTCAGTATAAGAGCTGCTTAATCGATTCTATTACTCTTTTAACCAAGTATATTACTTTTTTATGTACGATACACCCATATTGTAGTCTGCCCACCAAGGTTTGTAATCCCAGACCAACCATGCCCTTATGTTACAAGGCTGCACAAGGTTCTGGTAACAGCCACATTGCGATGCAAACTCATGGTACCATGTCCTTATGAAATCTTATTTAACTGATATCATGCTCTTCATATTTTGTTGGTTCCTTAGGCCGTTAGGTCTACTTTTCAAGACTCTTATATTCAATCATCTTACTTTATTGGAAACATTTTCCATATTTAATGGACTTACAATGCTGGTAAAACAATCTCACCCAAGATACATCCTTCCTTCCTTCCTTCCTTCCTTCCTTCCTTCCTTCCTTCCTTCCT